>NC_081409.1:332799320-333120987 GCF_030272615.1 Cryptomeria japonica
GAAATTAAAGTATCATCATCACTATCACTAGAAGGAATAGAAAGAGATGCATTAGGAGTAGGGTTAATAGAATGATGTTGGTCCTCCACGAGCACAACTTTTCTTTGAGCAAGTTCATCATCCTCCACTTTAGAACAATCATGAATGCCTTTTTCTACAATACAAATATCTCTTGCAACTTTTACCTTGTTAGTAATAGGCTTGTAAAATCTATAACCTTTAGTATTTTCATCATAACCAACAAAAATAAAAGGAGAAGATTTAGCATCTAATTTTTGTCTTTTCTCCTTAGGTTTGTGAACATAAGCCATGGAACCAAAAATTCTTAAATTTTGCAAATTGAGCCTTCTACCAGACCAAGCTTCTTCAAGAGTTTTATCCTTTAAGGCTTTGGTAGGTGTTCTATTAATTAAATAAGTTGCACAAGCCATAGCTTCAGCCCAAAAATTGTAATCTATATTTTTTGCATGCAATAAACATCTTGCCATTTCCACAATGGTCCTATGCTTCCATTTTGCCACACCATTTTGTTGTGGTGTATAAGGAATGACCAGTAAGCTCATGTTTAATTCCAAAAGATTTCAAATAAGCATTAAATGCATTATTGACATATTCTCTTCCATTGTCAGTACGAAGAATCTTAATTTTAGAACCAGATTGCATTTATACAAACATATGAAATTCAGTAAACACATCAAGCACTTGATCCTTACTATGAAGGAAATATATCCATGTTCTCCTTGAAAAATCATCAACAAAGGTAAGAGCATACCTTGAACCTTGGATGAAGGGATTCTCCATGGGACCCAAGAGATCACTGTGAACTAGATGCAATTTAGTATATGCCCTCCAAGATTGACCATGAGGAAAGGGTTCCCTGTGCATCTTACCACTCATGCAACCATTGCAAACAATTTGAGAAGGAACAATAGTAGGCAATCCATCAACCATCTTTTCTTTTTGCATCAATAAAATATAATCAGAATTGAGATGGCCAAGTCTTTCATGCCATATTGTAAAATCAACAGTAGTAAGAAAGGAATACTTTGTAGGAGCAAATTCATAGAACTTGAATAAGTTATCAGTATCCATTTTAGTAGTAGCAATAACGTGATTGGTTTTTGGATCAATGATATAACACATGTCCCCATAAAAGTTAATCTTATAATCTTGACAAAGTTTAGGAACTGAAAGCAAATTTGATTTTAATTTAGGAACATAAAGAACATCATGTAATTTCCCATTAGGGACATTCACATCACCAATAGCTTCAACTTTGCAACTATGATTATTAGCTAATTGAACAAGAATATTGGAAGTATCAGGATGCAAAGATTCAAAACATTCTTTACAAGAAGTAACATGTTGAGATGCACCATAATCAATAATCCAGTCAAGTGGTTGAGAAACATTATAAGTACATGTAAATGCATGACGAGATGAATTACCATTGTTATTACCTTACTTATAATGGGGTTTATGTTGTTGATTGTTTTGATTATTTTGGTTCATGGGATTTTTACCATTTTGCTTCTTAAAACAATTATTAGTCACATGACCATCCTTATCACAATACGTACAATGGGGCCTCTTAGAATAATTATTCTTTTGATTATTATTAGAATTGTTATTATAAGATTTAGAATGAAATTTATTATTAGAATAATTATTATTATTATTATTATTATTATTATTGGATTTAAAATGATTATTATGATTTTGATTTTTAGACATAAAAGCATGATCACTACTTTTAAGAGTACCAAATTGAATTAATTTAGCTTCCTCTTGATGTAATAAATTATGAAAATATCATAAATTTTTTATTAAGGAAAAAAAAAGTTTTTAAGGGACCAGAAACCCTTTACAAGACAGGTTTTAGAAGGACCTGCAACCCGAACCGAAAGATAAACTTGAAAGACCACTCAAAGAAACAGAACACAAAAGAGATTTGGCCCAGCCAATCAAAAGAAAGGGAACAACATTAACCCCCACCAAAAACCTACAGGTTGCAAAAAACCAGCAGCCCTAACCCAACTAGGAAGGATCAAGAATTTGACCTACCCTTATGGGATCGAAGGGTCATATCAAAAGAGGACTGGGACAATTTAGATTTTTTACTTTTAACAGTAATCCATCCCTCTTCAACCCTAGCAACAACCTTTTGCCAAGAGGATGGGTCCAGAATAGAGGACCTCCCCTCATCATGAGGAACAGAGCCAGCATCCAGAGAGGCAGAGACAGCAGCCACAATCTAAGATGCGGGAGGGTCATCCATCGAAGAGGAAGATCCATCATTTTTCAAACGATCACTCGGGATGCCACTGCAGGCATCCACACATCCTTGAGGCAAGGCAACACCAGAAACAAGAGGCGTACCCTCAGTCTGAGGAACCTAAGTTAATTGAGCAGCTAAACTAGGAATAGCAAGTTGAGCATGAATATTAGTAATAAATTGTTGAAATTGACAAGGAAGACATTTTTTAAGAATAAGATGAATTAAACGTATGTCAGGTAGTGTAACTCCTAAACCAATTAATTGACCATTAATAGAATCAAACTTTAATAAGAATTCATCCATGGTTTTAAAATCCGTATACCTGAGATCTTCAAGTTAATCTTGAAGCCGAATTTTTCGAGATTCATTTGAGCTATCATAAGTTGTTTTTAAAATTTCTCAAGTTTCATACGCTTTTGTACAATTTCCAATTAGAACATACAAATCAGGAACCATTGAAATTCCAATCAAACCAAGTGCTTCCTCATTTTGAGCCTTCCATCTATCTTGGTCGACTTGAGGAGCAGTTGTAACGGGCTCTGAACTTTTATCAGTACCAACATCCAAAAGGTGCTTGAAACGAAAAATAAAAGAAATATGTGTTTTCCATGAATGATAGTTAGAACTATTTAATTTAATTTCCAGAATTAAAGTAGACATGATAGTAAAATAATGATTAGAAAAAAAATTACCCCCTTTAATTAAAAATAAAAAAATTAACCTCCTTGATTAAAATTGAACTAAATTTCAATAATGACTTTTAAAAAAAGAAACAAATTTTAATTAAAAAATTATGATTTAGAATGTTAAATTAAAAAAATTATGATTTGAGAAAAAACTTGTTTTTTAAAAACTTCAAAAATAAAATTTTATATTTAAAAGTAAGTTTTTAAATTTTAACCTTTTTAAAAAACACTTTAAACATGTAAGATAAAGAAACTTAAAAATGTTAAACTTAATGTTTTAAAGCTTTATAACATACGTGGAAGAACTTAAACTTTATATAAATAAAGAAAAGAAATGCAGGAAAAAAGTAAGATATGGGAGGAATAAAATAGAAATAAGACAAGATAGAGAAGCGTTTTCATATTAGCAGGAGAACAATATGACAAAGGTGATATAAAACAAGGAAGATCTAAATACCTAACAACCAAAACCGTTCAAGGAAGGAATGATGCAGGGACAGGCAAGAACAGAGACGTTTAGTCCAGAACTAAAAAAAATAATGGCAAGGAAACAATACACAAATATCAGCAGAGGCGTTACATGCAAAGGCTACAAGCAGAGGCGTAAGCTACAAAACAAGCACACACGGATTGTTACCTTTCCTTAGAAGAGAACGCACAAAGATGAGAGTCTTAGTAGGAGAAGGGGTTGCATGGGCAACAAAGGAGGGGATCAGAGATAGGGAGAGGATAAAAAAAATGTAGAAGAGATAACCTTTTCGACGAACAAAGGATGCAGGTAATAGGAACAATGAAAGCAATATGCAAAATACTTTAGAATATTAAACTTTCCTCGACATAAAATCTTGCAATATTCAAAAAAATTAGAGAATATAATATGATTTATTACACATAGATCAATATGAAACTTCATTTTTTTAACAAAATCCTGCAACCACAAGAAATGTTAGAACTTTTAAGCAAATTAGAGAATGTCTTGGCAGCAAGCCTTCCAAAACAAGTTATACAAAATGGATTTGGTGGCAAGCCTTCCAAAACCAAAAACTTAAACCAGAAAGAAAAGTTTAGCGGAAAGCCTTCCAAAGTTTAAAAAAAAACTTTAAACTAGAATCTAAGAAAATTAAACTTACATGCTTAACAAGTTTGAAAAAAATAAAAAAATTTAAATCATAACTTGCACATCAAAACGTAAAAAAACAACCTTCTTCTCTTCTCTCTAAAAAAAAAAACCTCCACGAAAGGTGAGTTCCACAAAATGGTAACCTTCATCAATCTCAACTTGAAACAAGGATTAGAACTTGTTCTAATACCATGAAAGGAAATACAAGAGCAAGGAAAGAAAAACAAAATCCAAGTAAATTTATTGATGAAGTAAATGTTACCAAGAGAAATGTAGAAACCTTGGAGCAATCACCCAAATGTGAAGAAGGAGGCACAAGAACTTTTGAAAGGGGAAAAACAAAGAAAAACCCCTTGTATTATTATGAATGAGACAATGCCTAAAATGTGTGTGTGTGTGTGTGTGTGTGTGTGTGTGTGTGTGTGTGTGTGTGTGTGAGAGAGAGAGAGAGAGAGAGCTCTTTACAATAATGTCATTAAGAAGAAATGAAAGAGGAGACATCTCTTAAATAGAGATAAGGAAAGGAGTTACAAAGTAACTCCTAAATCTATGAATGCCACCATTCATAAAATGTGTGTGTCATGTGTCCACGTCCTCTTAAGGAGGAAATATAATATTCCTTAATAAAGGAAAATAAAAGAAATGACTTGTCCTCACACATGTACTAGAGGACAAATTACATGTAGGGATTCCAAAGGAATATCCTAAACTAAATACAAATAAACCTAAGCCAAGTAAAGATTAAATATTCTAACATAAACTTTCTACTCAATTCATATAAAAATTTAAATATCCATTTTGGAATTTTAGCTAAGTAAACACAATTATTTCTCTATTGAGACTATTTTTCTCATCATACTCATAGACTCATCTTGGTAGTGTGTTAGAGACCAAAAAAAACCCAACAAAACCCCTAAACATTAAAAATAATTAATAGCCTTTGTAATTATCATTGGAAATGATGAAGAAAGAAAAGAATACTGGCTTTGAAATGGTTTGAGACATGTTGTTAGAAATATGTAAATATAAAAAATGATTTACAATCCTCGTGAGAAGCATTATAGCTCGAATGAAGTAATATCGGAATACCAGTTTTGAATTAATTCGAAACATTGTGTTAGAAAAATGAAAACACTACAAATTCTAAAATTCGATGAACTAGATTCATATGTATTTGTTTGTAAAAGAAAAATTGTAAAATGAGTCAAAAGAATTATGTACTAACAATAAACTAATAGGAGATTGCACATGGTGCTTGATGCTCAATAAAATCAAATATTGAAACCCTAGTTTTGGTTTTCAATTTTGAAGTGTATTAAACCTATACTTGTGTGCCATGCAATGAGGGCAACAGTGATGACCAAATGATAAATGCAAACCTCAACAATGAGAATTGAATAATGAATGCAGTCTTGAGCAATAGTCGATGAAGGAATGCAAACCTCATAACATTTTTTTCTCAAAATTTCTCAATGTGTTTTGAAACACTAAAAGATGGCATGATGTAGGTGTGATAATTTTAATAATCAAAATAGCAATCATTTGAATATTTTATTACAATAAAAGACACTACATGTATGAACTTGCCATTCCAAAATTTACATAGGGGAGAGGGCTCTATAATGGAGCGGGGTCCTATAGTGGGTATAGGGTTGATCAAAGTATGCCTCTTAGTCAAACACTTAAATATCATATGATATTCAACTTATTTCCAAAAAGTTTTTCTTAGGTCTAAAAAGAAACCAATTATATGATGCCACATCAACAAACCAATAAAATATGACTTAGTGCACAACTATTTGTCTGCCTTTTTTTGGGACCATGTTGGACACCTCAACAAAAAGCATGTTGACGTGATATCATATTTGGGCATGTTAACGCGAAACCAAATTGAATAAGAAGATGCTTGACAAGTAAGTTGTTGTACAACATGAAAGTGACTTGAAATATCCATATAAGTTTTTGCAATATGCAAATTAAAGTACTCCACTATAAGAAGGTTGTGGCTAAACTGACTCCAACGAGTCACAATTTCCGTATAACACAAAGGTTAGTTGAAAATTACAATTCTTGGTCGTGCTGGACAAAACTAACTGCATCTTTATGTTATACATTTTTCAGAAAAATGTATAACATAAAGATTAATAAGCCATTTTGAAACCAAATTAACCGCATCCCTAAAAAAATGTATAACATAAAGATTAATAAGCCATTTTGAAACCAAATTAACCGCATCCCTATAAGACCCTCTACCCTAGACTGCATTGGTATTAATGCATAACAAATAATACCTCTATTATAATGCATTCGTTTTAATAATATAATAGCATATTAAAGTGAGTATATTTAATAGGTAGCTTCACTTCCGCCGCCCATTTATACTCTGTAGCATAAAAATGATTTGATGAACACACTCCCATGTGGTGCTGAGCTGAGCTACAACTAAGTTTTTGGTTATTTATATTGAAGGACCTTAATAACTGCTACGTTTGCAATTGGAATCAACGCACCTCCCCTACATAAATAGAATAGCGGGTACGTTGATCCTGAGGCGATTTGAATGTTCAGAATGATGAAACAAAAAATATTTGTTAGTGGAAATCAATGCAAGTTCTGGACACTGTAAACTCACGACCCGCATAATATTCCTAGAGCCCACATAATACTTGTTATGCAAACAGCCCAGCTGGAATGATTAGTACGTACGTATTATGCTTTAAACTATAGATAGTTCTAAATACACCTGAATTGTATGGATTGGTTTGTGTGGGTTTCCTTCGTAATATATTATCGATGCACATGCACAAGAGATCTCGAAAAAAAAGGCTCTCCATTTATTAGTTCTTACAGGTCTCTATGGTTCATCTTCAAGTATTAACTTACTTTGAAGTTTGTCTCAATTTTTTCTTCTCAATGCATTTGACACATGAGTTGTCAAGGTGGGATCTTCTAAGGTCAAGCTATGTGTACCATCGGCCACTCAATTTTTGTAAGCTACTAATATTTCATCCTCAATCTCACAAACTCAGTATTCCATTCTAAACTTCAGGACTTCCAAACCCACTAGCTAGTCTCTCTAGATTTCTCATAATGGAATGCTCTCAACGATTGCTTTCAGTCATATTGACTGTACTGGTATGTGTACTTCTTGGCTTAAAATGTCACGTAAATCTAAGTAAAATGGTACTAATATTAAAGAACAAAGTGTATTGCTTATAGTAATGTATTTTAATGGCTGCTCTCACAGATTCCAGTGCACCATTAACAACAGAAACTGCTCCTCCTTATCCCCCTGCAGTGTCTCCCTCATCTAATTCACCATTACTTCCTCCCACACCTTCTGTAAGAGGTATTTCACCAACAGCCACAAGATTAAGCCAACTTCACCACCATTACATTCTCCCATAACTTCTGTAAGAGGTGTTTCACCAACAGCTAGCAAGAAGCCAACTTCACCACCATTACATTCTCCTATAACTTCTGTAAGAGGTGTTTCACCAAGAGGCGGTGAAAAGAGAACATCTATGGCAGGAGCCCTTTTTACACCATCCGTGATTATCAGTGCTTTGACAGTGACAATGGTAGTGATCAGTATTTTGTGAACATATTTATTCTATATTTGTGGAGCGCGAGGAAGTCTTTCAGCAGCTTCGTCCTATTTGGAGGGTTGCCAAGTAGAAATGTTAATGATGTTTAAGGTGCTTTGCAACCATTCTTTCCATCTTTATAATTACTTGGAGTATTTTCTTCTCTTTCATGCCTGTGCAGTTCCTGTGGAAGGGGCATCCTGCTTTCATTATAAATGCTATAGAGGCAAAGCATCTTGTGGAACTGCAAATTTGTATAGGTTATCTTTTAGATTTATTTAATTCAATAAATATACAATGATTTTTTTAAATAATATAAGTTTAATTTTTTAAAAATAGTGGGTGAGATGGAGTTATATTGACTTCAATGTAGATTTAAATAAGAAAATAATTGTACAAGTTGACTTTAATCTTAAAAAGGAACAACCATTCATATGTTATAACAACAGTAACAGGAGAAAACCAAGTTACAAGAGTTATAAAATCCATGGTAAAAGAAAATTTTCTATTATTAAGACAACTCTAATCTCCATTGGGTAGGGTCTTTCCATCATCACTTACCTCCCATCCAGCAAGAGCATTTTCTTTCTTTCTCCCATGGCTAATCAAAAGGATCTACTATAACTTGTTATCATCATTTTTAACATTGTGGCATTAAGGCAAAATAGCCAAATTCAACAACGGAAAAGTTTGTTCTTTCCCTTAAAGTAAAGCTCCACCTTTGTTGGTGAAAAGATATCAAGGAGAGATTTCCAACATAGAGGGAAGATCAAGTAATTAGATTTGTGTAGGAAGGAGACCAACTTGCATTTTGGCAAGCTAATGGAGGGAAGGGTCACCCTCAATTTAGCACTAAGAATGGAGTTGGGATAAACCAAAGTAATCATACCTTTGGACCCATTAGGATGATACTTCTACGAGGTTACAATATCAAAGGTACACATCGCCTAATATATGAGCCATTACTTAGTGATCCAACAAAGTATGTAAATATGCCACCTCTAAGACTACTTTATTAGCTTGAACTTAAATTTTTATTAGCACATTTGAAATAACTAAAAAAATACTATAAGTAAACAATATTAATATAATTTATATTTCAAAAAATTGAATTTCTATCTTTCCAAATGAGAAATAAAATCGCATATCTAAAAGCATGTCAAATATTAAATGAATTTAGTGGGAAAGTAAGCCCCATCCCCTCATAGAACACTGTGTCAAGTAAAAGATTTATTATGATGGATTTGAAAATTTGTATCCAAGACCACACAACTCGTTAATGGACACATTACCAAAATAGATGTTTAATAATCTCATAATGGCCACAAAAAGGACATATTAGGCTCAAAAAACCTAGATATATTAAGTTTGTGCCTATGGACTGTAAGCCTTAGTACAACAAACACTAAAAAAATTGAACCAACTTGGGATCCAAAGCCAATTTCCAAATAGTCTAAAACTATAAATTGCAAATAATGGAAGGAGTTTCAAGACTCCATCTTGCAGTCAAATTTTTTATCATAGACGAACATGGGGAGAGCATATTGTAACCTCTTTTAAGAGTATATTCATGTATCAAAGTACCACTTCTGATTTTTGCACCATATTTTAGTTGTTCAGATAGAGACTTAATATGATGATGTAAAAAGGACACAACATCAATAATAGAATCAAAAAACTTTTTATTTATATTGTTCATGTTAAATTTTATATCACATGTAGCTAAGTAAACTAAGTGGAAGCAAACCTAATATACAAATCCTAAATTAGTATTATGCTCCTTCTAAAGAATTTGAGAGAATGTATCCAAGGAATCTCAACAAATAACTTATCTTAGATCGTGATAGTAGAGACCACCATACATATTCTTATTCAATAAAATGGCTAGGGATAAAACCATTATTGTTCAAAATAAGCCAAGGGTTTGTGGTGTCCCAACCCTTCTACATGTTCTTAAAACTAAAGGTCCTATTAATTTGGACATGAGCATGAGATATAACTAGGGAATGAAATCCTATCTTTCTAGGTAGTTCTCCTATAGGGAAAACCTAGAGCAACACAATTCATTAGTAAGAGTTTCAAGGGACTTTTAGAGCTTCATTTTCTTCAATAATATGCATCATATACTTGGTATAAAGAATAAACCCTTATCTATGAGTTTATGGATATAATCTAGGCCACAAAATACTCTATGAAGATAACATAGATCGAAAGATACAATAAAAAATCCTTTGTTCTGGTTAAAATTGTCCCAAAGAAAATCATGGGGAAGTTTATATATCAATCTTGCAACATAATATTATTTTGAGGATACCCAACTTAAAAATTATACATAAACACATATATTACATAATAACTTTAGAATAAATGTAAAACTAACTTGCAAGCAATATTGCATCTTGCTAATCTAGTCAATCGATTTGTTTCCTCTATCTGTAACATACTACTAAAGTGCCAATAAAACCAGTTAGTTTTGAGCATTAATGCATTACATCAACACACTCCATCATAGCTTCATTGCAACCATACTTGAAGATCCTGCATATACACAACATTATTCTTCATCCTATCATAAGAAATTTAATCTATTCCTCGAAGAGAAGCTAAAAATAAGACAACACCAGAACTTTTTGAGACAAAATAAAGGATCCTTGATATTTTATTTCATGAAATGATAGTAGTACATAAAGAAGACAGCTCCAAAAAACTCATAAAACTTGCTTGCACACTGGTTATAAACTATTCAAGCACACAACATCTACAAGTTAAAAAAAAAACTCTAACTTGCACTAATTTCAGACTGTACATGGAAGCCTTGCTTCCAAAGTTTTTAAAAGAATTACATTCCAAAACCCCCTTGAATGAGGAGAAAAGAAAAGAAAAATAAATAAAAAAAGAAAAAATATAAGAGAAACCCTAGAATGGATCTCCATTTGACACCTGTCTTCTTCCTTGTAGAATTTGAAATTCCGAATCTGCACTTTCTCCTCAAAATCTGCCTTTAATCTGCACATTGATCCTGCTGAAATCACATGGAAGATCTAGAAAAATCCCTTCAGTTACTTGTCAAACTCAAAACCCTGCCCTTTGACTAAAAATTTTCCCCTTTTGGTCTTTGTCCATCTCTATCTGCAACCCACATCTTCTCTCAGACCAAAAATAGAAAAAAGCCCTTTTGGAGGCTATCATTTTCTGTACCTTTTACTCAGAAAATATTTCAATTTCTGACTGAAAATTCTCTCATTGTTGTATTCACCTTTTCTAGCACATGTGAAAACATTTCTCAATGAAAAATAATCAGCCTGGGGTGAAAAATATCCATCTTGCTACATAACATCATTTGGCCAAATAAAAATAATTTTATCAAATTGTCTTTACTCTTCTTTACTATTAACCAAAATGTTTCTCACTTCATACCTCACATTGCTATCTCAATGGTAAATGCAGTCTCAAGTTCGTAACCTTGTTTTGCAAAACATTTCTTGTATTTTCATACTTTCACCGTACTACAACTTTTTCTCATTCAAAAGCAATTATTCCCTTTGTGAGATTAATTCCATCTTTTCATGAAAGGTTTACCTTGCTGCACACCTGGTCCCTTGAACGCAAGACACTTAATTCCATTTGTTCTCACCTGTTGGTAAAATTCTTACCTCCTTCTAATTCACACCTTTGGCAAAAACTTTTTACATTAACCAGGGACAACTCAATCTATTGCTACACTTTCTTTCTCTCCATCTTTGAAGTAAAACATTTTCCCATTTGGTTAAACAATTACCAAATATCTAAATTCTTGTGGAATTCAAAATATTTTATGAGTTACTCCAACTTTCACTCTATCCATTACCCATTTAACCTTACTTGGTATCTTAAGTGGAAATATTTCACTTAAACAAAACAATCTTGCACTTTACCTTTCCTTAATAAAATAATTCCATTTCAAAATCAAGATTTCACCTCTAAGTCAAAACATTCTTCTATTTCATACAACTGTTAGGGGGTAAAAATATACCTAGATAATTATTTTACTTCACATCTTCATTGGGAATATTTCACACTTGGTGAAATATTAATTTTATCAAAACTACCCTCATTCCTTGTCGTAACTACAACATAAGATGGTACTTGTCTACCTCTCTCAGGACAATCACATATCTTACAAAAACATTTGTCATCAGAACAGATTCAAATATAAAGTGATTTCCCTTGTACATGATCTTCATGGGTAAAAAAATTGCTTTGGTAAAATATTTATCCACTTTTGATGCAGAGCATCCACATACATAACCAACTAGGGGAGATCTTTCTCCCAACTCACCTATTCAAATGGGTGACAACCCTTCACTAACTCATAGGATCCCTCACAAGGTTATTAGGTACCTACAAGGCTACAACACCCCAAGAATAGACTCATGCCTCAAAACCTTCTCCAATCATTGAAACACATCAGATTAGACTCATTTAACTTGCCCAAGTTCACCTTGAGTCTTCCAACAACTAGGTTACACCAAACTCTCAAAACCCCTCCCTCACAATATCAACTCCTAATAGGTCCCCAAACTATCCATAAGCACATTACACATAGCCAAAAGGATCCTCCCAAACTGAGGGACATCAAGATGATTTTGAAATGACTCCCCCATCCCCTCCCCCTCCCCCCCACCTTCCACCCTAAAGGTCACAAGAGAACCATTTGTGGTAACACTGGTTTAGATAGCCATAAACTTCAATGTGAACAATCATGTTTGTATGGACCACTCCCTCTTCTTAACACTTCAAACACTAGCCAAGATGTGGGAGGAATCCTCTACTCTCTCCCCTGTTTTCAAACTCAACAACAACTCATGCTTTCAACCTTGCAAAATTCCATGAGTCGATTCATTGTCAACTGTGACAGTCAATACTCTTTCACTAGGACAGTCATAAACCCTCATAGTTTGGTTGGCTCTTTTGGTCGCCAATCACTTGGAACATATTTAGGACACCCCCACACCCACTTCTAGGCCTTCACCAATCTTCCAAATCCCTTCTTGCACTAGATCACTTTCAAAACACCAACATCATGCTGCCAGTCACAATCTGAGACACAAAATCAAACTTTGTGTCCTTCCTAGCACGTGCCAATATTAGCATGGAGTCCTGAAATCAAAACAAAACAAAAATACATACTGTTGTCTTCCATTCCACCAAGTGTTAGCCTTTGTTTAATGTGTAATGGAGACTTTATACATTTTACAAGGTTACTGTTTACCTTATCTAGCATTGTACGCCATGTTCACATCTTGCCATGATTCGGTGCTTCCAATCAGACCTGCACCTTGTTTGATGTCCTTCCCTGTTGTCTTCCATGCTTGAACACCTGCAATCAAATCCTCATTTGATGCTCCTTGAACTGTAGCTATGGTGGAGAATGATTTCCCATCAACTATTGTTGGTTCTAGAGGACAAGTAATAGTCCCCACTAGGATTGCATCTTCCCTCTTCAAACCACCTTGTGGCTATTTGTAGACTTTCTCTTTGTCCTTCTTATGATCCAACTTAGGCACCACCACATGATCTCCATCATTCAAAACTGAAATCACCTTCAAACTCCGGTCTTTGGCAACCTCACTCCTTGAGGTATCTTCAACTTTTCTTGTCTCTTCTTCATTGATCTTCACAAACTCTTTCTTACCCACCAAGATGACCTTAGCTGCCTTCTTTGCTTTAGCATCCTCCCGCAATGGTGTAAACACAAAAGTTCTCCCATCCTTCTTGATGGTGTATATTTTAGCATATCCATCATATAACTATTGCCTATCAAATTTCCATGTCCTTCCTAAAAGTAGGTGACAACAATCCATGGGCAAAATATCACATAAGACCCTATCCTTATACTCCCAAATCTAGAAATCAACATATGCTTGCCCATCTACCAAAAGTGATTGATTATCACTTACCCAAGATGCTTGGTAAGGGGTTTGATGAGAAATTCTTTCTAGGTTCAATTTATCCACCATTTCCCTACACACCATATTATTTGTTGAACCATAATCTATTACTACCTTACATACTTTAACTTTGCTTTTGGAATTGATCCTAAAGAGTGCTCTCCTTTGTGTAATGTCCTTGTCCTTGGGTTTGTTCAAGAGTGTTCTCCTTACCATGAGCATTTCTCCAACTTCTGAAGTAACATTGACAGGATTAGGAGAGGTTACCACTTTCTTCTTCGTCTTATTGTATTAGTTGAACCCTTCTTTCATTCTTCTGATCACCTCTTGATTATGAACCTTGTCTTTCTTGACACTTGAATGCTAGATGACCAATTTCATTGTAATTGTAGCATCTCCCTGTGAATGTAGTTGAAATCCTACCTCCTCCAAATCTACCTCTAAATCCACCTCTTGCATCAACACTCTGCTCCTTACCCTTGCTTGCCTCTTCTTAATCTTCATATGGTTGCTTGTTTGTAGAAAAGGATTCCTTCCCTCTTGTGTTGCTACCTCTTCCTCTCATGGAGTTTTCTTGCCTCCTCTTCAACTTCTCCTCATCCTTCATGGCCAACTTGTAACACTCTTCTACTATTCTAGGTGTGGAGAGACTAAGTTCATCCTCGATGTTATACCTCAAGCCACCAAGATATCTTGCTACTTTTTCTTCAACATCTTCCTCATGTGTTGCCCTTATGTCCAACTTGTGGAATTCCTCTGTGTAAGCTTGTACATCCATGTCCTTTTGTCTTAGATTTTTTAGCCTCTTGTACAATTGGACTTTATAATCATTAGGTAAGAACTTCCCCTTCATCTTTTCTACCATTTTGTACCATGAGGTTATCTTTGTCTTGTCCTTTTTCCACCTATCAGCTTATACACAATCCCACTAAAGTAGGGCATGTCCCTTCAACCTTGACTTAGCCACTTTACCTTTTGATTCTCTTCCACCTCTTCACATTCAAAATAGTTTTCCAATGCTCCAATCCAGTCTATGAGTTCTTCTCCATCAAGTTTTCCACCATACATGGGTAAATCTGCCTTGGCTTTGTGGTCACTTGCTTTGACTACCTTAATGAGCTTTGCCATCCTTACATCCTCTGGGCTCATTTCTACCTCTTGAGGGACTTCATATTCATCCTCTCCTCCTTCTTGGTCAGTCTCTTCATCAGCAACCCTTCCTCTCCTTCTATCAGTAGCCTCTAATACTTCCATCCTCTCTCTTAGGGCTCTCAACTCCCTAGCAACTATTGCACTAACCCTTGGGGGCATCTTGTTCTTAGCTTCTCAACCTTTCTTCTCTCAACCTTCAAGGAATCTACTCCATTTTCTCTAAATACCACTTTGATGTAGAGAATCCACATACACAACCAACTAGGGGAGATCTTTCTCCCAACTCACCTATTCAAATGGGTGACAACCCTTCACTAATTCACATGATCCCTCACAAGGTTATTAGGTACTCACAAGGATACAACACCCCAAGAATATATTCATGCCTCCAAACCTTCTCCAATCACTGAAACACATCAAAATAGACTCATTTAACTTGCCCAAGTTCACCTTGAATCTTCCAACAACTAGGTTAAACCAAACTCGCAAAACCCCTCCCTCACAAGATCAACTCCTAATGGTGTTTAAGAGGGATTTACATTTGTTACTAATGTTTTATGTTATGTAGCACATCATAAGGCATCTTTGGATGGAGATAATGAAACCAAAATGAAACACTTGAGTTGGTGAGTAGATTATGACCCCAATGTGATAAGTGAAGGAATTTGAACTCATCTTGAGGCTTCAATGTTGGTTTTCTAACTAGGTATTTGAGTAGGTCAATTTTTTTAGAGGTTTTAGCTTATGGTTTTGTAATTACCATTTGATTGTTTCATGTATTACTTTTTTAATTGGGAACCTAAGATGGAGGTTTTGATAGCCTATTTGTAAAAATTGTTAGACTACTAGAATTACTCTAAATATGTTTGTTGGTGATACCGGGGATAAGGGTGTGTCCTTCAAATTGCATTGTAATATTTGTTGTTGGTTACAAGATTGGTTCATAAATTGGAGTGTGGGGTTTTTATCCTATACTTTTTTCCCCATGTAAACTTGTGTTATGGTATAATTTTATTTATGTCTTATGTCCATTTATTATTTTTGTAATTGTAAATATTTTTAATATTCACAATAATCTCCTCTATGTTCAATTAAGGAAGCATTTCCACATACCTTGCTACCTTTTAAATACTAATCCTACACCATGTACTTTTGATCCCTAAAAGATATTTAATTCAAATTTATTTTTTTTATGTAGAATTGTAGCCTAGTTGTAAACCCTAACTAAGCCAACCACTAAACCCTAGATCTACAAACTAATTCAACAAAATTAAATAGAGAACTATCATACAATGTAAATAAATAATGTAATAATAAATATTATACCTTTACATCCATCATAGGATTGTCTCCATTGTTCTCCTATCTCCCATGATCTTGTATTTGATAACATTGCCTCATATTCGTGTTGCACTTGCACAAGAGCTCAAGGAAGAAAGTATGTGTTTGTGATGATGTATGGCTAAAAGTGTGATGATGTATTGCTTAAGTGATTTTAGCAGAGTGTGGGTATGCTCAGGTTATGTGTGGTGTAGAATGAGAAGAAGAAGCCTGTTTTATAGAAATCATCCTAAAAATGGAGGGTTTAGATTAAGAGGTTAGATCATGAATGCCCATGATCACATAGGTGAGAGAGATCCAATAGGATATGAGGTTAGGTAAAGATGAAGGGAGAAGATTAAGAGGTGAAAGGTAAAGGATAAGAATGAATAGAATTAAGAGGTTAAATTTGAAATGGAGAGATGAGATTAAGAGGTTGGTTGACTTTGGAGAAACACAAAGTAAATGAAAAAACAATTGACACTTGTCACCTGCCTATGAATTTAGATTTTGATCCATGTGAACAAGTTGGAGGGCTAGGATTAAAAAGGAAAAAGGTAAGTGAATTAATTAAATTAATAAAAGTATTTATTTAATTAATAGAGGAAAAGACTAGATAAATAAATAAATAGAATATTTATTTAATTTAGGAGAAAATATCTAAATATAATAAATATTTATTTAAATTAGAAAGAAGAGGCTTAGTGAATTAACTAACTAAATAAAAATATTTAATAAATCAATAGAAGAAATTAGGATAAAATAATCAAATAAATATTTATTTAATTAAAGGATAATTTTAGGTGTTTACATAAATGTTACCAACTCCCATATGAACCAACTTGGTACATATTTTGTGTAATTTATCACTATGTATTAGTATTTAAAAAGAAATTCAATGTGCACCATTTTACATTGAAGCATATCCAATCACCATTTGATTCCTAACATTCCATGGAGCATTCATTATAGGAACACTTTGAGTGGAGTACGAACAATAATTGTATATTGTATTAAAAAAAGTATCTAGACTACTTGCACACTTTTTCATCATTTTCATGACTATAAAACCACTCTAACAATAAGGTTGACCTAGGGAGCTTGTTTCTATTAAACTAGTAATCTCCCCAAGGTATTTTTGAATAATGTTACTTCTTAATAATTATCATCAAGTAGGGAATTTAATTAACTAAAGAGTGTAAGTGTATTGTATACTAGATTAGAAAGGATGTGTCAAAATTTAGAATCATGTAATACAAAATAGGTCAAAAACCATAAAATTAATCTAGAGTTAGTTATAAATTTGGACAAAATTTTAACTAACACATAGAGAAAGAATATTATTTGTAATATCATGTTATCAAATTTTGCATTACATCAAGCTTTAACACATTAGGAAATTATTATTGTTTGTTACAGTTATATTTGTTTTGATAACAAAGCTAAAAACTCTAACAAGTGTTAGTGGCTCTTTGTTCTACTAGCAAAGTTGAGTGACTTATAAAGAATCAATCAAAGATCAAGACTTGTGTGTGTGTCCACTAAGATGCTCTTATGGGATGAGGCTAACACCATGCCCTAGTCAACTTTGACAAAATGGATACCCTTTAGTCCTTTTCTTGGCTCCTAGTTGAAAGAAATCAATCACCCCTAGTATTTTCCTTGACTCTTATAGAAAGAAGTAGATTATATTTATATAGTAGAATGGATAATTCTAACAAGGATGAGGTTGGCATCATATCTTGGGAAACTTTAATAAAATGGACACCCCTTAATCCTTTGCAGTAGAATAAATTCCGTTTAATCTTTTTCTTGAATCTTAATCAAAAAAAAAAAATTATTTATAAAACTTTCCATCATACTCTCAATACCAACAAATTGTACTAATGATTATAAATTATTATAAAATCTCTTTAAAAAAATAAAAATCACTTCAAAATTTACTCTATGTTGTGTTCTTTTCCATAGACAAATTACCACACGACCTAATAGATCCCTTTGAGTCTTTAACTATGCAACCTGATTTAAATAGACTCCCCCTTACAATTTCAAATGTGAATTATTTTATCCAATAGTGACATTAGCTGTAAATAAAAACTTTACCATTTGAATTTATTTTCTTAATAATCAATGAGCGGGATTTACATCCCACATTGTGTTCAAGTAATTTTGACAGGCTGATTTTTTACCCAAACGTATTACAGACTCCTCCAAATGGGTATCTACTAAATTCTTTACCATGCTTTCTTTCTTGACAAGAATATTATGACGATATTCAGAAGTGATTGAGTTGAACACACCAACCTCGAACATACTTATCACAGGCTTTGGGCTCATCATATCTCGGACATAAGCAAATGCAAGCTGATCTCTTGGGTTGAATGCCTCCAATTCATTGAATAGCAGACATGAAAACAGATTTGTTGCAATTTCATGCTTTCTTAATATCAATCCAGTGTCAGGAACATCTGAAACAAAACAAACAAAAAATCCCATATCAATGCAAATTGCATTGAATTCCAAAAGCAAAAGAAGAAAATAGCAAAAGCATGCAATTACATACCACTATCAAATGGCAGCTTTGAAGGATTCCATGGCTGCAAACCCTCTTTACAATAGCTCTCCATTTGATGAAGCACAGCCTGCTTATTCCATTTGTGCCATCTGACAGTAAAGATAGCTTCCTCCATAGTATGGATATTGTAAGGATGCTTTGAAATGTAAGGATGCTTTGAAATGGCCATGCTGCCATTTTTTCTTATAAGAAGCTCATCCAAAATTATGAATGGATCAATTACCAATTGAAGCTTGGCATCCACCCATATGCTATAAATACTGTTTGGGAAAATCCTGTGAATCAGATGCTTTGGTATGATTCCATTCATCACAGAAGTATTATAAGGCAAGCTTGTAACCAACACAATCCTCCACAATCCAATTTTTTGGAATTCATCTGGCCTTATGTTAGTGTGGGCTAGGGATTCTAGGGTTTCTTTATCTACAAACATGAAAAAACAAACACTTTGGGCTGTGATTTTCTTAACATGTCTTGGCTGCCTGAGCTTGTCATAAGCTCCAAAAATGGCAGAAACTACAACTAAACCCCTGCAAGAATCCATAGCTTGACGATCTTTACTAGACACTTTGAATCCAGTGTCTTGAGGACCTAGAAACCCACAAGATATTTCTCTGGTCCCATCATACTGAAAAAATGATTTTCTTTCTTCCAGGCTCAGACTGCCCCCAAATGAATCGGTTCCATTACTGTCTGTTGAATATATCACAGATGTATCATTCACATTTCTCCCTTGTTCCATATTCTTGAGAACATCTGTGGCTGGCATAACAGATTGAAAGATATATAAATATATATTCAGAGCTATGTGGGTGTTTTAAGAGTCATCTCTAAGATAAACAACTTGGGTTTAGGGTACAATGGCTAGATCAATAGACAACATGCAAAGGGCCTATAGTTTGATTTTATGAATTATTGAACAAAAATGATGATGAATTACTGGATGTAATTCGAAATGTCTATTAAATAAACAAACACAGTATAATCAAAAACTTGCATTCTAAAAGAAAATATTTGAACAATATGAGTGATCTAGATTTTACCTGATCTATGTGATGAAAAGATAGAAGATGAATTTTCCATGGCCATGCCTTGGCGCAATCTGTACTTCTCTGGTCCATAAGATGCAGGATATAAAAATACAGGCCATGATATCTCTGCCTCCTCATCTGGCTGGATAGATATGGAACCTCTGATATTTTGACATTTGTAAAAATTATTGAACAAGTAGTTCTTCAATATGAAAAGAAATGTTAACATTAATAGGGAAAGGAAGAGAATGATTATACAGTTGACAATTTTTTTTGGACCAGAAGAAAACATCTTTTTCGCTCTGTTACCGTTAGTTTCTCTAATTGTTGTTACCTGCAGGCGGAGAACACTAGCTTCAAAAGTGAAAGGGTTCATATTTTTCTCCGCGAATATATGACTATAATATTTTGTTTGTGCATGGAGATCCAGCAATCTTCAGTACGAACGAGCAAAATGGACATGTTCATAAATTTTCTATCTTATATATCTAAATTTAGTTTAATTCTTCTATTTTTAATTAAATGGTATTCATTAAAAAATTAGTATCATATTATAAATTATAAATATAATTGTAGAGTATGTTAAAAAAAAATTTATATATATATATATATAACATTGAGAGTTATTATTATTGGAGTATTTATTTAATTTGTTGTATATATTATTTAAGTGGAATGGTAGGAAAATTAAATAGACACTATCTCAAAGTAACCACCTTTCACATTTAAGAATGATAAAGAAAAAATGGTTACATCTTTATTCTTTCTAACTGATTGTTTTTTCTTCTAGTTATGATAAAAAAGCTTATATACACTTTTCTATAATGTTAATTAATAACACTCGTTTTTTGTTTTTTTAATTATGTAATAGTTTAATATTTAGTTTGAATATTTTTATTTAATCTATATTTTGAATTAAATTTGAATATTTATATCTATGTGATTCAAATATAAGATAGGCCTTCCCTCACACATTCCAAACTTTGACTTCCATAAGTCCCTTTCTTAATCTATTATATAAGATTATTTTCCATCTAACATTTTTGTTATTCATTTAGTAGCAATCAAGCCTATTTTCCCACGCAAACCACAAAGGTGTACAAATTGAAATACTTCACTATGTCAACGGATCTTTGGTCTACTAGTGAAGTTGAATGACTCCAAATGAACCCCCTCGCTGGACTAATAGCTCGCGGACTTAATGCTCTTCTAAACCTCCATAAAAATAAAAAAAATACTTCACTATAAAAACCTCTACCCTAGACCCATTGATATTAATAGCTAAGAGATAATACCTCTATTATAAAGCATTCGTTTTAATAATATAATAGCATACTAGAGTGGGTATATATAGTATGGAGCTTAACGTCCGCCGCCAATTTAAACTCTAATAACGGAAAAATGATTTGGATGAACACACTCCCACGTGGTGCTGAGCTGACCTACAACTAAGTTTTTGGTTATTTATATTGGATGTCAGCGGAAATCAATGCAACTTCTGCACACTATATAAACTCACGACCCACATAATTTTCCTAGAGCCCACATAATACTTCTTATGCAAACCGCCCAGCTTGAACGATCAGTACGTACTATAAAATATAGATAGTTCAAAACACACCTGAGGGTTAGAGTATTATACGCCTGTTTCACTGTGAATTGAATAGATTGTTTTGCCTGGGCTTCCTTCCTAATATATTATCGATGCACATGCACAACAGATCTCGACTTGACTTTAATCTCAAGAAGAAACAACCTTTCATATGTCATAACAACATTAATAGGAGGAGAAAATTAGTTACAAGAGTTATAAAACCCATAGTAAAAGAAGATTTCCTATTATAAAGGCAACTCTAATCTCCAATAGGTTGGCTCCCATCTAGAAAGAGCATTTTTCTCATTTTTCTATGGTTAATCGAAAGGATCTATTAGAACTTGTTATCATCATTTTTAATATTATGGCATTAAGGCAAAAGAGTCAAATTCAACAAGGGAATTTTTTTCTTTTCCATAAAGTAGAGACTACCTTTGTTGGAGGAAATATGTCAAGGAGAGATTTCCAGCATAGAGGGGAGACCAAGTAGTTATATTTGTGTAGGAAGGAGACCAACTTGCATGTTGGTCAGTCAATGGAGGGAAGGGTCACCCTCAATTTAGCATTAAGAATGGAGTTGGAATGAACCAAAGTACCCATGCCTTTGGATCCATTAAGATGAAACTTTCATGAGGTTACGACATTAAAGGTACATATTGCCTAATATATGAGAAATCGCTTAGTGATCCAACAATGTATGTATATGTGCCATCTTAGGTCTACTGTATTAGCTTGAAATTGAATTTTTATTAGCACATTTTAAATAACTAAAGACTTAGTGTAAGTAAACAATATCAATAGAATTTAGATTTCAAACAATTGAATTGCTATATTTTCAAACGAGAAATAAAATATCATATCTAAAAGCATACCAAATATTAAATAAATTAGTGGGAACATAAGCCCCATCCCCTAATAGAACATTTTGTCAAGTAAAAGATATATTGTAATGGATTTGAAAATTTGCATCCAAGACCACACAACTCATTCATGGATACAATACCAAAATAGATGTTTAATAATCTCATAATGACCACAAAAATGACATATCAGGTTCAAATAACCTAGACATATTAAGTTTGTGCCTATGGGTATGCCTTGTGTTACCCTACAATTTCGAAATTTTTGATCCGCTTTTTAGAACACAGGTTTTGTTTTAAAGTTTGTTCCTTATCATGTACCCACCACCTTTTTTCTACTAAGTCATCTTTCTTGATTGCCCTTTTGCCCAACTATTGTGCCTAGTCAGCAAACCCTTGAGTTTTCGAACCCAACACTTATGGTGCAAAAGTTTATAAAACTGTCCAACCACTCTATGTTCTTAAGTCCTTATTGTTGATCATGTGTGTTAAAGAAATTTGTGTCAATCAGTCAGGTGTGTTTTGAAACTTTGTACCCCTTCACTTATGTGGTCCATGAGTTCTTAAGTTCGCCAACCATTCAACTACTCTTTAGTGCATCTTGGCATTGGTCTCTTGTGTTGGTCTTGTCTTGTAGCCAGCCAATCAAAAGCTTTCTGAACCCCGATACCCTTAATGGTTATGGTTCAAAATTTCAAAACGCTATTGACGCCTCGACTTAAGAAGTTCTCGTCCTCCAAGGAACAATCATTCCAAATTACTTCCAAGTATGAGGTATTAATTATTGGTGAGGTGGCGAAAGAAATGCAAGTATGTTAGAGCAATAATTAAAAGAGAATGAAGGTACTCCCACCATCAAAATTAAATGAATTCAATGCTCTTATTTAAAGGGTGATATTACTTCAAAAAACTCATTTCATCTCAAGGAGCTAGTAGAAAGAAGCTTCCAGTTCTTACGGTGAAAGAAAATTGAAGGCACGCCCAGGAACAGGTTAGGTTTAAAGGTTTCTTTCCTTTTCCTCTTTCTTTGAATTAAAAGTGAAACTTTTCAGAAGCTTGGCCTATGTCGTAAATTCGGAATTTCCTCATTAGTCTACTTGGTGAGACTTTTGCATATAGTCATCCCTTGCCAACCAGCATTGCAGAGATTTTCATAAACAACTTTTTATACCACCAGTCTCAAACCCTTATTCCCTCCATGCCTTCCAGTATAGAAAATGGTCCAAGGATGATGTGTCAGATACAAAGCTAGGTGACGTGAGTCTGCATGGTATCCTAAAGAGAATGGGAGAAGAGTCCACCTCTTCCATTGCCAAGAAAGTAGTTGAAAGTGGCCTCCTTGAAGTCGGTAGTTTCCCACACGACATCCCTTGCCCTGAATTAATTGTCTCATGCCAACCATTACCACCCTAATTCCCATGAAATTTGAACTTCAAGTGGTTCGACATTCGCTAGAATTGACGCTGAAATTATGTCTTAAGTACATAAGCTTCTTGAACGGGAGAAATTTGTGAATGTATCTATAGCATCTAGTCAGGACTACTTTGCTGATAAAAGAGAATGGTTCTTGAGTCGAATTGTGACTGGACGGTTGAAGGTTAAAAAGAAAGACAAGTCTAGACTCCCTTCACTTTTAAAAAGGGATCATTTCCAAGAAAAAATATGATGCAATTACCCTTTTACAGCAGGTTGTGGGAAGTTCCAAAGTAGAATATTTACCATTCTATATGTGCCAATTTATGCTTGTTATCTACGATGATAATTTGTACATTGATTGGGAAAGATTAATAAGCCGCCATTTGCATGAACAGCTAGCCAATTATCATCGAAATAAGTCTTTTCATATGTGCTCATTATTGATATATATCCTTGCAAGTAGCCCAACTTGCAAGCCCTAAACTTCGTGATGGCAAATATGCTTGTATATGATTACTTCTTGAAGTTGCAAAGGAAATTGGGGATGAAAGATTATCATTGTGTTAAAGATGCTTTTATGTGGACAGTGATTAAGAGAATTAAAGGTTTTCCTAAAAGGAGTTTATCTCTATAAACCACATTTCCTGTGACCCAATTTGGTAGTTTCGTCAAATAGAGCTTATTATCATAGCAAAGGCTATGTTCGAGCTCATTTTCATGGAGAAAAGACATACTTACATCAACTACGATTAGAAGATTATTGGGAAGATTGACTAGATGCCAAAGAAGTACAGAAGCAAGACTATATAAGGCTGACTCTAGGTCAAGTCAAGGCCTTTGAGCTACCTCTATTTATTCCTGAAAAATCTAGCTGATGAATTCTGAGATGATTGCCAATATTTATCAAAATATGTCTCATGTGCCCCTTCCTCGGTTATCCTGGTCAAACAAGAATAGCAAGGATATAGAGAACAGAACCTTACATGTCTTAAAGAGGACAAAAAGATGGGAAAGTTGAACAAAGAAAACTCTATTCCTATTACTTCAACATCTAACAGCCTATCAACTATTATGGGTGATGCCCAAGAAAATGATTCTGTTATCTTCAACCTGATTAGTGGAGATATTATTGCCAATACATTCTTTGATAGCTCTGATTTCTCCATACTTGGTGTTTCTACCCCTATTGATTTCGTACCTCCGCCTCCCACTAATGCAATAACCAGAGTCCCTAGTTCATCCGTTGTTGCCTCTCCCTTAAGGCTGAAGAAGGTTATAGAAAAGAAAAAGAGATATACTTCCATCTCGAATACGGAAGTGGATACACTGGCTAAATTGTTACAAGGTAGTCCCAAGCCTAAAATGCGAGACTAATGTCTAGGATGATTGTCGACCCTGTCTCGGGTTATAGACTTTTGGAAATTGCAGATCCCATCGATGACAAAAAAGAACATGAATTCATAGAATTGGACTTCAACTTAAGTAGGGTGGATATGGGTTCAACTACCATTGAGGGGGACATCTATCATGCCAAATTCTCAGTGAGATCTCTTTCAAAAAGGGTCAAACTTGAGGTAAAAATGAATCTAGTGCTATAGAGACAAGTTAGCACTTTGATTTCCTTCAGTCAATCCATTTTGAAAATAAATGATCTGTTGGCATATGTGCAGAGTTTGATGACATAATGGTATTGTATGTTGTCATTGATGTCAATATGTTGAAGTATGAACCAGTATATTGAAGTAAGCAAACTGGCAAGTGAACAGGTATGATGGTATGAATCGGTATATGCAACAAGTGAACCGGTATATGCAAATGTGAACCGGTATATGCAAAGTTTGTATCAGGGTTTCATTTGATATGACTACCGGTTGGTAGTCTCAGCTTCAGGGTTTCTAGTTGATACATTCCAAGTCTGTGTGATTCGACCGACGACATCCTATGATGAGTTAGCATTGAAATGAAGATTAGATTGCATTGTCATGTCAGCCTTGTGCGCGTGAAGAATATCCTTGAGGATCTTGCATGAAGAATATTGATTCTATCTACCTCGGGAATGTGCAAAATCTTAGTAAACGGTGGAGAGCGCATGATGGGTTATCAGCTTCCAGAAACGGTGAAGAATGGACGATAGAGAACGTCTTGAGATTTGTTCAAGATTGTTTTACCCTATGTAATGTGTTTAAATGGCCAAGATTGGATCGACTGTATTGTTAACCTAGATGCTTAGGGTTTTAGGTTTTGGTTGTTACCCTAATTGTTGTCTATAAGGTCAATGATGATTTTCATTTGAAGTTGTTGGCAAATGAATGTATGTGAAGTGATTCTTGCCAGACCGGAGAAGTGAGTAGAGATCTATAAAGTGTGATTGCAGATGTAAAGGAACTGAAGTGGATCTGCCTTGGCATTAAGTGATGTTATCAGATCAGTGTATTACCTGTTGACTTCTAACCATTTCAACATATGGAAAATCCCTTTACTGGGTAGCTTTAACAAGCTTTTTGTAAATCCTTTAACAGGGTGACTCAAAATCATTGATTTCTTCAAATCCTCTTACAAGGTAACCTTTAACAGGGCTTTAACCTCTAACCAGGTATTTAGCCATCCCTTAACTGGGTGATCCCTAGCAGGATCAATTTCTAGCAGAACCTATTGTAAATTCTTTAACCGGACTAGGCTCCTAACAGAGCAAACTTCAAAAGAGTTCAAGAACAACTTGTGGGTATTCATCCCCACCATGGTTTTTCCCAGTTGGGTTTCCACGTGAAAAATTAGTGTGTTATGTGTGATGCTTTTTCATGTGATGTTTTAGTGTTTTCTGTTAAACAGTAATGCAAGCTAATCCAATGGTCATTGTATTTCTGATGTATTACTTGCTTAAGCATATGGGTGAAGTTGAGATGAGATAATAGGTTTTGAGAAGATCTAGATGTTACCGGTTTATGTCTTTTACAATCATATTGTGTTTTACCGATAGTGCCTTGATTTAGATCGGTGATATTGTTTACCAGTTAGTGCAGTCTTTGCAATTTAAATTGTTTAAGAAGTGTTTGTCCATATTGATTCACCCCCCCCCCTCTCAGTATCTGTTGGGTATTTACTGTTCATCATTATTCATCAATTGGTATCAGAGCGTCCTCCAGGTCCTCTGTGTTATAAGCTTAACCGCTTGAGGAAAAGATCCTATTCTAATGATGAAGAGGGAAGGTCCTAAGTTCAACAGAGATAACTTTAAGATATGGAAGGATGGAATGGAGATCTACATTAAAAGCATGGGTTCTCAACACTGGAACTATGTTGAGAATACTTATGTTGTCCCTACTGGTACTCTCACCGATGATCAAAGAAGAGAAATTCAAGAGAATGGGCAAGTCATGGAAGCTCTTATCAGTAGTCTATCTGATATTGAGTTTATAGATGTTCAAGACAAAGACAATCCCAAAGATGTATGGAATACTCTGGAGTCTATCTATGGTGGTGATGAGCATGTGAAGCAAGCTAAGGAAGAAAGCCTTAGAGGAAAATTTGAAAACATGCGGATGGTTGAAGGAGAGACCATTCAACAATATGGGATAAGGATTAAAACTGTTGTTGGAGACATCAAGAGTGCAGGAGGTACAATGGATGATTCCACGATTGTTAGAAAAGTTTTGAGATCCTTATTATCGGTCAATAAGGGTTGTCGCTATCTAGGAGTTGAGATCTATTGACAAGATAAAGGTATCCCTTGACTCCATCATTGCTAAGTTGACCGCATATGAGCTAAACAGTTATGATGGCAGTGTTCAGAAGACTGAATCAGCCTTTAGAGCATCTGTTGCACTATCTAGAAAGGGAAAAGAGGTTGGTACCAACTGTGAACCCAGACAAAGCAGGGATATGGATTATGAGGATATCCTGATGGAGTTTGAAGCTCTTCTTGCCAAAAGACTTCCTAAGGGAACTGGAAAATACAAAGGTAAGCTCCCCTTGAAATATTTTTCTTGCAATAAGATAGGACACATTGTTGTCAACTGTCCCAACAGTGATAATAAGGACAAACCGTAGATGTTTAAAAAGTTCAAAGGAAGAAATATGAGAAACTACCTTGTTGCAGTCGATGAAGGTGTCACTGATGATGAATCAGAAGATGAAGAAAGCAAAGACATAGTGTTTGTAGCTGTTAAGGAAGATGTGTCAGACAAGAAGGTTCTTGTCTCCCATTTTAATAATTCTAATGAGTGGATTATTAATAGTGGATGTTCTCACCACATGACTGGTAACCGGAGGAATTTTCTGTCTCTGGAAGAGTATGATGGAGGTGTAGTCCGATTTGGTAATGATGCACCATGTATGGTAAAAGGCAAAGGGTCCATCTCTCTAAATGGAAAAAGCAGTGTTGATAATGTGTATTAGGTAGAAGGTTTCAAGCATAACATTTTGAGTGTTTCCAAGCTGAATGATAAAGGACTCACTCTGGAATTCAAAGATGGAGTGTGCAAAATAAAAGGAAAGAGTGGTGAACTGATGGCCACCGGTATGTAGACCAAAGGTAACTTGTTTCAGTTAAATACAAATATCAGTCAATGTCTAATGGCTAAGTTTGATGACAGTTGGATATGGCATAGGAGACTCTGCCATGTAAATTTTGATAATATTGTGAATGCGAGTAAGATCAAGGTAGTTAGAGGATTGCATGTGCTGAACAAACCGAAAAATCATTTGTGCAGAGAATGTTAACTAGGGAAAATGTCTTCCTCAACCTTCAAAGGTAAATCTTTCACAGCAGATAATTTACTTGATCTTGTGCATATTGATTTGTGTGGTCCTATGAAAACTAGGAGTGTTTAGGGAGATAGGTACTTTATGATTCTTACTGATGATTGCTCAAGAATAATGTGGGTCACATTCTTGAAAGACAAGTCTGAAGCTTTTGGAAAGTTTAAAGCCTTCAGAGCACTAGTTGAAAAGGAAAGTGGTAAAAGGATTAAATGCCTTAGAACCGACCAAGGAGGTGAGTTCACTTCTGTTGAATTCAATAAGTACTGTGAAGAGAATGGCATCAAGAGGCAATTGTCTACCCCTCGGACTCCACGGCAGAATGGCCTAGCAGAAAGGAACAACTGGACTGTAGTTGAAGCTGCCAGAACGATGTTAATTCAAGGGAAGGTTACTCACACTTTTTGGAGAGAAGCGGTGAGCACTGCAGTCTACACTATGAATCGGGTACTCATCAAGAAAGGTAAGGATAAAACACTTTATGAGTATTGGATCGGTAAGACTCCAGTATTAAGCTACTTTAGAGTGTTTGGTAACAAGTGTTATATCAAGAGAAGTGAATACCAGAGCAAGTTTGATGCAAAATGTGATGAGGGAATATTCCTAGGGTATTCCACCAAGAGCAAAGCTCTCAAGTGTTTTAACAATAGGACTCAAAGAATTGTTGAAAGTATCAATGTTAGAGTTGATGAAACCTCTGAGAAACCTGAGGGAACCAGCAACGAGCGAGCGGTAGATGAACCGGATGTAACCTTCTGGGAACCGGTTGCAAAACAACCAAGTACAAGTAACAGTGCTCCTACACCAGTAGATGATGATGAAGATGAGGATGAAGAGGAAAAGAAAGAGGAATCAGTTAAGATCATTCCTAGGTATGTAAAGTTGCATCATGATCCAAAGCAGCTCATAGGGGATAAGGATGCATGAATACTTACAAGAAGAAAAGTTAGAGAGAATTCTTGCATGATTTCTGAATTTGAGCCCAAAACATTTAAAGAGGCACACAAAGATGAAGACTGGATTAAGGCTATGGAAGAGGAACTTGACCAGATAGAAAAAAATGGTACATGGTCTTTGGTACCCAAACCTGAGCACAAAAATGTTATTGGCACCAAATGGGTTTTTAGAAACAAGATGAATGAAGATGGCACAGTGGTAAGAAACAAAGCAAGATTGGTATGTATGGGATATGCTCAAGAAAAAGGAGAAGACTATGGAGAAACCTTTGCTCCAGTAGCTAGATTGGAAGGAGTTTGAATGCTACTTGCATATGCAGCCTTAAAGGGATTCAAAGTGTATCAGATGGATGTGAAATCTGCATTCTTGAATGGAATACTTGAAGAGGAAGTGTATATAGAGCAACCAGATGGGTTAACCCTATCAGAAAACAGTGATATGGTGTGTAGGCTACATAAAGCCTTGTATGGATTGAAGCAAGCACCTAGAGCATGCTATGAACATTTACACTCCCATCTTGTGAAGATTGGATTTGAAAGAACAAGTGAAGATAGCAATATCTATCTGAAGACAGAAGGGGATCAGATTCTGATCTGTGAAGTATTTGTTGATGACATAATTTTTGGTGGAGATGACAAGATGAGCCATGCGTTTGCAGATGAAATGAAGAAGGAATTCGAGATGTCACTAATCAGAGAGATTAAGTTCTTCATTGGACTACAGATTCAACAAATGAAAGATGGTATCTTTATCACTCAGTCCAAGTATGTCAAAGAGGTGTTGAAGACCTTTGGCATGGAAGACAGCAAACTGGTTGGTACACCGATAATGACCGGTTGTAAATTGTCAAAAGAAGATGACTCAGCGTTGGTGAATAAGAAGGAATACATGTCAATGATTGGTAAGTTGCACTATGTAGTACATAGAAGACCGGACATTGCACATGCAGTGGGCATTGCTGCACATTTCTAGAAAAGTCCAAGAGAATCCCACTTGGTAGCAGTCAAGAGAATTCTTAGATATCTGAAGGGAACTATAGATTATGGATTGTGGTATCCATACAATAATGATTTCAATCTCAAAGTGTTTACTGATGTCAATTGGGCTGGTAATGTGGATGACCAAAAGAGCACAACCAGTGGTGCATTCTTTCTCAGTGGTAGACCAGTCTCATGGATGAGCAAGAAGATGAGTTGTATCTCTCAGTCCACAGCAGAAGCAGAATATGTTGCAGCATTTATGAACTGCACTCAGACAATTTGGATGAAGCATGTATTAAGTGGTTTTAAAGTCCCTGTATCTGAACCGGTGAGTACATTTTGTGATAACACAAGTGCAATTAATATTTCCAAGAATCTGGTATTGCATGCTAGAACCAAGCACTTCGAGCTCAAGTATCATTTCTTGAGGGAGAAAGTTCAGAACAAAGAGGTTGTATTGGAACATGTTTCCAGTAAAGAGCAGTTAGCAAATATATTCACCAAGCCTCTACCGAAGGCTACATTTACATATTTAAGAGCTGAATTAGGGGTGCTACCCCTTCAAGAGGTAAACTAAAGGTATGTGCTCCACATCAGTCAAGTATTGCATTGTCAAATCTTTTTTTAGGATTGATGTGTTGAAGGATGCTACTCCTCGGGGGGAGCAGCATAGTAGATCATGAATGTTTGTGCCTCCACTTTGGCATTGTTGTCAAAGGGGAGAAGATGTGAAGCAGAGAAGATATCTGCAGTATTGAAGACATATAATATGGAAGAAGATGTAGAGATATCTTTGTGTATTGCCATCAATGCCAAAGGGGGAGATTGTTGGCATATATGCAGAGTTTGATGACATGATGGTATTGTATGTTGTCATTGGTGTCAATATGCTGAAGTATGAACCGGTATATTGAAGTAAGAAAATTGGCAAGTGAACCGGCATGATGGTATGAACTAGTATATGCAACAAGTGAACCAGTATATGCAAATTTGAACCGATATATGCAAAGTTTGTATCGGGGTTTCATTTGATATGACTACCGGTTGGTAGTCTCAGCTTCAGGGTTTCTGGTTGATGCATTCCAAGTTTGTGTGATTTGATCGACGACATCTTGCGATGAGTTAGCATTGAAATGAAGATTAGATTGCATTGTCACGTCAGCCTTGTGCACGTGAAGAATCTCCTTGAGGATCTTGCATGAAGAAGATTGATTCTATCTACCTCGGGAATGTGCAAAATCTTAGTAAATGGTGGAGAGCACGTGATGGGTTATCAACTTCTAGAAGCAGTGAAGAATGGATGATGGAGAACGTCTTGAGATTTGTCCAAGATTGTTTTACCCTATGTAATGTGTTTAAACGGCCAGGATTGAAGTTGTTGGCAAATGAATGTATGTGAAGTGATTCTTGCCAAACCGGAGAAGTGAGTAGAGATCTATAGAGTGTGATTGCAGATGTAAAGGACTGAAGTGGATCTTCCTTGGCATTAAGTGTTGTTATCAAGTCAGTGTATTACCTGTTGACTTCTAACCATTTCAGCAGATGGAAAATCCCTTTACCGGGTAGCTTTAACAGGCTTTTTGTAAATCCTTTAACAGGGTGACTCAAAATCATTGAGTTCTTCAAATCCTCTTACAAGGTAACCTTTAACAGGGTTTTAACCTCTAACCGGGTATTTAGCCATCCCTTAACCGAGTGATCCCTAGTAGGATTGGTAACTAGTAGAACCAATTGTAAAGTCTTTAACCGGACTAGGCTCCTAACAGAGCGAACTTCAGAAGAGTTTAAGAACAACTTGTGGGTATTCATCCCCACCGTGGTTTTTCCCAGTTGGGTTTCCACATAAAAAATTAGTGTGTTATGTGTGATGTTTTAGTGTTTTCTGTTAAGCGGTAATGCAAGTTGATCCAATGATCATTGTATTTTTGATGTATTACTTGCTTAAACATATGGGTGAAGTTGAGATGAGATAATAGGTTTTGAGAAGATCTAGATGTTACCGGTTTATGTCTTTTACAATCATATTATGTTTTACCGATAGTGCCTTGATTTAGATCAGTGATATTGTTTACCAGTTAGTGCAGTCTTTGCAATTTAAGTTGTTTAAGAAGTTTTTGTCCATACTGATTCACCCCCCCCCCCCTCTCAGTATTTGTTGGGTATTTACTGTTCATCATTATTCATCATGATCAATCCATGAATCAAACTAAAAGTATTCCTATTGAGGGATTGGACCCCAATAAATTAAAGAAAATCAAAAGGAATTAATGTGTTACTTCAATCGTGGATAATTGGGCCAGCAAATATATTGGATGGAATAATATGCATTGAAGAATCTATGAGAGCATATGCTCTATTATTAGAAAATAAGAAGGCCTATAATAACAATTTGTAGAATGTGAAAAGAGAAAAATAATTTGTCAGTGATCCTTCATGAGTTAGAGGAAGTTTCAAAATTACCCCTGGCCCTTTTGATTAATGAAGGAATAATCAGCAATTAGGATGAGAATGAGTATGCCACATGGGTAGATGTGATAAAATAGAAAATCTCCATAACTCATGAGTTAGATACCCAAATAAGGTTAACCCTAACACGGTCTCGGCTAGACATCAAGGATTTAAAGGGTCACTTGTTGTCTCTAGAGGTAAACATATTTGAGGAAGATGGAGATAAGTTATGTAGGAGTGTTGATGTAGTCCATATCTTTAAGACAAGAATAGATGAAGAGTTGTCTATCGAAAGAGTGAGCGAAAGGACGATGGAAACCCTAAAGAACCTAGCATCCTGTCTCTTGATTTTTAAAAATAAAATTGATGATGCATGCCTAAACATTATAGAAGCGGATTGGAAGTTAAGAAAGTACAAGCAAAGGGTGAATACCATAGGTAACCCTAATGCTAGAATAATTACACCAATCATTTCTAAATACGAGACATATAGATCAATGTTGTTGGCACATGCGACATGAAAAGAACCTACAAATATTGTAGTAGAGGAGGTTGTTGGTAACAACAATGAGAGAGACTGAGAGGGGGTGAATCAGTTTTCTACCGGATCTACAAACTTAACCACAAATACAAATCTGATAAACTGCAGCAACAACAAAGATAAGCAGATAAACAACATAGCACTCAACACCAAGATTTTGACGTGGAAAACCTGGTTAAGGGAAAAACCACGGTGGGAACCTACCCACAATAAGATGATACTCTGTAGTAGTATGTAAAAATATTTCAATGGAGAATGCACTAGCATTCAGACAACACTACCTAGAGCTTATAGCTCAAGATATAATAACCTGGAAGGCTACAACCCTCAAGGAAGGCTCACTACCTTACAAGGAAGTCTCACTGACTTACAAAATGATTGGACAACAATCCGAAAGAAATGAACTAAAATAATAACATATCCAAATGCCTGATAACAATTCCGGTTAAGCAATAATGTCTGCTCTGCAACACCAATCTCTGCTCAATTACAATGCCAAAGGATGAATCACTTATTTGCACATTAACCACTCTCTGATAATGTAGACACAACTGTGACATCCAAATTACATAACTATATCACTTATTTATACAGTTCATCAACCTTAACAACAAGGTCGACTAAACCCTCAACTTACAACTACAAGATTACATCACACAATATAAATATCAACCATCGGACCAATACAATGATATACATGACATAAAATGGTCCTAAACCAAATATTCATACGCTCATCACCATCAAAAATCATGCCAAGATCAACCACAACACGCTACACCACCAGGAAAACCGCATAACACGAACAACATCACCGATTCAGCAAAATCACTAAGATCTCGCACAACGATCAATGTGGATCATCAAAAAAAATATGACATAATTAGGAAACACGAGCAAGAATGTTAGAATCATCAATAATAGTTGTACCAACACCACTTATCAAATCTTCATCGATCAACATTTGAAACTCAAGAACACTCAAACATCAACAACTATCTTGAAGAAAAGATTACTTGTGGAGCACAAAATCACGAACCATCTGAAATGAAGATATGCAAGACCACCCAAACAATCTCCCAAAATCTCATCTCAAGATCTTATCACATCGGAATATGCCGGAGGAAATACCGAACTCTGCAAAGCACTAATCAGATAAAAAAACTACAAAACCGGATCATCTGATATGATCAATTAAGCTTTTTGGATCACTGAAACCAATACAGAAGAATATAATGATACTAGAGATACTCTATACACCAAACCATGATCCCAATAAACCAATCTGCAATCACCGAAGTAGGAATATGTTGAAATCAATGACAACAACATATCTTAAGCAGCAATGTCCAACAATCTCCCCCTTTGGCATTGATGGCAACATATTGTAGTGTCATAAAATTGTGACCCCTGCAATTTTAACCACATTTGGGGTCCTCACCTTGGCGACGGCGTCTCCTTCCTTAACCGAGACCTATTTTTGCATTTCCAACCCTTCTCTCTTTCTCCTCATGTCTTGTGTTTTCTTTAGACCCTGTCCAAGCCTCAAAATAGGGCAAGAAAGGGGCTTGGCACCCCTGCCCCCCTAAGATAGTGGTGTGGCATCCTTGTCCTCACCCCTTAGGGTGGACCTATGTTTGGTCTACCCGATCTCCTATGCATAATTTGTCTTCGGGCTTTGCAATTCCTCTTTGTCGGCCTTCGATGGTTGAAAGCTAATCCTTGAGGCATGTATAAAAGGGAATTCAATACCCTCATTCATGGATGGATGAAAAAACCAAAGGACAGATAGAGAGCATAAGGAGAAGATGCAAGATTTCAAGGTCATCATCAAGCATTCAAGTCTTCTCCATTCATCCATGGGAGCAACATTACAACATTCATTTATAGGCATGTGTGTGTGTTAGGGTTTTGTCATGTTACATTCCATTTCATACAACATTTGTGGTTACATTCAAGAAGAAAAGTAAACATCATCAACAAGTTGTAGATCTACAAGGTATACATTTCCATTGTTTATATTCAAGCATTTGCAATTACTTTATTTTTAGGTTGATTCCTCAACCGGGGTTTGATTGAGGAAAACCTCTATCCACAACCCCCCTTTCTTCTCTTTTCTGTGTGTAGGTTGCAAGTGCGTAGCTATAATTGCAGGTTTGGGCTTCATTTGCAGAGACGAAATAACCCTTTTCGTTTCGCAGATTTTGTGGTGGACCATGTACATTCCCACCATGGTCTCGACGACTTTTCTCCAATTTTGTTGGGCAAATCTGCGTCAGTTTAATTAGCTCGGATCTGAAGTTACAGCACGATCCCGAACTGGTAGCACCTCATTTCACTCATTTCCTCTCTCTTTTCCACATAGTCAACAAGTCAACTTTCTCATTTACAAAAGAGGATAAATCACACACCAACCACTTGCAATCCACTCAGAATTCACATCCTTGTTTCCCTTGGATTTGGATCTAGCGGATTCAATCCCCTCTTTTCAATGTAAAGTCTTCCTAAGTGAAAATCATCCTAGTGGCTTCCTTTCTCTCTCCTAGGTGGGGTGTCACTGGGATCCAATTTTCCACTTTACACATGAATATGAAAAACAATCAATGCAAAGAAAGAAAATATCTCCAACAAACTCCCCCTAAGATCAAGCAGATAAAACAATTTTTCACATGCTTCTCTCCCCCTTTGATAGCAATGCCAAAGACGAAATACAAATTATGCTTCTCTCCCCAAAACTCATCCTCTAAGAAGGAAATCTCCCCCTTAGGATAAATCACAATTGATCATTTGAAACACACACTGACTACTCCGGCTGAGTAGCAGCATCAACTCATCAACCCGGATAGAAAGATAAGGCTCTGAAATCCACCAGATTGATGCATCTTAATGCATCTAGTTCTCATCGGGAGGGGTATATACCCCTAGCTTGTCTCTCAAATAGACAAATGTATCTGTAGGCAAAGGCTTAGTGAAAATATCAACAATCGGTTCCTTTGTAGATACATATTCCAACTTAACTTCCTCTTCACTAACTTTTTCTCTCAAGAAACGATACTTGATTGATACATGTTTAGTCTTTCAATGTTGCACCAGATTCTTTGAAATATTAATAGCACCAGAATTATTACAATATATGACAGTAGTCTCATCATAGATAACTATGATATCCTTCAACATTTGCTTCATCCAAACCACCTGAGTGCAGTTACTGGCAGCAACAATGTACTCAGCGTCAACAGTAGATAAGGACATTGAATCTTGTTTCTTACTTGCCCATGAAACCAATTTCTTCCCCAAAAAGAAATCTCCACCAGTGGTGCTTTTCTGGTCATCAACATCACCAACCCAATAAGCATCAGTGTAAGCACATAGCATGAAATCATCTTTCCTCAGATACCACAAATCATAATCCACAATCCCTTTCAAGTATCTGAATATCCTCTTCATAGCAGTCACGTGACTCTCTTTCAGATCAACTTGATATCTAGCAGCCATGCACACAACATGCATAATGTTCGGTCTAGTCTGAGTCAAATATAGTAGTCCACCAACCATAGATTTGTACAAAGATTGATTAGCCTTTAGAGATTCATCATTTTTAGATAATTTGCAGCCAATCACCATAGGAGTTCCAACCATTTTAGAGTCATCCAACCCAAACTTCCTCAGCAATTCCTTCACATATTTGGTTTGAGATATAAAAATACCTTTCCCATTCTATGAAATCTGCAAACCTAAGAAAAATTTCATTTCTCCTATCATAAACATCTCAAATTCTTTCTGCATATCACCGGAAAACTTCATGCTCAAATTATCATCCCCTCCAAAGATAATATCATCAACAAAGACTTCAACAATCAAGATGTTATCATTCTCAATCTTAAAGTACAAATTAATATTAGTGGTACCTTTATTAAATCCCAGCTTTAGCAAATACTTATCCAATCTAGCATACCATGCTCTAGGGGCTTGTTTCAGTCCATAAAGAGTTTTCTTTAGTTTACATACCATGTCTCCATCATCTAATAATGAAAATCCATCAGGTTTCTCAATGTAGACTTCTTCCTCGAGATCACCAATCAGAAAGGCAAACTTGACATCCATCTGATATACCTTGAAATCTTTATAGGAAGCATATGCAAGCAACAGTCTAACAGATTCAAGTCTAGCTACCAGAGAAAAAGTCTCCTCATAATAAATTCCTTCTTTCTGTGAATATCCTTTGCATACCAGTCTTGATTTATTTCTAACACCTTCACCGGCTTCATTCAATTTGTTCTTGAATAACCATTTAGTACCAATAAAATTCTTATATTTAGGTCTAGGCGCATTATTTTCAATCTGATCTAATTCTTCTTCCATAGCCCTCATCCAATTTTCATCTTTCTAAGCTTCAGCAACATCTTTAGGTTCAATTTTAGAAAGCAAACATACATCTTCAATAGCTAGCCTTCTTTTAGTCATCACACCTTTATTTTTATCACCAATAATCTAGTTTTTAGAATGATTCAATCTTACATACCTTGGAGTCTTCTGATTGTTCTGATTTTTAGGTTCATGCACCTCTCCACCAATAGTAGCAATATCTGGATTAACAGTCTCTATCAGATCATTCTGCTTCAATTATTCAGTCTGAATAGGCATTATAACAACATGTTGACCATCATCATATCTGCATGCTCTGATTTATTTTCCAAGGTTCTCATCAACCTTCACATTTTCACTTTCTACTATCTTCCTCGGTCTCTTATTGTAGCACTGATAGGATTTTCTCTTTGTTGAGTATCCCAAGAAAATTCCTTCATCACTTCTTGCATCAAACTTTCATATATCCTCATCTTTGTTGATATAACACTTGCTACCAAAAATTTTGAAATATCTCACAGTAGGAACATGACCAAACCATAGCTCATAAGGAGTCTTATCGGTATCACCTTTTATATGACCTCGATTGAATGTGTAAATAGCAGTTCTAACAGCTTCTCTCCAATAGATTTTTGGAACATTCCCTTCAATCAGCATAGTCCTTGCAGCATCCAAGACAGTCATGTTCTTCCTTTCAACAACTCCATTCTTGAATTGTAAATCATAACCTTTGTCCACCATTTGTCCAACACTCAAGAGATTATGCTTCAAACCTTCAACATACAAGATATCATCACTGTTGCAATTACCATCAAAGGAAATAGAACCTCTACCACAGATCACACAGGCTTTGTCATGTCTAAATCTTCCTATTCCACCATCATACCTTTCCATATTCACAAATTTTCTTTTATCACCAGCCATATGATGTGAACAACCACTGTCAATCACCCACTCATCTTTCTCTTTAACTTTAGCAACCAAAGCTTTCTCCTTAATAGTGCAGCTTGTGGAATCAACAGGCATTGGTCCATCTTCTTAAATAGCAATAAACACAACTTCATCTCCTTTTGATTCTTCATCTGTAACACCTTCATCACCAGCATAGTAATAGTTCTTATTATGCTTATACTTCCAATTAGGCTTGTAAGGCTTATCATACTTCTCATGCTTCTCATATATATCATTTATATCATCCTTATCAAATTTGGCATGCCTATCATACTTAAACATTATCTCTGGGCATCTAGAAGCAAAATGTCCTACCTTATTGCAAGAGAAACATTTCAAAAGCAATTTTCCATCATACTTACTAGCTCCTTTAGGCAATCTATGGGCAATCAATGCTTCAAGCTCTTCCAATTCTCTTTCTTGCTCTTCCATCTCTCTCCTCTCTCTTTCATATCTAGATATTTTGCATTCTTCAAGATCATGTTTCTGCTTTCCGGATACAAATGCTCTAAATTTTGTCTCAGACTTTCCATGTGATTCACCAAACTCGCTCATCTCAAATTCAACAATCTTTCCAACCAAAATATCTCTTGTCACAGTAGTCACACTCCAGATCTCATCAATAGCAACTACCTTATGCTTGTAAGTAGGAGGCAATGATCTCAGTAGCTTGGCAACAATTTCATCTTCTTCAAGAGTTCAACGAGCACATCTAATACCTAGAACAAGTTCATTCACTTTAGCCATAAAGGAATTTATGTTCTCATCTTCTCCCATTCTCAACATCTCATACTTCCCTTTCAAACTCTACAACTTAGCAACTTTTACTTGTTTATCTCCTTCATACAAGGTTTCAAGTTTCTCATGGATCTCATTTGCAATCTGAAGTCCCATGACATTAGTCATTTATGAATCAGTCAGGGCATATCAGCAATGCTTCCTTCGCTCTAATGTTATTTTTAGCTTCCTTGATCTCATCAGGAGTAACCGGTCCATTTTGAGGAACGGAATAGGCATTCTTTGTAATCTTCTCCAAGACATCTCAAGTGCACTTCCATCTAGTTCTTCCATATAGCATAGTTACTTCCATCAAATCTCAGACTCTCCTTCTTAAAGATAACACTTCCACTTCCAGTTGCCATCCTGGATCTCCTCAAGCAGTTGAGCTTCTTCCAAAGGATCTAGCTCTGATACCAATTATTGGCAACAACAATAAGAGAAAATTGAGAGGGGGGTGAATTAGTTATCTACCGAATCTAAAAACTCAACCACAAATACAAATCTGATAAACTACAACAACAACAAAGATAAGCAGATAAACAGCATAGCACACAACACCAAGATTTTGACATGGAAAACCCAGTTAAGAGAAAAAACCACGGTGGGAACCTACCCACAATAAGATGATACTCTGCAATAGTATGTGAAAATATTACAATGGGGAATGCACCAGCATTCAGGAACACTACCTAGAGCTTACAGCTCAAGATATAATAACCCGGAAGGCTACAACCCTCAAGGAAGGTTCACTACCTTACAAGGAAGTCTCACTGACTTACAAAATGATTGGACAACAATCTAGAAGAAACGAACTAAAAGAATAGCATCTCTAAATGCATGATGACAGTTCTAGTTAATCACAAATGTCTGCTCTACAACACCAATATCTGCTCAATCACAATTTTGAAGGATGAATCACTTGTTCACACATACACCGCTCTCTCATAATGCAGACACAACCATGACATCCAAATTATAGATGAATATATCACCTATTTATACAATTCATCAACCTTAACAACAAGGTCAGCTAAACCCTCAACTCATAATTACAAGATTACATCACACAATACAAAGATTGACCACCAGACCAATTTACAATGATATGTACATGACATAACATGGTCCTAAACCAAATATCCAAATGCTCATCACCATCAAAAATCACACCAAGATCAAGCGCAACATGCTACACCACCAAGAAAACCGCACAACACGAAGAACATCACCGATTCAACAAAATCACCAAGATCTTACACAACGATCAATATGAATCATCAAAACAAATAGGACACAATTAGGAAACACCAGCAAGCACATTAGAATCATCAGTAACAGTTGTACCAACACCACTTATCAAATCTTCATCAATCAACATCTGAAACTCAAGAACACTCAAACAACAGCAACTGTCACGGAGAAAATATAACTTGTCAAGCACCAAATCATGAACAATCTGAAATGAATATACACAAGACCATCACAAACAATCTCCCAAAATCTCAGCTCAAGATCTGATCATACCGAAATATGCCAGAGGAAATACCAAACTCTGCAAAGAACTGATCAAATAACCAAACTACAAAACCGGGTCATCTTGATTTTGGTTTCTATGAACACTACATTTATGGTAAACAAAATTGTGATTATTTCTCCTCTAGTTCTCTCAAGTCTTCAGAGTTATTGGACTTGATACATAATGATTTTTATGGTCCTGTTATTGTTCCTTCAATTATAAAATATGTGTATTTTGTATCATTTATTGATGACTATAGTACAAGGACATCTATCTATTTCTCAAAAGTAAATCTAAAGTATTTAGTCAATTTAAGGAGTTTAAGGCTCTTGTTGAGAATTAGACTAGTAGAAAGATTAAGTGTTAGAGAGCTAACGATGGTGGTGAGTTATGCTCGACAAGTTCTATAAGGACTATGGGATTGAGAGGCATAACAAAACTCCATACACCCCTCAGTGGAATGGAGTTGCAGAGAAGATGAATATGATTTTAATGGAGAGGGCTAGGAGTATGCTTAGTGGTGTTGGCCTTGAGAAAAAATTTTGGGTTGAAGCTATAGCCACTGCCTGCTATTTGGTAAACAGATTTCCTACATCACCACTTGTTGACAAGACACTTATGAAGGTGTGATCAAGAAAGAAGCCCTCGATGAGACATTTGAGAGTATCTAGATGTGAATCTTATGCTCATGTTTTGAGCGAAAAAATATCTAAAATGGAGAACAAGGCACTGAAGTGTATCTTTATCGACTATGGTGTCAGTGTAAAAGGATACAAATTCTGGGATCCAGTGAGAGAGAAGGTTCTTTATAGTAGTTCAGTGTTATTTTTAAAGAGATGAAACCTTCCATTGTTGAGCTACAACTAGAGAAAGAGGAGAAACAGAATAAGGAGGTAGTTCAAATTCCTTCTACCCTTGAGAAAGAAGAACTATGAGATCTTGGTGGACTTGATGATGAAGAAAGCTCAAGTAGCTCTAAATTTTTTGAAGAAGATGAAGAACCTCAACCTCAGCCTTTGAGGAGGTCTACTCATGATAGGTGGCAACCTGAAACATATTCTTAAGGTTTGGATATTCATTGTTAGATTCCAGTTATATTTTTGCTTTGATTGCTAACACTGACGAGCCAAGGATTGTTAGAGAGGCTATGGCTATGAGTGATGCAGATTATTCGATGGAAGCCATGAACAATAAGATGGTATCTTTGGAGAAGAACAATAATTGGGATTTGGTACCTTTGCCTGAATGACGCAAGCCCATGGGATGTGAATGGGTGTTCAAAAATAAATTGGGTCACGATGGCAATATCAAGAATCATAATGCTCGGTTGGTCATGAAGGGGTATTCCTAAGTTGAGGGAATCGATTATGGTGAGATTTTCTCTCTTGTTATCACTTGCTATAGTTCATGATTAGGAAATTGAGAAAATGGATGTGAAGCCAACATTCCTTCATGGTGATTTGGAGGAAGAGATTTATATATCATAGCCAAAACACTTCATAGTGAAAGGTAAAGAAAATCTAGTTTTCAATTTGAAAAAGTCTTTGTATTGTTTGAAATAGTTTCCTAGGATGTGATAGCAAAATTTTGACTTATGTGTTGAGTTTGGGATTTCCGACGTAAAAATTTGATTGTTGTCTTTACTTCAGAATTGATAATGGACACATTCTCATTGTTGCATTATATGTGGATGATATGTTACTATTTGGTAATTTATATTTGATTTCTAACTTGAACTCTTAGTTGCCAGCACAATTTGAAATGAAAGATTTAGGTGCAGTCGGGACATTCTAGGAATGGAGATCATAAGAGAAAGAGATAACAGAAAGCTTTGGTTAAGCCCGAGTAAGTATCTGAATTCAATGTTGGACAGATTCAACATGACAACTTGTAGATCTATGATAGTTCTTATTGCATTCAGAAAAAAGTTATCAATGGAGGATTGTCCAAAATCTCTTTTTGTGGTGGTGAACATGACCAATTTATCATACACGATTGCAGTTGGAAATCTCATGTATGTTATGGTTTGTACTGGACCAAATATTGCCTAAGTAGTGGGATTCCTGAGTCGATATATGGCTAATACTGAACGGGTGCATTAGGATGTGGTTAAGAGAGTCTTCAGATATTTGAGGGGTACTTCCAAGTATTCCTTGTATTATCATGGTTATCCTACTAGACCTTGGCATTTTGTAAGTATTCATGGATATGTGGATTCAGATTGGGTAGGTGACATTGACAACAAAATATCCACTAGTGGTTATATCTTTACTATGAATGATGGTGCTATTAGTTGGATCAGTAAGCAGTAAGTTATAATCATTTAAATGTCCACAACAAAAGAAGAGTATACGGAAGCTACTCATGCTTGTAATGAAGCCATTTGGCTTATATGGTTGTGTTCAGATATTAGGTTTGATGTAGGATTGATTACTATTTATTGTGACAGTCAACGTGATATTTTCTTAGCAAAGAATCCAACTTTTTTATGCTAGAACAAAGCACATTGATGTTCAGTTTCATTTTGTTCAACATATGGTAGAGGATGGGAAGGTAAAATTGGACAATATTGACACTTTGACAAATGTTGCAGGTGCATTGACGAAACTAGTAAGCACAAATAAGTTCAGATAGTGTTCCAATTATATGGGCCTCTCAACCCCCTACAATTGATCTATGGGCTATTTGAAAGGTCTTTGACAAGTTGAAGAATATTAGGATTAAGGTGTCTCAACCTTTGCAAATCCTAACATTGATGTTGTTATATTTATTTATTATTTTAATATTAATTGCCTACAAATGTCTAGTCATCTAGTGGGACCCACAAGCTTGGAGGCATCTTACTTGGCAATGACTATATGACACATATGTTACACATGTGGAGGTGGGCATCCCACTTTTAGGATCTTGACAAGTTTCATCTGATGACAAATTCTATGACATATTGGAGAAGTGGCACAAGATACCCTTTTCATGGAGAAGGTGGGTGGCCAAGTTGGGTTATTACGAGTTGTCAACTAAAAATAGTCAATTATGACAGATTCTCTTACAACCATAAGTGTTATAAGTTATGACAGTTGTAAGATGTGTAAGAGCATTTTATTACCTTAAAATAGGAAATTTTGGGTTCCCAGCTTAGAAGGTTTGAATGGGGGGTCATTTGGAGATGTACATGTGTCATTTACATGCTTTTTGATGGTCGAAAAATAAGGTCAAATGTTTTTCACATCCCCATCTTGTAACTTCATCTAGAAGCTTCCTCTTGAGTTGTATTTCTCTATATAAGATAACCTTAAGAGTATTAGTTATGCTAATATTTGCATATGAAGTGTTATGCTACCAAAATTAATCTAGATCGTGGGTTGTTAGTTGTAGACTCTTGGTGTAGAAGCTAAGTGTTGATATTTTATTGTAACCATCTATTTACTAGAATACAAAGTATTTTGCTTTTGTCCAGAGTATGGGATTTTCCTCTTAAAAGTGTTTTCCCCACAGTATATCTTGTGTTCATTATTGTATATCTTTTTGCATGTTCATTATTCCTTGTGAATGTGTTTCTATTTCTATAAAAGTTAAGATTTGTAATAAAATTTGCACTATCTCCCCCACTAGATTAGTGTTGGGAAGCATTTTCTACACCTTAGCTTCCTTTCTATTGGTATCAGAGACCAGCCAATTTTGGTCTCATTTTGGGTAGCGGGGTATTTGTACAATCTCAGTTTAACTGAGAACTTTTGTAGAGTATTTTCAAAATCTTGGTGTAGGGAGAAGATGACCAGCACATCCGCAAAACTTGATATGGAGAACTTTAATGGTAGAAACTTCAAACTTTGGAAGTTGAAAATGGAGGATATGCTCATGGATACATATCTATGGGCTGCAATATCTGGAACAAAACCTTAGACCACAACACAGGACGTTTGGGATATGATGGATCGAAAAGCTAAGGGTATTATAAGGCTCTGTTTAGCATACTCTATTTTGTTGAATGTCCATGAAGAGAAGACTGTGAAAGATCTTTGGAAGAAGCTTGGAGACATTTATCAAGCTAAAACTGGTAAACAAGATTTTTTTGAGAAAGAAGATGTATTCTCAGAAGATAGAAGATGGAGGATCTATTGTTGATCATCTCAATGTATTCAATATGATTGTTTCTCACTTGGGTTCTATTGGTGATAAGATCAAGGAGGAGAATCATTGCATATTTCTTTTGTTGTGTTCTTTTCCTGACTCATGGGACCACCTTATTATGGCTATTGGAGGTACAACCACCAATTTCAATATGGATAAGGTGGTAGCATCATTAATTTTTGAACAGATGTAGAGGAAAAATTTTGATTCACCTAAGGAAGCTCTTGTTGTAATCTCCCCAAGGTATTTTTGAATAATGTCAGTCCTTAATAATTAACATCAACTAGAGAATGCGATGAACTCAAGAGTGTAAGTGTATTGCATGTTAGATTAGAAAGTATGTGTCAAGATTTAGATTTATGTGATACAAAATAGGTCCAAAATTAATCTAGAGTTAGTTATAGTTTTGCACAAAATTTTAATAAACACATAGACCATGGATATTAATTTTTTATATCATGTCATCAAATTTTGCATTACATCTAGATTTTTATCTTCATCACCATTAACAAAGGTAAGTACTTGAATCCCATGCATTTAATTTATTAAAGTAATATTAAATATTTTGAAAACCCCCAACTAGATATTGCATAGATTAATGTTTTTTTATATATTGCAATAAATAATTAACAAAGGTAACATATTAAGAATTATTATTGTTATTTATGTATTATATTTATTTTGATAAGGAAGCTAAAAACTCTTAACTTGTTAGTGGTTCTTTCTCTACTAGGAAAGTTGAGTGACTTATAAAGAAACCATCAAAGATCAAGTCTTGTTTGAGTTCAAGGCCCACTAAGATGCTCTTAAGGAATGTGGCTAGCCTAATTCCCTAGGCAGCCTTAGCAAAATGGGCATCCTTTAGTACTTTTCTTGTCTCTTAGTTGAAAGAATGCAATCAACCCTTATTCCTTCCATTGGATTTGAGCTAAAAGAAGTACATTATTGTGTAGTAAAATGAATAATCAAAGATATTAGATTTCCATTATTGTGTAAGCAATTTTTTAGCCATCAACGTGTCAAATCACACTTTGTGATCCACCATCAGGATGCAAGAGAGTTCAAGGAAAGAAAGATAATGAGATGCAGACCAAGATTCCAATATAAAGAATGAGGAAAGGAGGGAATAAGCACGAGGACCAAGGATGAAGGAAAGAATCAAAGAGCCCAAAACTCTCATAAACTAACAAAAATAAAAGCCATAATTATAATTGTATACACACACACACACACACACGCGCGCACAAATCAAAATACATAAAGGTTAAAAAATAAAAACAACAAAACAACAAATGAGCAAGCTCAAATACACTAAAACTAGAAGTATTCTTATATTAAAATTGTAATTTAAATATAAGAATAAAAAAAGGAAAACAAAAAACAAAAAAATGTGATCATGAACTAAATAAACACAAACAATGATAACAAACAAATAAGAAAAATATAAGTAAAAGAGAAGGGAAAGAAAAACATAAATATATATAACCAAAAGAACACAACCAAAAATATCAAACACAAAAAGATACCAAAACACCATAACAAAATAAGTACTTAAAAATACAAAGAAAACGAAACATAAGAATAAGAAGATGAAAAGGGAATTAAAAATAAAAATAAAAATGAAAATCATTTTTTCTTTATTTATTCTTATATTTATAAAGAGATACAAATATAAGAATAAATTAATGAAAAAAGAATTGGAAAAAAAAAAAGTGTCACGTAGTGGCTAGTGTTTGCCATCTTTATAGTATTGCATAATGAAAAAATTGTCTAGTTAATAGATTGGTTATTAAATATCAATTTGGACATATGTTTCAACAATAGCTAGAGATAATATACTTTCAAGGCATATGTATTGTAGTTATGCATTAGAGAGTACCCAAGATAATATACTTTCAAGGCATATGTATTGTAGTTATGCATTAGAGAGTACCCAAAATTGTAGTATATAATGAACAAATTGAAATTCAAAGTTGAAGAACAAATTGAAATTCAAAGTTGAAGGCGCTTTATTGATTAAACATTTATAGTTATTTCATAATTATTCTAGTTTTTAAAATAACAATTAATATGTTCCAACTCTAAAATTATATAATTCTAGAATACAATAATCTCTATAAATTTAATTCTAAATTTAACAATAACCATCAATCTAATCTTAACTCTTGATTTAATTTTTAATCCTTACCCTAATCTTAACTCTTTATCTAAGTTTAACCCTAACATTAATTTTAATCTTATGTCTAACCTAGTTCAAATTATAGTTGTAACCACAACCCTAATTCTAACATTAACATTAATTTTCACTATAGCCATAATTCTTAACCTAGTTTTAACATTAAATACACCCCCTAATTTTAACATTAAATAAAACCCTCATTCTATTTTTTCCTTAACTTCTAAACCCAACTCCAACCTTAACTATATTGATTTTAGAATTATAATAATTAGTAATAATTAAGATTAGATCTATTATGATTTAATTTAAATATTTAAAATAATTATTAATTAACATCATAATTATAATATAATTGATGAAAATATTTATATTCTATAATTATTTTAAATTTTAAAATAATAATTACTATGTTAAAATTTTAAAATTATATAATTATGAAATTATAATAATATATCTAATTCTAATTCTATATTAAAATTATAAATATTTCAACTTAATTTTAAAAATTAAATCCACAAACATTTAACCATTTAAATATTTAACAAGTAAGAGAAAAATGAAGTGAATCATTTTTTTTTCTTGTGTTCAAGCATAAAGAATCTATTCCCTGATAACACATTCTTGGATTAATATCTTTAAAAAATATATAATATTTAAATGTTTTCAAAAATATATATATTTTTTAATTATATATATAATTTATAAGAAAATTTAAACATGCTAAATATTATTTTCCAAGCCATTAGATTGGAGAAAAATATTTTTTACAATGCAATCGATTGCAAGGAAGAAAAAAGTTGAAGAACAACTAAATAAGAAAGAACAAGAAAATAAAAAGAGCAAAGAATAAGAACAAAAGATGAAAAAGCCAAATAAAAATACACATAGAAATGAAACTAGAAAGGAAAGCAAAACAAATTATATATATATGGTTGAGCATAATATATAAAACAAGAACAATGCAAAATGAAACCAAAACATTAAGCCTAAATAAATACACAAAATAGTAAAAAAACAAGAAAAAGAAAAAAGAACAACTAAACCACAAGAAAGTAAGAACCTAAAATACACACAAAAACAAACCACAAACTTCACCATATCAAAAAAACACAAATTTCATTTAAGAACCTAAAATATACATAAACAAATCAAAAACTTCACTCAAAAAAACAAAACAAACAAACAAATAAACAAACAAGCAAACCACAAATTTCATTCATACTCCCAATACCATCTCTTTTTTAGAAAAAAAAGGACTCAAAAGTTTGCTGTATATTGTGTACAACAACCTAAGAGATCCCCTCTGTCTACTGAACCTGACATTCAAATAGACTACTCAATATTTCAAATGTGGCTTATTTTATCCAATAATAACTTTAGCTGAAAATACCATTTGAATTTATTTTCATATTTATCAATGTGCAGGACTTACATCCCACATTGTGTTCAAGTAATTTTGACAGGCCGATTTTTGACCCAAAGATATTATAGACTCCTGCAAATGGGTATCTGCTAAATTGTTTACCATGCTTTCTTTCTTCACAAGAATATTATGACGATATTCAGAAGTAATGGAGTTGTACACACCAACCTCGAACATACTTATCACAGGCTTTGGGCTCATCATATCTCGGACATAAGCAAATGCAAGCTGATCTCTTGGATTGAATGCCTCCAATTCATTGAATAGCAGACATGAAAACAGATTTGTTGCAATTTCATGCTTTCTTAGTATCAATCCAGTGTCAGGAACATCTGAAACAAAACAAACAAACAAACCCATATCAATGCAAATTGCATTGAATTCCAAAAGCAAAAGAAGAAAATAGCAAAAGCATGCAATTACATACCACTATCAAATGGTAGCTTTGAAGGATTCCATGGCTGCAAACCCTCTTTACAATAGCTCTCCATTTGATGAAGCACAGCCTGCTTATTCCATTTGTGCCATCTGACAGTAAAGATAGCTTCCTCCATAGTATGGATATTGTAAGGATGCTTTGCAATGGCCATGCTGCCATTTTTTCTTATAAGCAGAGCATCTAAAATTATGAATGGATCAACTACCAATTGAAGCTTAGCATCCACCCATATGCTATAAATACTGTTTGGGAAAATCCTGTGAATCAGATGCTTTGGTATGACTCCATTCATCACAGAAGTATTGTAAGGCAAGCTTGTAACCAACACAACCCTCCACAATCCAATTTTGTGGAATTCATCTGGCCTTATGTTATTGTGGGCTAGGGATTCTAGGGTTTCTTGATCTACAAACATGAAAAAACAAACACTTTGGGCTGTGATTTTCTTAACATGTCTTGGCTGCCTGAGCTTGTCATAAGCTCCAAAAATGGCAGAAACTACAACTAGACCCCTGCAAGAATCCATAGCTTGGCGATCTTTACTAGAGACTTTGAATCCAGTGTCTTGAGGACTTAGAAACCCACAAGATATTTCTCTGCTCCCATCATATTGAAAAAATGATTTTCTTTCTTCCAGGCTCAGACTGCCCCCAAATGAATTGGTTCCATTACTGTCTGTTGAATATATCACAGATGTATCATTCACATTTCTTCCTTGTTCCATATTCTTAAGAGCATCTGTGGCTGGCATAACAGATTGAAAGATATATAAATATATATTCAGAGCTATTTGGGTGTTTTACGAGTCATCTCTAAGATAAACAACTTGAGTTTGGGGTACAATGGATAGATCAATAGACAACATGCAAAGGGCCTATAGTTTGATTTTATGAATTATTGAAAAAAAACAATGATGAATTACTGGATGTGATTCTAAATGTCGATCAAATAAACACAGTATAATCCAAAAGCTTGTATTCTAAGAAGAAAATGTGTTAACAATAGAAATGATATAAATTTTACCTGATCTATGTGATAAAAAGATACAAGAGGAATTTTCCATGGCTTTGCCTTGGCGCAACCTGTACTTTTCAGGTCCATAAGATGCAGGATATAAAAATACAGGCCATGGTATCTCTGCCTCCTCATTTGGCTGAATAGATATGGAACCTCTGATATTTTGACATTTGTAAAAATTATTGAACAAGTAGTTCTTCAATATGAAAAGAAATGATAACATTAATAGGGATAGGAAGAGAATGATTATACAGTTAACCATTTTTTTTGGAGCAGAAGAAAACATCTTTTTTCGTTCTGTTATGCGTTAGTTTCTCTAATTGTTGTTATCTGCAGGCGGAGAACACAAGTTTCAAAAGTGAAAGGGTTCATATTCTTCTCCGCGAATATAATATTTTGGTTGTGCATGGAGATCCAACAATCTCCAATTCGAACAAGCAAAACGGACATGTCCATATATTTTCTATCTTATATATCTAAATTTATTTAAATTCTTGGATTATAAATTAATTGATATTCTTTAAAAAAAAAAAAAAATTATATTAAAAAATAAGCATCATATTATAATTATAAATTATAGATATAATTGTTTCATATATTAAAAAAATTTATGATATAATTATATTTATTTATTATAATATATATATATATATATATATAATGTTTTTGATTAAGTAAAAACAGGTTTTAGGGGACCCAAAACCCTATTACAATTCGAAAGATAAGCATTAAAGAGACGAAACAAAACAGCGGCAAATACCAGCACAAAAACCAGCAGCTAAGAAAAAGACAGCAAGAAGCCAACAAGAAGTTGGCTCCAAACCCAACATTACAAATTACTTGAAAACTTTAATAGATTCCTCAGCATTTTGAACCAAGAGCATCATCGCCTTGGCCGCTTCCCTCAGGTCGTTGTTTTCCTCTCTCAACTGGCTATCTTTTGTATTGATCTCCATCCCAGTAGTGTTCTGCCTTGTTCTACGCCTCGGAGTCTGGTGGGTGGTGCTGAAAGTTGGAATATCATCAATGACAACCAGATTATTTTCCTGATTTTTCCTTTCCAGATGATCCACCAAAGCATTCATGTTCTGTGATGAGACTTTGAGTGTCGTAACCCACCATAATAAACTCAACAAAATTGAGTATTCTTCTTTTTTTTTTCTTTGTGTTTGATTTAATCATTATGTTTTATTCAATTGCATACTCTGGGCATCCATCCATTAGGATTAGGCATTCATCCATCCGGTATGAGCATCTAACCATACGGGTTAGGCAATTGTCCATACGGGACATAAGATTCCATCTATCCAATATGGGATAGGCATCTACCCATACGGGGTAGGCATCTATCCAAACGGGATAGGAGATGCTATGGCCAGAGACTTAGACTCATCGGGACCATTCGGGTCCTGAGCCAGTCACTAAGTACTACACTCTTCTAACAGAAGTGCACCGAGATCGTCGTCCTTAGGAGTATTTAAATAATACAAGCTTGAATTCCGCCTCGGGAAGTCAAGCGAATCCATACGGGATTCCTTCCAAGTATGCATTGAATTTCTTTTTCCAATTTAATTATCTTATCTTTCAAATAGGATTCTTACTCAACCAAGCCTAGACCCCACCCACGAACGCTTGAGTATGAGGGACAACTTCGTCCCAAGACTGCCTATATACCCGCTTCGGCACGGGATCAAGGCATAAAGTATGTAGTTCTATTTTCTATTCTAAAATTTGATGTAAACTGATTTGTGGGTACGCAACCCTTTCTAGGGTCAATGTCCCAGACAGTTTCTCTGCGGTTGCTACCCACAATGGTAGCGCTTAAGCAAAGGCTCAAGATGGCCTATTGCTTGTGGCCTAAAACAACTAGATCCTAACACCTATCATGAGCATCACCCTTGACCAAATTGCCAACCACCAATATCTCTTCAAGATTAAAAAAAAAATCAATTTCATAAAAGCATTTAACTTAACCATCCCTAAAAGGGGTTTACTATGGTTTATCTCAACTGATGTGAAATCATTTAAAAATTATCTTATTAGATTATCGATCCAAGGGGGATTACCCACCCCTTGGCTTTTAACTTCCAAGTGTCCCTTATTACTCCCCGACGATTTATAGGTACGATGCCACAGACGTCGTTGATGCAGCTTTATTAGTCATTAAGTGTAGTAGTTCAACACGACGACATTACCCGTAAGCGTGACCCAGAGGCACCGTATATACCGAACGCTGCTAGTTTTGGTTTTCCAACTTCTTTTGTTTGGTTTCTAACTTATAATAACATCATGTTGAAAAATAATTATGAACTTAGACATTGCAAAGCCAAATTAATTGAAATAACTATGGAATAAAAAGAACCATAACTAGAATTATTTATTCAAAAACTTGAATTAATTTGCATAAAAATGAAAGTTAGGTAACTTGTATACCAACAATTAAATGTATAATTTGTATGAAGATGGAAACACCAATAATTGAATCAACGTAAAGATATATGCATGAAGTGAAGGTAAGGTAAGTTGTACGCGAGAATGCCGCTTATAAAATCACTAACCCAACATAGAATTTAGCTTATGTCATTTAATTGCTAAGTGGATCTTAAGAGGACCTAATATAAATTTGTTAAAACTAGTTTATAAATTTTTTAAAAAATTACTTAAGTTTAAAAAATTTTATTAACTAAAATTTATTTACATATCAAAAAAAGAATTTTTAAATAACCTAAAATTTTAAACATATAAAAAAAAGAATTTTGAAAAAAAAAAGGTCACGTTGCCATCGAACTAAGTTCGATTAGCATGCATATTGGTTAATGGGAGTGGGAACCCACGGTCCCCTCCACTACCCTACGGCCACTACCACAGCAGTGACCGCAGGCTAGTGGAGGGTACCGTAACGGTACCACTCCCCCTGCGGAGTACTATCTCCGTCCACTTGCGAGCCAGTACGCACAGATCTTTTTTGTGTCGTGCCACATCAATCACTTCGCATTATTAATATTAAGGTTTATAAATGCTATATATATATATATTGTGTCTAAAGTTTCCAGATTAATTTTATTTAAAACCAGAACAGTTTAATTTTATTTAAAACCAAAATATGAGAGGTAAAGTATTAATGTGAACAATAAGAATTTACTTATAGTAGCAAATACACAAAGGGTAGTATTAAACCAGAATACAAAAATGAAGCAATATGGATTTACATATTGGAGCGATTAACACAGATAGTAGAATTTAACCAGAATACAAAAAAATGAAGCAATATAGATTTGCATATTGGAATAATTAATACAGAGAGTAAAACTAAACTAGAATACAAAAAATGAAGCAGTATGGATTTGCATATTGGAATAATTAATATAGAGAGTAAAACTAAACCAGAATGCAAAAATGAAGCAATATGGATTTGCATATTGGAATATTTAATACAGAGAGTAAAACTAAACTAGAATACAAAAATGAAGCAATATGGATTTGCATATTGGAGTACAGAGAGTTATTCACAGAGGGCCTCATTCCTTGGTTTTCAATTGTTATTTTCCAGAGAGGAGTAGATAACCAAACTCGAACAAATGAGAATATTGCAGAAAATTATTCACAGCGAATTTCTATCCTTTCTTTCAACAATTTTTCGCAGAAAATATATAACCAGATAATGGAAAATATGTATAGAATCAAATGAGAAACATAGAGAAATATCCACAGCGAGATCTATGAGATTCAGATTTTTATTCGAAAACCAGAGAGATGAATTAGAGGGAGAAATAAAGATTAATCTAATCTAGTTTTCAACAAGAATTGAAACAATTTGATTTAGTTGAAACAAATTGATCTAATCTAATTTGCAGCAAGAATAAGATGCATGATAAAGTAAAACTAAATTGAAAGAACCTAGATGCTTGAAATTGATGTAGAATCCCCTATGAATCCTTCAATTAGTCTCCCTTGATCCTTCAAACTTGAAAGAAGCCCTCCAAAGAAATCTTAGTTATTTTCAAAAATGAAATATAACTACAAAAGAAAAAATTTACTTGAGAGAAGAATTTATTTTTGGAATAACCAACCCCCATTTTTGAAAACTTGCATATCATTTATAAGAAAAATCCCTCTATTCCACTACCTAAAATTTTAATTAAAAAAAGAGATTCTTTCCCAATTTTGGACTTCATGCAAATTGATTAGACTTAGTAGGAGGAGTTACATGCAAGGTGGTGGAGAATCCTCTAGAAGCTTCTCATTCTTCCTACAACATGTGCCATAATTGGATGAGGAAAACTAATTAATTAATTAAGAAAAATGTATATTTTCCATGTGTGTGTGTGAGTTTTATTATTTTATCCTTTTATGATATTCATTCAATCATTTAAATAGTTTATCCAAAAATATAATAGAGTTTGTATTTTAAATCCAAAAGTGATAAAGGAGGGTTGTGACATTGAGGACCTGGAGACTATGGTTCATGAAGTTTTTTAGAGCCTTCTCAGTATGGTCGACCCTGGAGTTGATGTTGTCTTTATCATCTTCAGCCTGTTCTTTCAAGGTTCTTATAACATCCTCCAGGTGTTTCAAATCCCCTTTGATCAAATCTTTTTCCAGCCAATCCTCCATCTCGATTTCCTCTTCAGCTTCACTGGTTTCCGTCTCATCATTCTTTTTCCCAGAGTCCCTAATCAACTTATTAATCTTGTATATATTATTTAAGTGAAATAGTAGGAAAATTAAATAGACAGCATTGTATATATTATTTAAGTGGAATAGTAGGAAAATTAAATAAACGCCATCTCAATGGTAACCACATTTCACATTTAACAATGATAAAAGAAAAATAGTCACGATCTTTTTCTTCTCAACTAAATTTTTTTCTTTTACTATGATAAAAGTTTGTATAACACTTTTTTATGATGTTAATTATATTTTAATAATATTTTTATTTTATTTTTAATGTAATAGTTTAACTATTTTAAATACTTTTATTTAATCTATATTTTGAATTAAATTTAAATACTTATCTCTTTCTGATTCAAAAATTTGACTCCGTACTTAATCCATTATATAGGATTATTTTCCATCTGATAGTTTTGTTAACCATTTAGTGGCAATCAAACCTATTTACCCATGCTAGCCAAAAAGGTGTAGAAGAATGTTGGAGGTGATCACTATGGCTCAAGCTTTGATCAATGTCTTCTTTTATATTTGGTATCTGCTTTTTTTTTTAAGTTTTTAATTAAATTAAATGGAATTGTTTTTAAAAAACACTATCTATTGTGTACATAAAATATATTTTAAAAATGTATTTTATTCATTTATTGAATTTACAAGGACCCATATAAAATTTTATTTATATTTTTAATAAAAAATTTAAATAATTACACATACACTTGATTATTGATGTTAAAAATATATATATTTAAAAAGACCTAACTCAATGGTAAAAAAATGAATGAAACGATGTATCATATGTTTTAAATTAAAAATTAAATACAAAAATAAAACAAGTATATTATCAAAAAAAATAGTTCATAAAATAAAATAATTCTTAAATAAAAATTAAAAGTTATGTCTCTTAATAAATAAAATAGTTGAAAGTTATAAAAAAATAGCTTTCTGGTTTTTCTTTTCAGCTATTTATATATTTGTAACAATTTAAATAAATATTAACATTGAATATTCGTATAAAAAAAATAAAATAAAATTTGATTAAATATAATTAATGTACTTTTGAGCTTATAATAAAAAGAAATTGCATTTCTTGTGAATGGGGCTAGGAAGGTTGGTCTTCCCAAAAACTCTCGAGAGCGGAACGACTTAAATCACACACACTAAGCTTAAAAGTGTTAAAAAAATACTTCTCTTCTGCACAAAATGGTAAGAAAAAAAATTCTCTACAGCTTTCAATAGTTAAAAAATAATAATTTGAATTATTTTCTAGCATAGATATCTTAAATACATCTATCTAAAAGATGTCAAGAGATGGATCAATCTCAAAATACTTATATTTAAATTGTTATTGAGAATAGATAAGTCATTGTGTCTTTTAGATAGATCTTTTTAAGATATCTATGCTAGTAACTTAATTTAAAGTATTAATTTATCATATTTTCTATGATTAATTTATAATCGCGATGTTAAGTAATAAGATTTTAATATAATAATATATCTAGTAATGTGTAAATTATTAAATTAATATGTTTCCAAGATTTCATTCTTTCTTCTCCAACTTGTCTTTTGGTGAGTTACTTTTCTATTTTCATTTTTTCATAATGATCATATGTGTTGTGTCGAGCAATGGATTTCACTAGTCTAATCATGCAAAATAGGAATCAAACCCATTCACGTCAACATAGATTGGAGAATAATCAATAGGTCCAACTTCAAACCCTTGGGATATTTGGGCATAAAGATTAGGTTATTCTTCATTTGTGCTTTGATATGATTGGATAATATAGAATGATAAAATGCAAGAACTAGGTATAAAGATTTAATTTGACAAGAATTAGCATGAATAATAAGCCATAGAATATATTTGAAAATTCCGAAGAGATATTTGGAAATAGGAATCAAAGAGGAACCTGTGTTTGCGATTTGAGCCTGAAAGTGTCGATAAAAGTAGCTAGTCACCACTGACTTGAAGGTGTCTGATGCAAATATCATAAAGAAATTCTAGATCAGGAAGTTGCACTGATTATCTCCTTGAAATTTCATCAAAAAATATTGCTCGCAAGCAACAGTTGCCACTAACCAGGGTTTTCTACTTCTTCAAAGTGTGGATTTGTTTGTCTCGGTCTCCACTTTATGAATCTATAATCCTTCTTTGATAGATCAAAATCCTACACACAAAAGAGACAAAAAATGGTGTTAGGTTGTAAAAGGGTTTGCCTAAGTCAAACTATTATTAAAAAAAAAGATTTTACCCTTACAAGGTAAAGGCTAAAAACCTTAAGAAAATACTTAATTGAAATGTGTTATACATTTGTTATTAATCTCCTTGCCATGAAGTCTCATGAAAGGTTGATGTTGCTAGGTGGAAGATCATACCTTCACATAAACTCGATCATGGATATCATCTTGAATGCTTGAACATTTGGATATTTGACCTCTCCTTCATAATCTTGAAAATGTTTGATTACGTCCTCAATTGGACTTGAATTAGAGTGGAATTTCTATTAAGAGATGTTTCAAAGAAGGTTCGGGTAAGAATTTATTTATACTCAACCTCATGAAATGTAGACCAACATTAGGAGCACTTTCCTGCTCAACATTTTTTTACTATTAAAGTATTAAAATTTGGGCCCCTTTTGGCTAGAGTGTGGTGCTAGGATCCCTAGTCTACAGGGTCTAGGGTGCTAAGCACCCTAGTCCAAGAGGTCTAAGGCACTAGGCACCATAGTCTAGTCCTCCTATGCTAGGAACTAGGTCAAAGAGCCAAGATCAATGCAAAGACCTCAAATTTGGCACTAGTTTGAGTAGAATTAGTCAATCTCAGGGGCAATAATGGAGAATCACTAAAGTGGGCCACAAATGAGTGTGAAATTGTATAACGATACAATTTACGATACTACATTTATCCCCCACTTTATTGTGAGTGTGATCTTATGCTCATAATCTTGGTAAAGTACAAGATAGAATCAAAAGAATTCCGCTTAGAGATTAAAGAGATAAGAAAACACCAAGCCCCCAAGGACTTAGAATCTAGTTGGACTAAAATGTCAAGATAAAAGGAGCATTATGATCAACACATGGAAGAGATTTGGCTTCTATGTCTAGTAAGGAGTTGCTTACTATGAATCATATGAGAAGAGAAAGAAGAGACATGAATTCTTGGTCTAGTAAGGGTTTCTTACTATGAGTCATGTTGAAAAAAGGAGAGTCAAACCAATCTACCAAGGTGTGTTACGCTAGTTGACTTTAGAGATTACAAAGAAAAATCTTAGTTTGCTAGATAATCTAACAAAAAATGACTAAAAAATGGGTGTTGCAGCATGCACCAAGTACAAAGATTACAAAACAAAGCATCAACTTGCAAAGTAATTTGAAAAAAAAAAATCGAACTACAAAATGGGTGTTGTAGTGTGCACAAAGCATATCATGGTGTGTGATCAAAGTATACAAAACAAACCTTGCGGTGTGTGCACAAAGTGTAACATATAGCGAAGTATATGCCCCCATGTTAAATTGATTGTGTATGCCTTACCGAGAGAAATTCCTTTAAGGATCATACATCTAAAAGACAAGAATGTCGCAATAATGAAATACCCCCAAACATAGGCAAATAAAAGGTGAAAGGGATCCACTATCTAGGTTAGTATGCAGATTAGATAAATCATGTATATCAAGTATGATTGTATTGAAGTGACCTCATCCCCCAAAGGTAGTGGAACTACAAGCACACTAAAAGAAAAACATATGTAAGATGAACGACGTCTTTTTGGGTCAACATGGAAGAAACCAAAAATATCAACACTTTGCATCATCCCCAAGTAAACAACACAAGATCACATTTATGACACAAAATCTATACAACATATAGAAGAAGTGGGATACAAATAGATGGTTTTTATGACAGGGTTGATCCCTTTGTTGCATTGTGTCATCCAAAGATAACTTAAAATTATACAAAAACACACCAAACATCACATTATGAAAATCACATTACATGCAACCAAAGACACAAAAGAATCTACTACAAGAGTGAGCCAGGCTAGAAAATAATCCGCCTTCGAATCTTGCTCAACACCATCTAAAGATGGTGGAAAAGATGTTAAAGGAGTCACAACTAGTACGGTAGATGGATCTATTGCTAGTGCCAAAAAAGGACCATGCTCTAATAATGAATCACTATGTGTCACTAGGAGCTAGAGTTAAATCTTTTGCAAACCTTGAAGATAATTTATCATTAATCTCAACATTTTCATATGTATATCATCAAAATCACTAGTACTCTTATATTATTATCAATGTCATCATCCAAATTAATCACAATAGGAGATCTCATGCAAGGAGGAGATGAAGAAGAAGATTCATTTTAAATAAACAACTTCAACCTTTGGTGAGGGTGATCAAGATAAAGACCCTCTCTAGGATTAGATGAAATTTGGGAAAACAAGACCAAGTCAACATTTGACTGCTTGGGGGAAAAACAATTTAGGAAGCAAGCTCATGAGCCTTAGTGCAATGTCTTTATCAACATTCTCTCACATTGCGATTTTGTTTTATACAACTCGAAGCTTGTGTGGAAGAAGGTAGGGGATCACTCAATATTGGTTTCTTTTCTTCCTTTTCTCTAGGATAAGAAGGAGAAATAGAATAAAATACACTAGGTTGAGAAATAGAATGTGTTGGTCACTTCTCTCTTTGTCCTATATAGGATATGGGAGGTCGGACCACAACATATAGATGGAATAGAAAGAGTGGGAAAAAATCTTGTTCTAAGATGTGGAGCTCGAATAGTTATTTTCATATCTACATGTGAAGAATCATTAGGAAGATTAGTAGAAGTGAAACCCAAAGGTTTTCTTAAGGTCGATATCCTATTGGCTTTGTACTTTTGATAGGATGGTAAGAGGACATCTTGACTAGGTTTCAAGGTTGAGGTTTTTGAGGCCAAAAGAAATCAAGGGTGAAGTTTCCACAATTGGCAAAGAGTTGATAAAGACTATGGTTGATCATTATAATTTTCCCATTATAAGGGAACTTAAAACACTTATGGATGGTAGAAGGGATAGCTTTCTTGGAATTGAGTCAAAGGTGTCCCAACTTCACATGAAATTGGTTCAAGGTAGGAATAATGGAAAAGGTAACATCTAAGAATTTAGTACCAACTTTGACGGGAAGGGTAATGGAACCTATAGTAGGACAAGTGAAACCATGATTCACCTTAATCACAACATCAGATTTATCATAAGTATTCTAATGAAATTATTGTGTATAGATATGTTCTCCCATAATAACATTCACCATATATATTGGATCAATGAACACTCTATGTGAAAGGTTTCTTTAATATTTGCAGTAATGTATAATGGGCCATTAGGTGATTTTATGATGTCTCGAGTCAAAGGTAATTCAAGGTTCACACTTAGGCTTAGGTCCATGCTCAATCAAATTCACAACATTATTGGTTTAATTAGATATATCATCAATAGCTGCATAGCCTCTATCATTATGCTTAGCAACATTGGTAGAGTGGGAAGGTAAAGGATTGGTAAAGATTTACAAGCTTTGATTAGGAAGTTCCATAGTTATATTTCATTTATCATTCACACCATCCACCACTATAGCATTAGAATCAATGAGATCTTGAATTTCATGTTTCAAACGAATGCACTTCTTAAAATCATGCCTGATTTGATGATGTTATTAGAAAAAGGCTTTTGGATCGAAATAAGGTGGTGAAGGTTTGGAATTATCTATAGTATGGACAAGAGGAAGCTTCATCACATTATGATTAATCATTTCAAGCAAAATGCTATGCAAATATTTTAAAAGAGGAGTGAAGTTGTGATGTTTGAATTTAGAAGCAAAGTGTGCTACAAAAGGCGTTGTTATAGCTACCACTTGAGAATCAATATGATTAGAAGAATTGTTGCTATTGATCTTGATGAATTTATTGTCTTGTTCTCTAAAGTTGAGAATTTTTTGGTGAGCATATTCATTCATATCAACCAGAGTCAAAGATAAAGAGAGTTCATATTCACTTACTTGAAGCTAATAATTATTAAGTATTGTGTACAATTTTATGAAAGATGTGTAGATTTAGTAAACAAAAGCTTCTAATGTATTTTTGTAAATTATTAAAGAAAATCCTTTGAACATCACCATCAATCACAAGATAAGAAATTTGTACATGCAAATGTGTGTGTATATACACCAATGAAATTAGTTGACCTTGTTTATAATGCACTAAATCAATCAAAGTAACTTTTGGGCCAATATATTTTGAAAATGTTAAATGAATGCATTAGTCAATTGTTGAAGTATCAATGGAATACCCAGGAAAGGAGCAAAACCATTTCAAAGCTTTATCTCTTTAGGAACAAGGAAACAGTTTTGCAAGGAATCTTTGGTCATATTGGAAATCACTACATAAAGTGGAAAATATTGTCATGTGAACGTGGGGGTCACGTTTTCCATTATATTTCTCCAAATGGGGAAACTTAATGTTTTGTTGAAGAGTATGGAAGATTTCAATGGAATGTGGGATAGTGGTCAAATATGTAGGATTGGTGGGTTTGCATTGGGTTATGCTAGTCAATTGTTTTTATAAAGATGAAACATTTTGCAAAAACTGGTTTATGGTGGCTTATGTGGATGAATTGGATTGTGATGAAGTATTTGAAGGTGTATTAAGATAGGTATGTTGAACATTGTGATAGGTAGGTGGAGGAGATAGTTGAGAAACAAATGGGAGATTGGTTGAAGGTGGAACATAAGCATATTGATTTATAGGATTCCCCCCACTACTAGCATGTGTAGCATTAACATTTTTTGTAGTAGTTCTCGTGATGGAAAATGTATATGTAGGAACATAAGGCAAAGATATAGGAATAGGCATGGAAATCTCAACTTGGTTTTGAGGAGTGGAATGTTCAAGCACCTCGTCACAACTAGCCAATTTCATAGTGTTTTTATCCACTAAGTGATCTATACATGCAACACTTTCACACCATGTTCGTCATTTTGAATCAACCTCCTTAAACCTTCAATCAAGGGGATTACCTCTCCCCGCAAGTGTTCTTGACTCACAAATTGTTGAATAGCTTCCAATTACTTATCAATCTTCCCAATTTTTCATTAGACTCTTGAGTTGAAGAGTCGTCATCATCATGAGAAGCATGAAAGGAAGGATTATCAACAATGTTATGAATAGTAGGTGTTGGATTAAGAGAAGTGGATTCACCCAAGCTCCTATTGGAGTAATTAGGACAATATCTAATTATTTAATTAATTAGGCCCTTTAATTACTTTACTCACAGGCTAGCCTTAAGTGCTTTTTTGTTATATTAGATTAGGCTAATAATAAATTAAGTTCACTTAGTTGAGCTAATCTTTAGTTCTTTATGCTAATTTTAGTTTCCTAATTTTAGATTAGCTTTCTCATGCTTTCTATAAAGCAATTCATTCATTCATTGTAATCTATCCAGTTTCATTATAGGTTAATCTACTTATTGGATTTCTACTTGGATCAATTCTCTCTCAAGGTTGCATAGCATTAATCGTGTCTTCTTCTCTTTAGGTGCGATAGGTGTTTTTCTTCCAAGTGATTATTGGGCTTGTGGGATTGAACAAATAACTCCAACATGGTATGAAAGCATGTATAAGGTGTCCATAACATTAACTACCATGGCTGACAAGTTTTCGGTTTGCAAATTGTTAAGGTTAATGTTAATGTTAAAAGCACAAAGAGAAAAAAGGGTAGCAACAATCAAAGTGGAGCTCCAAATAGTATGAAAGATGCTCCAATCAGTATATAGTGAGATACACAAAGAATGGGATGATCGTGAGACAAAAAAGTAATCATCTAAGGCATTCCACATAAGAATAATGGAAGATCATCTAGACCTTAAATATCCATTATACCAAGATATGATAAATATATAGATAAAACATGGCCTATGTCAAGGGACTTGTGGATTGACCCTTGTATACACATGATGCACGATACGAACAACCCCCATGGAGAAATAACAAGATTAATAATGTATTACAAAATACATGTCCACAAAACTATGAGGAGGATAATAGAAAATTTAACTATAAAGTAGGTTGAGAATGTTGAAGGGGAAACCATAGAAGAGATGATGTGACTTTCTATAAATGCGGTAAAATTGGCCACTACACCACAAAATGCTCCAGTAAAAAAAAGAGTTGTGCATTTTATGGTAATGCAAATCATGATTTAGATAATTGAGAGAGGGAACAAAAATATTTTCATAATGCTCCACCACATTCTAAGTGTGATGAGATTCAAGGGCCAAGCAAGAGTTATTAGGAGAATCCCTTCACAAGGTGTTATAGGATGTGAAAGAGGTAACATTTGGTTATCAGATACATCCAATGATGAGTAATATTTGAAAGAATAATACCAACAAGAGATAAAACCCTAGAAAAATAAAAAGAAAAATAATCATAAAGAAAATGTGGTAGTACTCACCCACCAAGGGACTAATACAGGTAAGAATAATGAGAAAATAGCTAAAGAGATAAGTGAAGGATTAGGTCCAAAAGAATAGTGATTATGATTACTTCCAACCCACAAAGAAACATCATGGTAAAGTGGTGCAATGTATTAAGCAAACCATTATACAACAACAAAGTAAAGAAATAGCTTTTTCTCAAAAGAAGAGGCACTCATGATAAAGAAGTTGGCTTCCCTATCCCAACAAAAAGATTTATTAGTGAAATTGAAACAATTGGGAAAATACTAGATTAAACAAACACCCAAGCAACCACAAATTCATAAAATAACAAAAGCCTGAGATTGGAAGAATGGACCACTAATAATAATTGTACATTTGAATAGCCACAAGGTGAAACATATCATGGTAGATTTGGGTGTAGACATCAATATAATACCACCAACCACTTGGGATAAAGTAGGAAGCCCTAAACTAGTAAGAAGTCCATTTAAAGTCAAAATAGCAAATTGATTTGGAATGCAAACAAAGAGGACATGGAAAAATATAGAAGTTAATGTATAAGTCCTTAAACTTACAATGGACTTTGAAGTAGTGAAGATGAAAGAGCCTTTTAACACATTTTGGGCATTATTAGATCTCAAATTGTTTGCAAATATAAAAAAAAATTAGTAGATTCTAGCAAAGAGAAGATTTAATGCGGGTGATACTAAGGTCATACATATTCTCTTGGGAGATGATGGAGATAATTCATATGTGAGGAAAATGCTCATGAAAAAGATGAAGAAGATAATTCAATATCGATATACTCAATCTCTAAATTATCTATGTTGGCATGAATGGCATAACTGATGCAGATGAAGAATTGTGATTGAACCGGTAAAGGATTGTTTGTGATGACATTGTGATGAAGAGATTGAGAATGCAGGATCAGATGACTTTGATCAGTTATTTGTGTTGTCATTGATCGCAACTGATGTTTACTATGTTGTATTTTGTCATCTAAGTCTTTTTGGTCTACCGGAAATGCCTTACTGGTATTATAGATAGTGAACTGGGAATTAGGACCTTAACTGGTAAACGAGGAAGGTTTTGATTTGATCTGGTGATTGGTGATGATTGAAGTGTTGCGGTTTGGAATGTGAGCTTGTATCATTGTAATATGTATCTGATCGGAACCGCATCATGTTTTGGTTATCGGAAATCATGTTTATGATTTTTGTTGTATTCTTGCTAGGGTTTAAGAAGGGTTTAAGGACCGGTAAAAAATTCTCTTAACCGGTAATGATTTTTGGTTTGGCGATGATCTACATCAAGTTCAAATGTTGGTGATGATGTGGCACAAACCACGTGAAGTGTTTGAAAGATGTTTTGGCACGTTTGGAGAGTGAATTTCTTGGGAATATGCAAAGTGCTTAGCGGAGTGTTCTAAGGGTTTGACTTTGTATCAGATCGAGATGCGATGATCATTCAACGGTTGTAATTTATTTGTAATTGATTGTAATGATCCATATGATGATCAATGATGATCTGTAATGAGTTGTAAAAGATCTGTGATGATCTATGTTGTAAGTCTTAGGGTTTTGTAACCAGCTAAGTTGAAAAGATTATTTATGTCAGTACAGTTGATGTTTATTGTGTCAATGGTTTTGAGAAAAGTGTGAAGCCAAACTAGAGTATGAGATCTGCCAGAGAGTAGCATATTTTGGAGCTTAATTGGATCTAATCAAGCAAGCAATTAAGTGTTGTACCTAGATCATTCATTGTTGTTCTCTAACAATTGCAGCAGTCAAAATCCCTTAACCGGGTAGGTCCTAACGGGCCTTACATTGTAAATCCCTTAACTGGGTAGCTCAAGATCTGAGTCTTAAATCCTCTTGCGATGTTGATCCTAACAAGTCAAAGCTCCTAACAGGGCTCATCATCTAAATCCCTTAACCGGGTGACCCCTAACAGGGTCTGCTCCTAACAGGGCATCATTGTAAGCTTCTAACTGGGTTAGGCTCCTAACAGGGCACATTCTAAAAGAGTGCACAATTTTTGTGGGTACCAATTCCCACCGTGGTTTTTCCCTATTTGGGTTTCCACATGAAAAACATAGTGTTCATATGGTGAATGTTTTTATGTGTTGTTATGTTTTACTTTTAGTTTATGCATATTGATGAACACTTAATGGTTGTTCTGATAAACCAATTTAATAGTTGGTTATCAGTGATTACCGATAATGGTAAAGAGTTTATTACTGGTTTATGTTTGATTTGAAGAAGTTTTATAAGTTCAAGTTTTGAGTTTAAAATTATTGTTAATACTGATTCACCCCACCTCTCAATATTAACCGGTTCCTCTAAGATTAACAACCTACAATACATAAGGTAGAAGACCCAAATAGTGGAGGGGAGATTGAACTAGAAAGTAGAAATGCTAGTATAGATAGTGATGAGGTACTCAATGCATAGATGCAGGAGGAAAAAGAGTTAATATCTCATAAGGTATATGGGTTCTAGGGAGCCTTTATGGTATAGAAGAACACTAAAAACACTCTACATACTACCACAATAAGGACCCATGCACCACAAAAAGAAAACACCTCCAATACATCCCATCTACTTGCAAATTCTAAGAGCTTAAAAAGAGATTATACAAACAATCCATGCACTCCTATAGTACATAAGCTGGCAAAAACCACTAAATTTGCACTTCATAACAAGTCCTTGACAATGTATGGTAGGACAATAAAATATGGTCATGGTGAATGCCACAAAACCTAAAATTATGTGATTACTCCCAAAAGAAGATGGTAATGATAGTTAGGTATGAGTTTAAAAATATATTTCCTCGCCCTAACTTCAACCCTAAAGACACCAAACAAGGTATCAAAAAAATCATTTATGGTGAACCTATAGCTTGAACAACACTAAAAATAATAAGTTATGTTTGCATAATAGTTGCACCATAATCATATCATAGGTATATTGTAATCTCACTAAACAAAATAGAGCCCTAAAAAAGGTTAATAGAAAAAATAGATGTGGAAAGATGAGAAAAATGACTAGCATTTAACGCATTTTGTAATGCCCCGTCAGGAACCCTAAAGGAAAACATCATGATCTATGCAACTAAGGGTGAAATAATTTTATTTTATTTTTTTTCGATTAAATGCATGAATTGAACCTTAGCACATCTAATAACATAGCGGAAGTCTAACACCTGAATTTCCTAAGGGTTACCAACGAATATTACTTCGTAAATTAAATATTTAAGATAAAATCACCATAATGAAAGAATCTAAAATACTTCAAGCAATCATATACATCAGAAATCAGTAATTGAAGTAGCATATATTACAATATTTCTTTGCTTTCAATATTCAAAAATACATGTTTTCAAAAAAGAAATTACATCATGAGCTAAAATGTTACAAAATGAAAGTTACATATAGTTTCTTTTCAAAACCTCTAGTATTTAACTGAAAGATGGATAGGAACAAGAGTCGGCATATGAATCTCGATCCAAGAACATCAACGAAGTCCTTCCTCACCTGAAGATACGTACCAGAACATCCAATGGGAAGTGACACTACCACCCGACCATGTGATTCCGAAAGGGAACCACCCCACCGTGCTGGAGATAGTAGATAACCCTCAAGCAAGCAAAATGAAACAAGAACGAAAGGACTACAAGACTCCACTTACAATCATGTGACCTAACTCACAAAACACTAGTGACTCTAAGGAGAAAGTGTCATTGCATGTCTTACGGTGGATACCATGGTACAGCCTCCATAGGTCCCGGCCCCCATCCTGGGTTATCCTGGTAACCTCTCCCGAACCTCCAATTCCAACTAAGACTCATGCGGACCTTACCAATCCTCTCACGAAGACAAGGTGGTATGTTTGCCATTCCAGGCCTTCTCACTACATTATGAGTCTTGTACTAGCACTCACCTATGTGTGAAGCACATTGTTTTATTTAACTTTTATTCTACCCTTCCCTAGTCATTTATTAGATTTTCACTTTCTTAACCAACTTCCAACGGGTTATCCTCTCACCACTTTGGGCACGGCCCCCGCTCGAAAGCCACTCTCTCTCTTAGGATACTACGGGTTAGTTCTATCTACAGAACTCTATGGCGACACAGACAGCCATTCCCAATCTTGACCTACCTCGAATGAAAGATACATAATTAACTAACCTAAGGTTGACCATTACGAACAACTCATAGTGGCTCATTTCCTTAAGTTTAAACATCTAAATAACTGGCCAAGACACAGCACACAAGACATATTGACAACATGACTTAATGTACTTAGTTACGACCACCATATAAGACAAGGTAATCTTACATATCAACACCTATCGCAAAATTAACTTGCAATACGAATATACGTTGTCAAGACACGAAGAACAATATGGTCGGTATAACACAAAATTTTACACTTATTGATAAGTTTAAGAGTTCAATTACTCTTGTTAACTACTATAGGTATGCCACCTTAATAATTTCCATTTGTACAATAGACGAAGATTAAATTAGATATATATATTTCATCAAGGAAGTCTTATAATAAGACATAATACATTTCTTCATAGAATAATATCTTTATTTTTATTTATTTATTTTTTTACACTAGAGTGTTACATCATTCTTCCGGAAAATACGGAGAAGTGCACTCATCAGACTCTACATGATCTAAAGGAGTATATCCTTCAGATTTTCTTTCACTCCGGGGAAAGTACCCCATAGACTCATTATCACTTAAGGGGGTATACCCCTCCGACGAGTCAGAACTTATAACTATTGGCTTTTCAGGCGAGCACTCTGGCTTGGGTTCTTTTCCTTTCTCAATGGTAACTTCTTTAGTTGAACTCTGAATAGGACCTTTTTCTATTTCTTTTCTCTCTTCTGGAGCTGGGTTCTCTTCAGCAGGGTTGTCATCCACAACGGGCTTGACAGGTGTCAAAGAATCCTTCTTCACTTTCAAGTAGTGAGCATAACCTGCTACGGATTTGTGTGCTGTCTGTTTAACTCGTACCATCTCTGTAACGTATCAATAGTAAACTATTACTTCCCAGACTCTCCTAGAGCTACGTCTGCTAAATCTTAATAACTAGGTTTTGAACGCAACCATACATTTCTTCCATATAATAACAAGTATGCAATTTGAACTTAAACACTATTCCACTTCTATAGTCATAATGTAATCACAACTTCTATTCTATGATTTTATTTAACAATCCCTAACGATAAATAAAACATATTCATAACTATTTCATAAGCAAGACAATAAACATGACATGTATTAGAGATTGTAAATGTTGATGCTCACAAACTAAGAAATTCCTGACCTATTGAATTGTTGATCAATGAGCAAGAACTTAACGCCCTTTCTCCGATAAATGCGCCTTGCTTGCAATCCTTTTCACCAATACTTTCCAACTCTATAAAAACAACTCTCTTGACACTATCAAAACAATATCCTCTCTAAAAAAAAACAACTCTCTAACTCTCTTCTTCTTTTTGCAATCCACCGTCTTTTCTTGGATGCCAAAATGACTTCTCTCCTCCTTTCCTCTCTACTCCCACCCCCTATTTATACAAAAATCATCCATCGCTTCTCCTAAATCTGGGGCTTAGTGATACTTATCAACTAAACGTCTTTTACCTCCAACTCTTCTTGTTTCTCCACGTAAGGAGTCCATCCCCAGTTAACTACAGCTCTCTGCGCTCCTTGATAGAGGTTATAGCAATTATCGGCTGGGTGGAGAGATCGGTATGTTGGCATTCAACAAAATGTATGTTTAATCTGCCAGGTCTTGAGTCAACTAAGGTTGATGTTTCAGTCTTTACCTTACGTGCCAGTCTAATCCCCTCCTCAATCGATCAATCTGCTGTTAGATGCCAACGAACTGGAGCTTGTGGAGAAACTGGACGTGGAGAGTAGTTGTTTATCGCTTTGAAACAGCGAGAGGGCGAGAGGTGTCATCGCTGACTCCAGAGTTAACGGAGGAAACCTCTCTATGCCTGCTGACTACAGTGTTTAATGGAGGGAGTACGTGTTATGTGAAGGAGGAGGGTAGTCGGTGGTAATACCGACCCCTCCCTATATTAAGGGGGTGGTCGATATTACCATCGACCACTATTGACCAAACTGCAACTTTAGCCCCCGCCACCTTTTATAAGGTCGAATTCTATTTTATTTGCTTTAGTATAATTTCATTATTATACTTTAATAATTAATTTATAACTTTCATTTAATATTTTAAACATTAATCTTCCTAGAAATTTTACGTTTAAATGTATAAATATATACTTTGTTTTCAAATGCTTGTAAATTTATATTCGAACAATCTAATTATATATATATATATATATATATATATATATATATATATATATATATATATATATATATATATATATATATATATATATATATATATATAACTTGTTCGAAAAGCTCATTAAATATAACATATCTATAATTCTAACTTATATATGCATAAACCAAAAACATAATAACCCAATGGGCGATATCAACTACTGATAATACGATCACCTTATCTTAACTCCAATAACTACTTATAAGTGACTATTGCCTTCCAAGTATATTATGTCCTTACATATATTCAAACGATCGAATTGCAACTATCGAGCTAACAAGCTGATAAAATTCATATCAACTCATACCAAGATATTAACTCGTTCTTTATAAACAATATTAAGTCACTAGATCACTTGATTCTTTTTCCTCCAATTACCAAAACTACTCTTATGGACGTAATAAACGTAACATTTACCAATGACATACAAAAATTGGGAACACTGGACACGCAAACTGAGCAAGCATCATGCGACTTTTATAAAGATCAAACAATAAAATATGAAGACCAAACCTATTGACAGAACGACTAACTGAAGGCACTCACCCGAGTGTAACGGACTAAAAATAGGGTCAACTACTATCTCCTTCACTTCCATGGAAAAATATAAGGCACGCTCAGACCTATGTAGCCAGGTGGAGACGATACCCCGTACCTACCCGGTACTTGTACCTGCAACATCCTGCATCACCAACCACACATGCATATATACATATATAGAAATTTCAACATACACACCGATGAAGGAGATTCGCGACATTCCCTGTCTCACCGAGATGAGTGAAGGAAAATCGTCCCCATGCATCCCATACACTCGCAGATACACAACACACCGTCCATAGATGAAGTAAAGCGTCAGTACATAGCAATGAACCATATAATGCCATAAAACATAAGTACATAAATACTACAAATAAATCATATGTCTCATAATCAGATAAAACATGGAACAATGTTATATAATTCTAAATAACCAATGATAATGTATCCACTGAGAATAATAAGAACAAAATATCAGTTCAAACGAATAAGGGTACTACACATTTTACCAACTAAAATCTTGTGAATATAATATGAATCTATCACAAAAACTACTTTTTTCTTTCTTAACTTGCTACTCCCAGCACTCTTATACTACTCATTGTGAAACCTTAGAAAGTGCAAAAATCACAATTATAACATTGTCATTTTTAGCATGGCAATGGTTCCTCCTATATTTATAGAAATTTCTCAAAATCCCCAACCCAAATATAAGAATTCCCCTACAAAGAAATGGTGATAGGTAAGGAGAGGGCATTGTCTAAAGTACCCATGGATGTAATATAGATGGAAAGCATAAGGAAATATATCCATGCCCCATTGTCAAAAATTGATCACACTAATTTTGAAGCCCTAAGGATGACTTTAATATAGCCTAGAATGCAAAGCCACCTTCCCCAATAGCCAAAAAAGCCACATAGCAAAAATGCGCTTAGAAGTTTGAAAGAAGTTCCCAAACTTTACAAAATAGGAGTGGATCTAGATGGTTCTAAGATGAATCCACGATGAATATTATACCTATACCAACCATACAAAATAAAAAGGAGGCCATTCAAGTAGTAATTGACCTATACACAAGGGGGAGGTTCCACCTAAAAAGGCAATAACAATTTTTGAGGTAACCAAGCTAAAGGGGCCGCATATGATGGTCAAAGCTTAGGTGTAAGGAAAATCATCAACCTCGCAGTAAATGTAAATATGCCATAATGAGCACTGCGTACAAAGTTTTCTAAATAAGTAGAGAGGATTTGGCCACCACAACTTCTATTCATGTAGCTCGGGTTAAGAAGTAGACTTCTTATAAGTTATGTAAGAAGAACTCTTGGAGAATGTAGAATGCACTAAGCAGTCACATTACCAATTCTGGTATGAAACCCTCTTATCTATTTAGCATTTTATTTTATGAATGAGTTATCAACATTCATGGGAAAGGTTTCAGATATAGCCAAGACAGTGGTTGTGCAAACACATGACACCACATATTATATGGATACATATTGGGGTTTCTTCAAATCCCTTCAATAAAAACAGCACAGTAGAGAACACATCTCCTATGATGTAATCTGCAAATACATTAAATATATTGTATTCTTAGTGGACAAGGATTTCATCTTAATCGAGGCTATTGAACCTAGAATGTCCTGGATTCCAAATCTCCCATGTGAAGTCACTAAAATGTCTCATATGAGTTGTTCACCTTAAGGTGGCACTACAAATTGACCAACATTAACATAGTTTTTAATTTCAAATTTTTGGGTGCCATGTTCTTTGAAAATCCACAACCATGAAATATTATTTCTTCTTGAAAATCGACCATCATAAAATATGAGTTTAATGTGGTTGACAACAGCAATTAAACTTTATCTTAATTCTTCATTTTTTAAGTCTATGCCACCTTCTAAACTTACTACTTTAATAATAATCGCACCTTCGTTGTAATTTTTGCCACGTCTATCTTGATTGCTTTCTTATAGATAATCAATGCATTAATAAAGGTCATTTCTCAGTATCATCACCAAGTGTGGATTGTAATTGGATTTTAAATATAGATTAATTCTCTATACCTACTAACTAACGACCAATGGTTATACTATCAAATTAGAATTTCAATATGTAGTTATATCTTGATAATAAGCTCGACTATTTCAAGAATCGGTCTTCACAAGAATATGTTAATTAAAATTCTTGCTCCACAATCTTATACATAATCTTGATGAGAATGTGGCACCACAAACTCAGATCTCTTCTTTGACATAAATGACAAACTTCTAACAATCTCTTCCATGCATTAATGGTAATATGCTTAGGCAACAAAACCCTTCTTGACATGACTTTGACATCAATGAAAACTAATATAACAGAGTCTTCACCACTATCCTAAAAACTCTCTAATCTTGGAAACCCTTAGTAATCACATCCCCTAGTGATAATCTCTTTGCATGATGATTTTATTCTTAGTTTGTAAGCCTTTGTTGGACTGGATTATACAGCATTTATGGCTTTGCATGATTGTAAAGACAAAGAATCTCTCTCATAAAGATGTTATCATATAACAACTCTACCACTCTTCCATTCTTCTATTCTTTGTGTGTTGTCATCTAGGTTTGTGTCTAGGATATTCTTTTGTACCCCCATGTATCTTTTCTCATGGACAATCTTCTTGATAAGGCCTTTTGCATGATGTGATTGTCCTGGATTGTGCATAGACTCTTATCATGTTCTACTTGTGATTGTCCAATATAGGAATGATCTAATGAAGATTTGATGTCAATTTTTGTTGCAATAACGATGCTTGAGAGTTTGATTACAAAGGAGGCAACAGTGCTGACAACTATAGAAAGAAGCCCACAGAAAACACCAAGTTGCTAATTACAATTCAATTAGATGAGATTTCATTTGTTGTTTTAAGTGATGCAAGATTTTGTTGAAAGTAAGTCTAGATTTGAAGATCATTTTAGAAAATTTGGGATGCATACTATGATGGTTAAAAGTTTTTGAGCAAACTAACGTGTCAGTATTTGGACAAAGTGTATGCTCAACATTCTATGCAATAAATTTGTAGACAATGGAGGTTTAACACTATTTTTTAAACAAATTTGTTAAGTCATATATTGCTTCCTCTTTGTGTGCAAGATGAATAAGTAGCCATGAGAATACCATCATTGAAAATTAGTTGTGAAGAGGAGAAACATGAGAGAGTAATTTGGGGATGCAAATTTGTTCAACAAAAATCCACGAGTAGCATTCTCCATCAAAGCCTACACGATATAAGGGAATATATTTGCTAGCCTCATGTAAGAAGCACAATAAGCTTTTTAATTTTGTTATGTACATTTAAGAGAAGTAGATTTTGTTTATTGGGGATATACAACTTTGGAATTTGGGTATTTTTTTCTTACAAGAAAATTGATGAAAAAGTGAAAATTGTTTTATTCAAGAAGTATTATATAGTTTGGTTGAGAGGGGTAAGGCAAAGTTATTGTTATCGATATTCAAGGTTAAATTTTTTGTTGGAGATCTAACTTTATTGTACAGATGCATCTTTTAGTTGAACTCAACATTCAATTACATTGTGATCTTTACAAATATGTGGAAAAGTCTTGTTAATGTTGATCAAGCTTTGAGAGATTATAATGCTACTTCTAGCAGGCAAGGAGTTCAAATACATTGAAGGTTGAAGACATCAAAGATGAAGGACTTTTATCATCTCAAGCTAGCATCTTACTCAGATTATACATTGCATGAGAACCACCATATCACGTGTGTCCTTTTATGTAGCAAAGGTCCTAACTTTTCTTGAAATATCTTGCTTATGGATACAATCAATGTATTCACATTGATTGAAGTTATTTTGTACAACAAAGGAGGGATTGGTTCCCCCAACATTGAATGAAAGATATTGGCATGCTTAAAGGAAATGTGCTCTTCGAGGAGAGTTGTTCTCTTATAGTGCAACACTAGAAAGATTTTGACACACTGAGAAGAGATGTGCTCCCAAAAGAGAGTTATTTCATTATGCATGAAGGAAAAATTTTATGTTCTCTCATGTTGCACAAAGGTTTGCAAGTCAAAAGTCAAGATCCACTTATCGATTCAATTTGTTGTTTCGTAAGTAAGCGAGGAGAATTAGTCATAACGCTTCATCAAATTTTCCAAAAGGGGTGATATGTCCTATCCTTGCAATGTTATTTGTTTGTTCAAATTGTTGTAATAAGGAAGGAATGTTGTTTTATTACATCATTAGACAATATAGGTTAGATCAAACAATAAAATAAATTAACATATAGATGGTAAGTTATAAATAAATAATAGGTTAGTTAATCGTTCGGGAGTAAATCAATTGTTAGTTTCTTGGGAGTCATCCACGCAAGTTAGTTAGGAAAATGAAACTTTAAAAAGCTAATTGTATTGTAATGAAAATCAATTTGTAAAATAATAAATTTGAAATTAATTTTCTCTTTTATTTTATCGACTATAATGATTTGATCTACAAAACTATTTTTTATGCTCTTAACATTTTCAATTTTGATGAACGAAAAAAAAAAAAATGAACATAAAAATAAATGACACACATAACCATATAGTACACTCTACACTATGATAATTCAAACATAAAAAAGATGCCATTAATGATCATTATGTCCCCAAATATTCTACTTCACAAAAGATCTAAATAAAAAAGTGAAGACCAACACCCAGTAATCCAAAACATAAGATTATTTTCTAAATTTAACCTTTCCCTACCTCTAACATGCAGACATGATTCTTTTCTAAATTAAATGCACCTAGCAATAACAAAGTAGAGTAAGTGAGAGATTTATAGCATATAAATTGAATTATAAAATATGGCCACCAAGACATCTTCCCTGTTTTGGATTACACATTTTCTCTAGCAGACAACCTAAACAAACAAAATACATAGAAAACAATAAACCACATATGAACAATTGTTTAATTATTTATTGGTGCAAATCATATCATACAAATATTAGAAAATAGATAGAAATTAGATCATACACAAGAAACTAGAGAACAAAATATACCTTGTTTTGTGGTGAAATCACTACTTTGTTCATGTGACAAAACTCAATTCACTATGGTGAACGCCGATCACTTCTTTGTGCAGGCAACAAACATGAGATAACTATGGTAGATTAGAGATTGCTGTAATAAATGATAGATAATTATGAAGTTCGAGCATTTGTTGTAGTGAATGAAAATTACCATTGTTGTAACAAATTCATTGCTTTTAAAGAGCTACCGACGATTCTATCTTAGACGATGGAACTTTCAACTTGGAGAATGTTACTATGCTCATAAGGAATTGGAACTCATGAAAAAACTCATTGGCTAAGATTAAAAAGGTAAGGTCATATATGATATTACCATGGAGAAATCAGTGCAGATCTGAGCATTTATTTCATACGACCACAATAGAAATACTTATGAATATACAATCCCTGCTAGTAACAAATCTATAACTATACTTTAAAATTTATCTAGTAGCTGATATTGCTTAGAAAACACTCCCTACAAGAAATAGACAAAGCTTATAAAACAAAAATCGGCAAACGACCAAGTTGGTAACTGACTCCAAGAACTATCATATCTTGGAAGCAAAGGCCAGCCCTTCCTTAATGAGTTGTTCTGTGCTTTCTACCACAGGCTGTACAAGTGCTACCTTAGCAATAGCTTTGTTTTCTTCAGGAGTACCATTCTCCAAGAATACACCTACAATCTTGCCATCTTTTATCCAATATGAACCAAATTTAGCTTTTGGTGTAGCAGGGTTATTGTCACCAAATATAATAGCTTCACCAGTGTTGTCCCCATAGAATTGCCATGATAAATCAAAGGATCGGGAGTAGAAAAAGGGAAGATAGTCATATGCTTCAATGCTCTTTCCTTCCTCTTTGGCTTTGATTGCCTGCACAGAAAACAAGGAATGGTTGTCACAAGTATGTGTAAGAAGTAACACCACTCATGTAACAAGAAAAAAAAAGACTAGATACAATGGACTGAGAAACTAACAAATGTATTTGCTAATTTTCAAAATCATACGTTCTTCAATATTCACAGAAAGAAAATTTCAAACAAGAGAAATTGAAAAAAAAAATCCAAACCTAATGGCAAATGTGCATCTAAACATTCAAAAAGTAAGTCATCTGATTTGCCAAACCATGTTACTAGTTCTCAACTGATAATATGAACTCTTCTTTCAGTGCAATCATTAAACTGGATTTAAGTTTACAGCAAGGCATTCAGAGTATTATACCAAAAAGTTTCTTTCTCCATGGACTCATAAATGTCGACGCCTTGACAAAGAAAGGAGGTAAAAGTTATCTTACCCAATTAACACCATCTCATGCGACATCACTGCAGAAATCCTACGAAACCTGGGGACAGGAGTTGAAAGTTATCTTACCCAATTAACACCATCTCATGGTGACCTCGCTACATAATCTTACGAAACCCGGAGTCGTGTCCCCGGTCCCAAAAAAATCCGTTCCCGTACCGCCGACGTTTCTAGGACTTGGACAGTCAGGGATGTTCTTGTTTCCCTCCACAAAAAAAAAACATTTTCAATTTAGGAAATGTCATTCTCCAATGTCTGGGGCATCTGGTCATCTCGGTGATGCGAGGAACATCTGGGATGTATCTCGGCCGTCTCCAACATCAGGGTAAATTAAAAACATTTTTATATAAAAATCAAAAATTAAAAAACTTTTTTCAAGTTGAAGTAGTATTAGGATGGGTGACCTCTCGGGAAGACTCAATGCTTCACTTCTGTGAGCATCACGTAGATGCAACAAGTGCTGAGTGTACCATTCATTCTTCTGAGAGATGGGTTCTTGTGAACCACTACTCATGAAGCATAGATTTGACTCGAAAACTACACAGTCAAACCTAACAGCAATATCATAAATAACATTTTAAAAATGATTTTGTGGGTCCCTACCTCCTTCATCGCCTAAAAGACAGTAGGCACAAATTTTTGACTCATTTCATCATTTTTATGAAAGGAATAAAAGAGAAGCAGCAAAGATTTTGAAGAAAGTAGCCATTGAAAGAAGCAGGATAGAAGGAAAAGAGGTTGAATCTAGGACAGATATCTAGCTGAAGGAAAAGAGGTTGAATCTAGGACAGATATCTAGCTTAAAGTTTGAAAGAGGTAAATTTCTTCCTTTCTTCTTTTTCCTTTCTAATTTTTTTTCAAAGCATGAAGCATTTATGTCTGATTTTTATTTATTTTTTGTATTTTTTAATTTTAGGTTGCATTCAATATTAAAAAGAAATGAGCAGCAGTGAGGGTGATGGTAGTAAGAATGAAGTAGAAATGGGAGGTGGAAAGGCAAGTGTTAAATTCAAGCTAGTAAGGAACAGTTACCTAAAAATCCTTTTAAAAACTCTTCTCCAATATATTACTGCTAAAGACCCAAAGAAAAAAAATACAAAAGAGAGTAGAATGTGAGATTGTCATATTTGTTTGACTGATTTTAAAAACAGCTACACAAAAATAAAGTCATACTTGTTTGAGTCTTTGACTGATTTTAAAAGCAGCTACACATAAATAAAGTCCCTTTTTTTTTTTAAATTGCATACCATAGAATCAAAGCTTGTCCAGAACTAAGTGAACCAATCTATCAATAGTACGCTAAATTTAAAAGAAGCTAAAAAGTTAGAAACTAATGTTTATTGAAATATTTTTGTTGCCAATGGATCTGCAAGGAGGAAAGCATGTCCTCTACGAGTTATTTTAATTTCTAAATGTCCTTTCTTCAAGACTTTTCGATATGGTTTCTGTGATGAGCCTATGTACCATTACTTTTTGGGGATGTTATCCCGATTGACCTATGATATCAAATCTCAGTGCCTCGTAACTGCTATTAAATTGTTTTTGTTTTCTTGTATGTTAATTATTATATATATTTTATAGGATAGAAAATTTATAGGGGAGAGGATTTAGTAGTTGAACATCTTAATTTCGTATTTATCAAAATTCTATACGAAAATTTCAAATCTTTCAATTTTTTACAACAGTTTATTTGGGAAGTCCCCTGATTATAATTAAGGTTTCAGTGCCACATCATCAAATATGATATCACAACAGCATGCTTTTTGTCAAGGTGTCCAAAACAACCCAAAAAAAAGGTGAGACTAATAGTCGTGCATAACAGGGACCCATACTTGTGCAGCTAATGTGACATCACATGATTGGTTGCTTTTTACAACTAAAAGTACATTTCATTGAATTATGAGTATCAAAGTCACAAATATTGATATAATGTTGTAAAAAAAATTGAAAATTAAATCAACAACTATCATCACAACAATTAAAAAATACTCAACTACTAAATACTCTCCCCTATATTCTGAAAATTGAACAGCTTTATTTTTGCAGCCAAACTGCATTGTTGCTGAACTTTGGAGACTGGGCATATTTAGTATAATGTTCTCTATATTTTAGGTCTCTATATTTTTGTCTATATTTTAGGCCAATCTATAATCACCATTCAGTGTCTGATGAGACGGTTCATCCAAACTGTCATGATATGCTATTAGAAAAATGATATCAGAAAAATGCCAGGCGAATGATCAGATTCAATCTCTTCGAACTATCATAATAACGATCATGTGTCAAATTTATATTTTAGCATATTGAAAAATAAAAGAAGCAAGCTCTTTTACTCTAAATAAATCAACAAGTTTCGAAGTTGACCAATATTATTAATAGTTCTGAAGTTTTTCCTGGCAGTTGTTAGAGCAGGACAAATCAACAGGAAATAGTATCACAAAGGTACTAATATTCAGTTGTGAAAATTGACCGTAAGACTCAAATAAGAAATTAATCTCAACAACTATGGTACATTTAATCATAATAAGCACAAACAATTATTACCCCATTAAGCACTAGCAGCTATTTCATAGATCTCATCCGTCAGTTGATTTCATCAGAGTCATATCCACCAAACTCGGCAATTTAAATTGTTTAGAAAAAAATAAACGCGAATGGAAGAGTGAAAAAGACCCACCTGCACAGCTTGTGCTGCTGACTTCCGAGCATGATCGACATGCTCTACTCTTCTAACGTCCCCATAAATCTTCATTGGAAAAGTTGCCACATCTCCCACAGCATAAACATCAGGAATGCTAGTCTTGAAAAAGGCATCAGTCTGCAATTAATTATGGTATAACTCAGGGTCAGCAAACTATACTGAAAAGGCCTCCATGCAGAAATTAAATATCATATTAATAACCATAAACATATTAGGTTTTGAAACCTTCCAATCAAGATTCACCTATAGCACTTTAGGGAGAAGGATACCACCAATCATAGACCCTAAATTTGAATGCACAGGTGGCTTAGCAGTACAACTGTAATTTTAGCCAAGTCTAGATTTTCTCTGCAATAAACGTATATCCCGAGATGAAATCTTGGATTCAGTCAGAAGGGAAAATACATAGCAGTCCAGTTCTAGAAGGATAGTGAAATTAAAAAATTGGCTTTGCATTTATAAGAGCACACTGCAATTTTGCTGGCACATTATTTAAAAAATGAAATATTGTCATCCTAACTGTTAAGTATCCTCTCCGTTTGGGTTAAATTCTAAATAGATGGACAATTTTCCTAGTTTTCACTGTCCAATTGATTATTTACATTATATAAAAAAGTAATGCCACAAGATGGAAAGCAACTACTTTGACTTGAAATTTAGCCTAAGGACAAAGTAAAGACATTCCTATTCAAAGTTTGTCGAATTGTCTTTTCCACATATATTGCATAATGAGTCCCACAAGGTGGTAGGCTCATGCATACCCTTCAGGATTAGCACAGAAATTTTCCAAGAACGGCATTATTATGTACTTGTGTAGTGGGTGAAAGACCCTAAATGGCCTTTTTGCCAAAACAAAATATGCATAATGAAACACCCTAAATGGCCTTCGAGAAAATGAGAATAACTGTTCCCAAACGATGGCAAGCAAGCAGCTCATCCTTCTGTATTAGCATATGGCATTTGATTGAGAATAACTACAGAATATGTGCGGCAATGGGAAAGACAGCCATCAAATTTCTTCAATTGTCTATTCTCCCAGAATGAATTAATGCTTTTTCGTTGCATAAAGCACAAGAAACAAAAACAATGACAAGGGGCAAAGCAACCACTTATATGTTTCAAGGCTAACATTAGGAATGAAAAGTACTGATGACAAAAGTAAGATGTACCTGTAAAAATGTAAAGGGAAATAACCCAAATCTATCATCTTCTTGATAAAAGGATGGTACTTTCCACACATTCACCATTATAACCTCAATTTAAGGAAATCTATGATTACTGGCCCCCATCTACCACTTCGTACCAAGGTTATTCAAAGGTTTGGACAGTTGAAGATCACAGCCAACACCAACAGAGAGTCCATCAGATACTAAAAAGTGATCTTGACAATATCACAAAACATAATGAAATAAGCAAACCGGCGTAAGAGTGAGGCATTTTAAGGGACTCTGGTTCTTCTTTCACCTCAAACTGTACAAGCAGATGTTCTTTAAAATCTAAAAGGAAACAAGTAAGGTTCTAAATTATATGGGTGCTAAAGGTGCATCACAAGATACAGGTGAGGCCCATAAATTGGAAATGTTACCATCGTCAAAGATCAATCTGATATTTACGCGTCTTGGCCATAGGAAACACGATTCAAATGCAATTGGTATAACCAGTTTTTGATAAGGAAAATGTGTTTGGTCAATAGATATGATATTCAAATGGTGGGTGAAAAGGCTGCACAATTCTGAAATTACTAAGGACCTAATCAAATGAAATAACTACCGGTGGATGAAAATCAATGTGAGGATGACCACTTCATGCTAAATCATTCAAAACTAGCAAGCATTGCGGGGTTTCTTTCGAAGGGGAAGTATATTTTATGCCCTTAATAATCTACTTTGCACTATGTATTGTCAGGTTATGGATTAGCCAACCCCATGCATAACCCATGATAGTTTCTATATTTATCATGTAGGTGGTGTTTTCTGCAGTGTGTCAAATTATGTGGTGTTTACACACAGTTGAATCCTGATAAAACATCATATGGGTTTCTATATTTTCCAGTTCCTTGAAAATTGGCTTGATTAGGGTCACAGAGTTAATCCATACTAATTATATCTGCTGCTGCAAACCCTTCTTAACAAGGATGTAGTATGTGCAAGGGGCCACCCAAAAGACTCAAAATACGAATCCCTATGTTCTTATAGTTATGATGTGGTGGGATTGCCATCTTTCGTGGATGGATGTGAGGGGGACATTAAAGGCTGGCGTCTTTATAGATATGTAATTCTAAATTCTTAATAATAAATTGATAAGAAACTTTTGTGAGAAGCAAGCACATTCAAGCCTCAGCCTTGATCTAATATGTGCCAAGAGGCATCACAAAGACTCAAAATGCCAACCCCTATGTTCTTAGAGCTATGATGAGGTGACAAGAGAAGCAAGCACATTCAAGCCTCAGCCTTGATCTAATATGTGCCAAGAGGCACCACAAAGACTCAAAATGCCAACCCCTATGTTCTTAGAGCTATGATGTGGTGGGATCGTCACCTTGAGTATTTTTTAGAACACCTCTCGGCATGTATTAAATGCACATTGAGGCTTGAATGTGCTTGCATCTTGGAAAAGTTTATTTTCCTTTATTACTAAGATTTACTTATATATAGATATGTTGGCCTTTAATGTCCCCCTAACATCTGGCCACCCACACACACCCCAAAGTCCATGTTGATGTGGAGCGTAAAATGTACCTCTCAATTAAAAAATAGGGGTCTAGATTTCGTTTGGGAATCATCAGTTGTGTAATATTTTCTTGGTAGTCCTTTAAGGAGGTCAGCTTCAAATTGGTTCTGCCGTCTCACTTCAGTATCTTAGCAATTTTCTTTCATCTCTCACTTCATATTCGAGCATTTTTACTATTTTTCATTGTCATGGCTGTCATATACCTAAGGGTATAATATTATATTGTGTATTGGTTGATGGAGATGATGACATGTGGCCAAAATCCCTTATTGGTTATAAGGGTGCATTTACTTTGTAAGTTACCCACTAGGATTTTTTTGGGGCAGAATTTGTTCACAATGGTCTTAATTTTAAGATATGCGTTGCATCTTGTTCTTCAATTACTTTGAACTTGGGAACAGTCAATATCGATGTGCTAAAGAAGTTCAGGAATCTTTGATAGAGGAAAAATAAAGTGGCTTTACAGAAAATCAAACATAATGTGGAGAAAAGCAAGGACAAGGTGGAGCAATGGAATGGATCTAAAGAAGAATGTACAGAAGGATATGAAGAACAGGAGGAAAACAAATAAATAGTTCAAGAGGAAAGCAGCAGTTCTACTCCAGAAACAAACAGAACAAGTGGTCAAAAAGGTTAATGAATCAAATGCATCAAAATAAGTCACAGAGTTAGTAGAAAAAGACACAACAAATAGATATCAGCATCATTGTGAAAGACAACAATCATGGATGCATGTTACTACACATCAACGAAGCACTCACTATGAGTATGGATCTATAAGGAATCACAATGACACAACACAATACGCAACAAAGCTGACGTATATGTACAATCAAAAAAACCCTCCACAAAGATTGCATATGGATGTTTGAATGATAGGACATGATAATTGTTTCCAGTGACTTGCAAGAATTTCACTATTTGGCTTTTTCTCATGTTCCAAGGGCAAAACATGTCAAAGTGGATGAATGTCATGTACTTAGGGGTAATGTATATTGATTGATGGAGAAATGAGTATCTGGCTCAGATCCCTTAAAGTTAGTTATATTGGATGCATATGTTTTATAAATAGCCCCTCTGGCTAATCAGGAAAAAAAAAGAATTAATCCCATGTGTGGGAAAGAGGCAGTGGTATCTAGTTGAGTATTATATATTATGGGGGTTTAGGCAAGACATGTGGAGTGGTTTATGTGTTTAAACTTCAAATGTCATATTGGACGTATTGGCTTCTTCCAACAAGGACCATTGAATGGTTGCCCTACCTAAAGGGTTTATTGATCATTCTATTTTCTCGGTATATCGGTATACTATCTGAAGTATAATTGTTGCTTGTGCACATTTATAACATCTAGATACCCGACAATTGTGCGACACTTTTGCTTTGTATAAGAAACAACAAAATATATTTTGTTGTTCTACATATGCTGCCAAAATATGAGATTATAAACAAATCTAACCCTACCAATTTCTGACCTTGGATGAAATTGTTTAACCGTGTATACTATAACAGTACAAGTTATGGAAAAACATATAACTTAAATAAGATTATCCCTCAGAAGCTTCATTGAATTCACAAAGTAATAGAAAAGTCAAAATTAATGTTTGTATCATAGATATCAATGAAACACAGATCAAACCTTAATACCACCCTTTTCCTCCTCAAGTTGGTCTTTGAATAACCTCGTCAGAGGTCTTGCTCCAACACCAACAATAACAATGTCTGCTTCAAGTTCCCTCCCATCTTTCAACTTTACTATCTTGACCTGCAAGAAAGAATCATTGTATAACCATAATTAGAAAGTTAGAATTTGATCCATTTGGTAGGCTAAAAAAATCAGGTAAATTTTCTATAGGAATTGAAATATTTGGACTGAGTCAAACAAGTTCAGCCAGACTGGTGACGATAATTCTAACACAACATTAAACCACTTTTGACATCATAAGAATTCACGCAAGACAAGAAGCTATTCATAAGCTCTATAGCACGAAATCCTATTAGATATCCAGTTCAAGTTAAAACTAACTGATTATTTTCATTGGCAGCTACTCTGAAAACAATAGAAACTACTTACATGTCCTTCCTCGTCTGTGCTAAATCCAGTTGCCACGGTGCCTTTGACAATTTCTACGCCCTTCCCTTTATAATAACCCTCATAGAAAGAAGCTATGTCCGCAGTGAAAAGACGAGGCACTGCACAAGGAGTGAAAGAGGTATGATTATTTAAAGTTTTGAAAAATGTTGTGTAAAAGAAGGCACTCACGTGTGAATTCCCAATCTATGATGGTTCTAAAAGTATATTGATTGATTTACAATTTTCTAATGAACAAAATACATTTCTCACAAAAGTAAATACTATCAAGATGGACATAGTTTAGATTCTTTTTATGATAGGATTTTGATTTTTCATTTTGAGTAGAAAGAACTTGGAGCATGAACACATATCCATATTAGGTAGATACCAAAGGTCTACAGACTTGGGGAGGAACAGCTTAAAGGACTTATATCTTGTCAGACAGATGGGAATCTCCAGATTCCCTTCACAAACCCACCCACCCGAGGGGGAAACATTCAGCAAAATGTAAGGCGCTTAACTCCAATTTCTGTTCAACTGTGATAAGCACAATGCATACATTTCCCAAAATGCCCACCAACTGATAACTCCAGAGAAAAATTGAGATATTAAAAAATGTATCTAGAAAATTAGCAGATTATATCCTGTTATAGAGGAATCTTATGCCAAAGCAAAATACATATTTGAAAATCAAGTCAAAAGAAACTTACTGCACCATGGCTCAGGGTACACCATTTTAACTTTATACTTGTTAATTCTTAAGACTGCAGCCAGTTCAAGACCAATATATCCTCCACCAACAACCACAGCTGACCCTTCCTTTTTTGATTTTAGTGCTGCTATCAAGGCATCAGCTTCATCTATCTCTCTCAGATAGTGGATGCCCTTGGCATCAGCTCCTTGAACACCAAAGTCTGACAACTTGATAACCTGTAGGAAAGTAAAAGAAATTTTAATCAACAAAGACTGCAGCAGAAAAAAAAAATAGTACATATAAAGAACCCATGAAGAGATGTAATTGCTCTTGCAATCAATTTGTGGTTTGCCACATTAAGAATGTTTATCATTCATTTGCTGAGGTTTAAGACGAATTAAAATAGTAAACCATTGTAAAACAGCTGCCTACGATAGGTTCAAAGAAATGTTAAGTACATCCAAGCTTATAAAATAGGCAAATAATTAGAATGAACCAACATATAAAATCCTTTCAAGCAAAAATACCAAGCACGGAGACCTTTGATGACAGAGTGTTTGTCTTAAAGCCTATTAAGGTTAGCGAGAAAGTGGAATAGCAGATGGATAGGATTTAGTTACTTCAGTTAGGAGCAAGTTAACTAATGAATTAAGCTGGTTGAGCTGAAGTGGGCATTTCTTGCCGGGACTGCTAAAGAAAATGAAAACTAAAGAAGGTAGTGGGACAACAAGTAACACCTTCAGTCGAGCCTCCACCTCTTGATGATACAGAAAAGTTTGTATTAGTGTCAAAGTAGATACTTGGTACTAGAAATAGTTGAGGAACTGCATGTGGACTAAATTCTTGGTGCAGTGGAAGGGTTAGTCTCAGGCGGATTCCACTCCAAAGCCAACTGACATCTTAGATCATCCAACCTCATCTTGCTCGAGGTCTAGAAAATTTGGTGAGGGCGACCTCATAACGTCCACCTTTTGACATTAATGGAACATGGGTCCACTGCTCTAATCCATAGCATTGAGTGACTAGCCAGTAGCATAGAAATAGCAGATAGATAGGTTGCAGTTACTTTAGTTAGGAGTAAGTTAGCTAATGGAATAAGGAGGTTAGGTTAGATTTAACTTGGGCCAGGTTTATTTTCTTTGATAGAACTACCAATTATTTGAGTCAGATTTAGTTATCTCAAACTTGTCAATTAACTTATTGGGATCGCCTATGATTGAGGAATGGAAAAAAAGGAAAGCATCAAATATAAAAAGCATTGGGGTGAAAAGAGAAGGCATTTCTCAAATTGAAAATTAAACACAAACAATTTTATTCTAAAGGGTGTGATGGCTGTATACAATAGCATATGACATCTGGAGACAGAAACCTTAATTGTGGCAATCAAAATATTTTGGGGACAGAAACTAAAACCACTTCTAGTAAAAATTGTGTAGGAATTTTTGAATCAATGTTTTGGACCATCCTCAATGAATATGATCCATCATCAATATGAGGAAAACATTATGTGAAAAAATGTAGAACTAGATTTCTTAAAAAGCAGAAGAGGAAAAAAAGTAATGGTGAAAAAAGGAGATCAATAATAAAGAAATAAAATTGAAAGCGAGAGTAAATTAAAAGTAGCTACAAACACATTCAAATAGGACAAAAACCTAACATGAGAGAAAACCACAATGGAGAAAATCATTTGAGAACTAATAAACAAAATAATTTCTAAGTTGTCTGTTTGGGTTTGGGTTCAGATTCGGGTTTGGGGACCTAGTTCGCTGATTCGACAGAATTTTGAAAATGGGTTTTGGGTTTGTTTGGGTTCGTTAGTACAAAAACAATGTAAAAATCATACATATATATACAAAAGAAATTACATTATATTACAAAATAAAATAGTCAAATATATCATTTATTAAAATAAAATTATATTATTTTAAATTTAAAATAATATAAATATTTTATACTTATTAATTAAAATGTATAAAATATAAAACAATATTGTTAAATTTGAAAATATTATAAAAAAGGTATATCAAAATTTTAATTTTAATTTGTTAATTTATAAATAATATGTTCGAATATTATTAGAGTTCGTTGCAAGGGTCTTAATTTTCATCTCAAGGCACAAATGAATGATCAGGGCATGAATTAATGGAGTTAGGGCACGATAAATTTTGTCTCTATTGTTCGTTTTTCATTAGAAGTGCACCTTTGTTACCGCAGTGAACCCAGAGCTGCACCAGACCCGCACTCTCACCCAACACGAATCCAGACCCACAACCGGGCTCCATATGCCAAACCCAGTGACGTAGAATAATTCCATTATTTAATTAGCATTAAATGTTGAGACTATTAAAACACCGATCAAAATTATTAAAACACAAAGAATAATAAAGAAAGAGAATCAGCAAATTGTGATCTAATAATTTACTATAAATAAATTAAAAAGAATAATTAAGAGTTACATGATAAAAATTGTAGGCAAGATTACCATAAGCTAAATATTCTAAAAGATCAAATTTATAGATTACAAACCCATTAAGGGGTTTAGTTGGGTTTAAACCAACAAAGGATGTACAAAAGTGGAGTGGGAGAGACCCATGAAGGGATGGTGGAAAGTGAACTTTGATGGAGCCTCGAAAAGCAATCCGGGACCATCAGGGGCAGTAGTCATAGTGAGAGATTGGAATGGTGAGGTCCTAGCACTAGGAGCTCAGAAATTGGATGAAAGCACCAATAATGTGGCTGAAGCTTCAGCGGCTTTGCTAGCAGTTAGGATCTGTAAACAGTTAGGTGCTCAAAAACTGCATTTAGAAAGTGATTCTTTAATTATCATTCGGGTTTTAATGGCATCTGCAAGGTTGGATAACTTAAAACTTTTGAGGACTTTCAATTAAGTCATGTCAAATGTTCAGGGAATGTTGAGGCTGATATACTATCTAAATGGGCTCTTACCTTGAAGAAGTTGGCGAGTTCAAAATGGAGGACTTTCGGTATTTTCTTTTTGAAGAGGTTATGAGTAATGGGCTTTAACGACACTGCATTTGTTCCTGTACGGATGACAGAGGAATGCTAATAAGGGGCGGCGTTGGTGTTTTGCGAGGAAGGACATTAATGACGGCTTTTTATTTACTCAAGGCTGCATCTAACATCGTCTTTATTTTGCTTGTGTCTTCATTATGAAGGAAACCGATAACATTGCAGGGTTTCTTGGGGACTTCCTGAAACAGAATTGAGGAGTGGTGCAGGGCAGTGAGCGATGAGGATGGAAGCCACCTTTTCGCTGCGAAGCAGGAGGAAGATTTATGTTTTTTTACGGGGAGATCACCATGGGACAATTGCATAAAATGTTCAAATTCTCGGATGAACTTTTGGTGCAGAGTGCTGCAATTGTGGTGGGAGGTGCTTTCAGTGTGCTCAAATCTAGATACAAAACAAAGATGGATATTTTCTCGCTCATCATGACGTGGGGCTTAGAGTTGGGAGAAACCACGGCAACGGTGAGAAGGGTAATGCAGACAATTGTGAATGATGATTTTCTGGTAGGGATGGATTCCCTTTTAGAATGGGCTGAGCCAGGTGTAGGTTTCGAAGAACGGGAAGGAATGGAGACAGATGTAAATGGTGGTAATGCAGGCCTGTACCCGTTTCTCCGGTGGGCAAGGGGTATGTGTAAAGTTCATTGCAAAGAGGAAGCTAGGCGTGGCTGGGCCGCACTTAAGATGGTGGTGGAAATAAGGGAGTTGGATGAGCTGATTGCACAAGCCAAGGCAGCAGCTGAGGAACCGAGACGGGTATTGCGGTCAAGAATGCCAAAGGTGACAGCAAACCAGCATGCAGGGGTGGTGAGTATTAGAATATTTAATTATATTTTAGTCATCTATATTTAATTCCTTGTTTAATGGTCATTTAGCTTTTTAGTTAATTAGCTTTTAAGCTTTATTTAGCATTTAGCTTTTTCTTTTTAGTTAATTAGCTTTTAAGCTTTATTTAGTGTTTAGCTTTTTAGTAGTTCACTTTAAACGACTTGTTCTTAATTTAGAACGTCGTCTTGTAATCTCTATATATACGCTCGTATATTGTTGAATACATTATCCGATTATTGAATCATTCATTCAATTTATTTTTCATGGTATTAGAGCGGGTCGATGGGATTCTTTAAAATTTGGCGAATTTTTTAATAAAAATTCATGGCCTTCTCCCTGGAATCTTTTCCAGATTTTTTTTTAATTGTTTTTTTATAAAAAACGATTTTGCTTTTTTGAAGGCTTTTTGAGGGTTTCAGTTTCGTGGGCGAATTTCTTTGTGCTAGGCAGCAGTTCATGTTTTTTTTAGAGTTCTGAAGATTTTCGGGCCTGCAACCTAGAGGTTTTTTTTTAAGATTGAAAATTTTCCTAGGGTTTCTGCAATTTTCGACTAGAGTTTTGACCCTTCAATTCAAGTCGAAATTTTATTTTTCTTGCAGATTCTTGGTGGGTTTTTTCGAGACTTCAACTGGGTCATCGTCAAATTTTTCTGGGTGCATCGTTTTTCGTGCCTCAATTTTTGAGCCGTCAAATCTGCATTCTATTTTCAGATTCTTGGTGGGTTTTTCGAGTTCTTTTCTAGGTTGGTCTCAGATTTTTCTGGGTGCCTCGTTTTTTATGCCTCAAATTTTGTGCCAGCGAATTTGCCTTGGAATTTAAAAATAGTCCGCAATTTCTGCTAATTCTATGGACGTCGGGAATTTTGGTGTTTTCTAGGCACTGTTTATGCTGTTTTAAGTTTGCAGAAAATTTTTTATTTTTGGGTTTCTTCCAAACCTCGAAATTTGTGCCTTGGAATTCGTGCTAGAATTCTCCTCCAGGGTTTCAGATTTTTTGTGCAACTGCTTCTATTTTGATTCTTTTAATCAGATTCTTTTGTCTCATGCTTTCACTAGGTTGACCTCATTCAAACTCCATTTTTTGTGATGACATCTTTGACCAACATCATGTTGGAACATAGTCAAAAGTTCAACAGCTACCACAACATCTGGAACCAGTGCATGTTCACGATATCTGAATATCGTTGCCTTGATCAAATTGATTTAGGCCAGACCTCGTCTTACAGGTCCCAGGGTTTTTACGATTTTTTCCTGAAAAATTGTCTATCGGTTTTCTGATTTTTTCCACAAAAAATCATGGGAGGGTTTTCACGATTTTTTTCTCAAAAATTGTTGGTAGGGTTTATAATTTTCCCTTAAAAATTATCTTGTGTGTAATTCGTGATATTCGCGTAAGATTTTAATTATCTGGGTTTTACCATTTTTTTCCACAAAAACGTTGATTTGTAACCTCAAATTTCTTGGTTTTTCGATTTTCTCCTCAAAATCATAAATTCTCTTTTCGAGGGTTTCTATTTCAGGGTTTGACGTTTTTTTCCTCAAAATCGTGCTTTGTTGCAGTTAGATTGGGTCGCACCTGCTAGAGCGAGCATCTGCAACCGTGGTATCTTGCAGTCAGTTTTGGAGTTGATACTCTTCTACAAAAGGATTTGCCGATTTTCCTCAAAATCATGGTTTCAGTTTTCAGTTTGGTTACCCAACATTAGGTTGGATGGATTCCGATATTCTTGGTCATTAACACTTTTCAGATCCACAGAGAGTCTCCACTGTAGCAGAGTGTTCTTTTCATTTGTGATCAAAAGACCTGCAGTGTCTTCTGTAGGGTAATTAATAGATAGCATGACCATTAAGGGAGGGTATTAGAATATTTAATTATATTTTAGTCACCTATATTTAGTTCCTTGTTTATTGGTCATTTAGCTTTTTAGTTAATTAGCTTTTAAGCTTTATTTAGCATTTAGCTTTTTCTTTTTAGTTAATTAGCTTTTAAGCTTTATTTAGTGTTTAGCTTTTTAGTAGTTCACTTTAAACGACTTGTTCTTAATTTAGAACGTCGTCTTGTAATCTCTATACATGCGCTCATATATTCTTGAATACATTATCCGATTATTGAATCATTCATTCAATTTATTTTTCAGTAAGGAGCAGACGTAGGAAGAAAGGACGGTGAGTGATAGCCTCTATGTTTTCCTTAGTGATGTCATGTCTTTTTGCTGTTGATCTAGATTATGTTAATCCGGGGTTTTTTTATGTAATGGATGGGTTGTTTCTGGGCCTTTTCAAAAGGCGTTTTGGATAGGTTTTTTGATAGTTTGTAATTTTGGCATAATTGCCTTTTTGGTAGGAACAGTTTTTTTGGGGCAATGGATGGTTTTTATGTACGAACTCTTTAGATATCATTAAAATATAATTATTATCGAGCAAAAAAAAAAAGAAATCTACAACTTATAATATATTAAGAATTTATAATGATTTCTAAAGATACAAAGGGCTGAAATTAGAAATGCTCAAAAGCATTATGAATAAAAGACAAAAATTAAAAATTAGAAACAAGATTGTAGCAGCTATTATACTAATGAGAAAGAATTAAAAAAAGAATTGATCCATCTATGTATCTCAATCTAGAACATCTGATTCTTCATCTCTATCACGAACAAGATATCCCTACATACATCAATACCGATTAGGTACTAGTGATGGTTATGCCACTGAACCAACTGCATAATCAATTAGATCAACAAAGGTCAATAGGATCTGTTACTAGTGGATATGTGAACCAAAATAGAAAACAGAGAAATGATTAAATCAATGTTTTGGATCATCTTCTATGATCCATTATACATATGAAGAAAACATTATGTGAAAAAATGTAGAGCTAGATCTCTTAAAAAGGAGAAGAGAAAAACAAAGCAATGATGAAGAAAAAAGATCCATAATAAAGAAATAAAATTGAAAGCTACAAACACATTCAAATAAGACAAAAACCTAACACGAGGGGATAATTTTCGAGAACAATTTTAGCTTTTTTATTATCTCCTCCTTTTGAACCATTATTTTCTGAACTTCTTTTTTCTTCTCTTCCTTTTCAAGAGATCTAGTTTTACAATATTTCATGTAATGTTTTCCTCATTCTAATGATGGATCATAAAGTATGATCTGAAATGTAGATTAAAAAATCCACACACATTCTTTTACCAAAAACCTCTAAGAAACTGTCCAAGTATGAATGCCATCAGGGTCATCGGAGGTGTTATCAAATTTGCATGTGAAATGTGCCTAATAATTTTTATGAGAACAGTAAATTTTAATTTGCATGTATTGTTTATAGAAAATATTAAAAATACAATGAATATTTATTGCTCGAGTATTTCTGAGTTTGTTATTAGTGCATTTAGTTGAGAAACTGGTTCGAGCACAAGAAGAATGTGCCTAATAATTTTTATGAGAATAGTAAATTTTAATTTGCATGTATTGTTTATAGAAAATATTAAAAATACAATGAATATTTATTGCTCGAGTATTTCTGAGTTTGTTATTAGTGCATTTAGTTGAGAAACTGGTTCGAGCACAAGAAGAGACCACACTAGAAGTTAAGACTACAATCTTATTTTGGGACTTGAAGCTATCACATTGGAATATTAAATAACAAATTTGAGTACCATTTCGTAGGGCCCTAGAGAGCATCGGAAATATTTGATTACGTGCAAATCGCTTAGCATTATTTGTGACTAGCTTTTGAACCTAAAAACTGGAGAAATATTAAAAGTGAGACAAACTGTAAGACCAGGAATCAATTCGTTGTCTTCAACATGATTGCTACATGAAATCAGAAATGATAAACATGCATTACAAGGGAATTAACACATTAGGGCATCACCAGGAAACATTTGCTAGAATGAGAATAGCTAGACTTATCAGGGAAAAAGAAAGAGATATAGAAGATAATAAAAGTTATAATGAATACAAAATATTATTCCTAAAGTCATCTACACTTGAGATTGAGACATATAAACTGGTTATTAGAATTTCTAAAGCATAAAACTGTTCTGAAAATGTTGACCACTCCCTAAGAATTCCTGGCATACAGAAGAAAATAAAACTTAGAATGAGTACACGATATTACTCCTTTAGGCACCGAAACTCAAGATTTGGAGTTACGTGAACTGGATAGTAGTTCTCAAGAATATGTCTGCTCTGAAAATGTTCACCACTACTTGAGTCTCCGACTTCTAACTCAAGTAAATTATATTTGAGGGAACTGGATACTAGTAAATCGAATTCACAAGCATAATTGTATTTCAAAAGAGTTTTCTAAATGGTTGAAAAAGATAAATTGGTCTCTCTTTTATAGAAAATTGTATGTGATACAAGAAGAATAAGATTTTGCATTATCTGACAAGCAGCACATGGCTGACAAAGGAATGGGAATTATGTACCAAACACCTAAAGGCTATAACTATTCACCTGAGGCAGAAATCATGGATGTATGTTCATGAAATTATATATTCTAAACCATTTTAGTATTTGTAAATTGTCCAGGAAATCAAGAGCAGTGACTTTTGAAATTGACAATATAAATCAACAGTCACTTAATCAAATGTCCTCTAGTTAATACTGTTTGTTTTATACCAAATAGGTAGATAGTATGAGACCTTTGATAGCATGCTTGGGCAGATCGAGCAAGTTATTCATAGCAGGGACTCTCCTTTGGGATTTTATGAGGAGCATCTTAGGCCCATTGTGACACGATGGTAGAAAATTATGAACAACCCACTTCAAATGGCAGCCCATGCTCTCAATCCCAAGTACCATCTACCGAAACCTGGGAGAACGGCTCCATCTAGTGATGAAGAGCTGAAAGATGGCTTCTTTAAGGCCCTTGCAAAAATCTATAGTGAAGATGATTCTACCAAACTTTGCACACAATGGCTTGGATTTGTCAATCTTCGTGGTCCAACCTTTGGCAAACTAGACGCGAGGTCAGATAGAGCTACATTAGCTCAAGTTGACCCTATTGGAAGGTGGACGTGACATGGTGGGATGCACCAAACCTTAGAGTACTTGCCATTTGTTTTCTTTCACAAGTTATCAATTCCTCTGCTGCAGAGAGGAATTGGTACACATATAGCTTCATCCAATTAATCAAGAGGAACCACCTTACCTCTAGACGATCGGAGAAGTTAGTGACTGTTCCCAGTGCATTGCAGCTATAGGATCGCCAGACTCCTAAGTATTGTCAGACTCCAACCTTACATTGGGATGTCAATCACAAAGATGTTATGCAGGTTGAGGAGGAGACACCTCCGGAATTGGTTGGGGTTCCATTGGTGAGGGCCTTGAGGTAGCCCCTCATATTGACAATGACTCAGATAGAGACTCACACTCTGATTTTGATTTAAACTCTAAGACCTACCATGTGCTGATTACGGACAGCCATATATTTTCTTAGTTCTATCTTGCCATTAATGTGGACAGCTGATTATGGACTTCAATGTTTTTACTTTTTTGCTAAGTTACCGGGTTTGCCCCTGGGACGCCTTGGTACGGGTCCGGGTTCGACCGGGTCCGTGGTATGGGTCCGGTTCGACCTGGGTTCGACCAGGGTTCAAAAAACCCAAGGTGGGTTCGACCCTAGTCGAACCCAGTCGAACCCGGGAGGACCGAGTCGAACCCGGGCAGCTGGGCAGCCCATAAAGTCAAAAAACAAAGCAAATTTTTTTTTTTTTTCAATTCCGCCTTGTAAAAAGTGAAAATTATAACCTAAAAAACACTTCTAAAACATTTTATTGACTCATTTCACCTCATTTGTGTTGCAAACAAAAATTTTATGAGAGCAAGTTGAAGAAAGGTTGAACAAAATTTGGCTTCCAAGATCAAAGAGGAGGAGTTGAAGACTGATTTTAGAAGCTTCAACAAGTGTTGCAGCATCATTTCCATACATTTTCAAGCTTCCATTGGCTGCAAGAGGTAAATTTTTAAATATTTTTTTCCAACTATTTTTGTTTCACAAATTGTCAAACATGAAACTTGAATTTTTTTTCATTATTTAGTTTTTGTTTTTGAATAGGTTTATTTTATTTCTTGCCATAGGAACTAGAATGGCATCTACATCTTCCTCCATTGGCAATGAACAAATAATTGCAAAACAAAGAAATGATCCAAATTCTCCCTTATGGAAATATGTGGACATTATAAAACAACTTCCGGGAGGTGGGGGATTCCGTTGGAAATGCCATGGATGTGATATTGAACGTAATAGTTCATATTATCGGGTGGTTGGCCATTTGTGTGGAATAAAAAGAAGAGGCATCAAAAAATGCCTTGGAAAAAATGGTAAACCTATACCAGATGAGACAGTGATGAAATATATTAGGGAGCATGAGGCGGCAGAAGAGAGGGAAGCCCGTAGATTGAACCAAACCGCATCAAAGAAAACAAGGGGAATGCAAGGCCCTTCTAATCCCAGTATTGTAGTAGAAGACCACCCCTTCTTTGCCACAAATGAACCTCAAAGTGAACCACCCTTGACATGTAAAAGAACAAAGGGGCCTTTAGAAACCGCATTCCAAAATGAGAGTAGAGACAATGTTGATCAAGATATAGTAAGGTACATTTATGCAAATGGGTTGTCATTCAATGTTGTTCGCTCCCCATATTGGAAGCAAATGATAAAAAATGTTAATGAGGCACCAAGAAGGTATAAGGGCCCCGGTTATGAGAAGGTACGTGGAACATTATTGGAGAAAGAGGTGAAGAGGGTTGAAGATGCATTGAAACCCATAAGGGATTCATGGGTTGAGACAGGTATAACAATTGTTTCAGATGGGTGGAAAGATGCTAAAAACTGTCCCTTGATCAATGTCATAGCGGTGTCCCCTAAAGGGGCAATGTTTTTGAGAGCTGTGGATTGTGAGGGCCAAATAAAAGATGGCCAATTTATTGCAGAAATTCTCATCTCTGCCATTGAGTCTGTGGGACCCCACAATGTTGTCCAAGTCATAACGGACAATGCAAAAAATTGTAGAGCTGTTGGTTTGTTGGTTGAGCAACGCTATGATCACATCTTTTGGACACCTTGTGCAGTACATTCACTCAATCTTATGCTACAAAGGATTGGGCAAAAAATAAAATGGATCGGAGATGTGTATGCAGAGGCTGAGGACATCCAGATGTTCATCACAAACCACCACATGTCTCAAGGGATTTTTAGAACCTATTCGAATTTGGAGCTATTGAAGGTAAGTGAAATAGTAATTTAATTTTACATTTTTTTATTTTTTTGAATTTTCAATGTTAATAATATCTGTGTATTCTTCTTTAAAGTTTGGCTTTATTTTTTAATCATTTGGCATTAATTTGTGTTATAGGTTGCTGAGACCCGTTTTGCATCAAACACAATCGTCTTAAGACGACTTGTGAAAGTTAGAGTGGCACTATGCAATATGGTGATCAGCACCAATTGGACTGTATGGAAGCAAAGTAGCACTAAGAGGGCAGAAAAAATTAGGGATAGAATATTGAATGAGAAATGGTGGGATCTTGTTACATATCTCCTGAGTATCACTGAGCCCATCATGAGCATGATTCGCTATACAGACATGGATAGGCCTTGCATAGGTGAGATTTATGATGGCATTGATTCAATGCTTGAAAAAATAAAGGTCACTATAAATGAAAAAGAGAATGATCCTCAGGAGAAATTCTTCAAAGAACTGGAAGTAATTATTGTAGAGAGGTGGAATAAGATGACCACTCCTTTGCACCTTCTTGCCTATGCCTTGACACCTAAGTACTATAACAATCAGTTTCTTGATAAACCAGGAAGTATTCCACCATGGAGAGATCTAGAAGTATCTGATGGGTACAAGGCAGCATTTCTTAGACTATATCCCGATGATGATTTGCGAGATGTTGTTACCAATGAGTTCATAGAATTCGCAAATGGGAATGGTCTAAGTGTTGATGCACTTCGTCATAGATCCAAGAAAGATGCTCATAGCTGGTGGTACTTCCATGGCACATGCTTCCAACACCTACAACCCCTCGCTATAAAAGTTTTATCACAAGTAAGTTTAATTAATTAAAATTTTAAATTTACAAGTTTTAGTTTATTTATAGTTTACTTTGTCTTCATAGGTTGCTAGTAATTTTATTTTTATTAATGTATAACTTTAATTGTTTGCTTTGTTTTCATAGGTTGCTAGTTCATCTGCTTCAGAAAGAAATTGGAGCACATACTCTTTCATCCACTCAGTAAAGCGCAATAGGCTGCTATCAAAAAGAGCGGAGAATTTAGTATATGTGCATTCCAACCTACGTCTTCTTTCACACAAACAACATGACTACACACAAGGGGAAACAAAGATGTGGGATATAGAGCCAGAGCATACTGATTTGGATACTCCTGCTTCTCAACTTCTTGCATTGACACTTGATGACTCGGAAATTGAGCCAACTTATAGTGCAAGTGCAAGTGGCATTGGCTCATGTAATGTCAATGTCAATGTCAATGAGGAGGAGGAGGAGGAGGAGGATGAAGAATTAGATGATCCATTTGATGATTAAACTTTAAGTTTATATTGTTGAAAGTTGAAACAATGATACTTGAATATTTTGTCATTTTGATATTAAACTTGATGTATATGATGCTATTATCAATTACGGTATGATCATGATGCTATGATTACAAGTTTATGTTTGTTTTGTTGTTTATATGATGCTATGTGACATGCATATTTTAATTCATGCTTATAGGCTTCACAAATATCAAAATATATATATATATAAAATTTACATGTTTTTGTACTAACGAACCCAAACGAACCCAAACCCCTTTTCAAAATTTTGCCGTACCAGCGTACCGGGTTCTTCGAACCCGAACCCGAACCCGAACCGGCAACTTAGCTTTTTTGTTTACAGTTTATGTCATTTCATAGTTATGGATGTTTACTATTTATGTCTATAATGGATGTTTATGACATATGTTTATTGACGATGATGAATGAAAGCATTTGAATTTTGGTAAGATGTTTGTCAATTCTCATGTTAAATCTCAATTCAATTCTAATGCTATCTATTAATGTCTATGATGAATGCTTTACCATTATTATTGTTAGTTTTAGTGATCAAATTAAAGTAAACTTAGAAATTAACTTAAATGTAAACACACGAGACACAAAACACAATATACCCTAGGAAAACCTCCCTCTTGGAGGAAAAACCTAGCATCAAAGATCCAGATCAAAAACCTTTTAGTATGAGCAAATTACAATTACAATAAGGATCAGATCACTTATCTGATAAGATTCCCAATCTAGGGCAGTGCTTTGTCAATATGAATTCCTTTATGTGCAGACCCTAATCTGAAGATGCACAGGCAGGGTTTCGGCTGTAAGGTAGATGATTGTCACAGCTTGATATCACCCAACAAATCTGCCAATAAGTCTGCTACCTGAAGATGCACAGATCCGAACTGGAATGGAGCTTGACATGCACAATATTTAGCACATATGTGAAGGAGATCTACAGCCTGGTCTGGCATAAAAATTCGCCCAGTTGTTATGAAGCAATTCGTTGATTTTGTGAAGACCATTTTGTTGAAGAAAAGCAGAGAGGATATTCGCTAGGGTGGAATATTTTATTGCTAGGAATGATTGATTGAATGTATATATCTGATTGCCATGATTAAGTCTTGTTATATACAAGACTCGATCCTCTTACATAGGTCGGCCTAGCCTCATTAGGCCGACTTCTTCATATTATTTTCCTTTTGACAAGTTTGGCGCCCAAATCAAGTTACATTTTCCAATTGGGCCCAACCCAATAATTTGATTACAAGTTATATAAATAATTGCATGTCATGCGTTTCATTTGGGGTTGGACTCAATTACAAGTTACATTATGAGTCTCCCTTACATTTAACTTAATCACAAGTTACATTGTGTGATTTTGGGCCCAGCCCAATAGTAATTTAATCGCACATGTTATACACCAAATTTGAATTGCATTTATGCAACATTTAAATTTGAAACATAATCCGAGCTAGCTATTATTTCAACACTCCCTCTTAGCTAGGGAGGATTCAACCAACTATCTAAGTCATAGTGTAATCATGCATCATGGACTTTTCCATGAAATTCATCTTACATTGCCTGCAGAGGATGAGTGCACCCGCAAGAAGAATATGCAAATATCCATCATGAACTTCGTTCGTGATATCCATCTTGCATTGCCTGCAGAAGATGGATCCACTTTGCATTGCCCGCAAAGGGTGAGAGGAGGTCTTACACCTCAAAACTTCTCTACTGAGAAGAATAACCTGCCACCTTGCTTTTCGCAGAGGGTGATTCCACCTTGCATTGCCCGCAGAGGGTGGAGGTCTTTCACCTCAACCTTCTCCCAGAGAAGGATCCAATGTCACCTTGCATTGCCCGCATATGGGTGACTCCACCTTGCATTGCCCGCAGAGGGTGGAAGATGCAACTTAATGCATCACTAGGACTGAGACTCCCTCTCAGCCAAAGTTGTATTCTCCACAATTCCAAATCTCTTTCTGAAGCACACAAACTTCACTCGAACACAAAGCTTAGCGAGAACAATTGCAATCTGCTCATCGGTGCTGACATATTCAACTGAATGGCACCTTTCTGTACCATATCATGAGCATAGTGATAATGAGTTTTCACATGTTTTGGCCTATAATGAAACACATGATTAACAAACATCTCAATACAATTCCGATTGTTACAATTAATGACTAAGGGTTCCCAAGGTTGCCCAAACAACCTAGCAAGAAGCTTTGTGAAGCCACACTGCTTCACAATGTACTCAGCTTCAGCAGTGCTCAATACAACTGAGGGTTGATTCCTGTTGGCCCAAGAGATTAGAGTAGAACTCAAGTTGAAGCAAATTCCTGAAGTGTTCTAACACTTCCTGCCCAATCAGAATCTGAGTAGCCTTCTAGGGTGATGACAGTGTTGATTGGATACTTCAGCCTATAGCCAACTGTTCCTGGCACATATCTCAAAATATGCTTGGCTGCAGCAAGATGAACATACTTTGGTTTGTTCATAAACTGACTGATAACAAATGCATCAAGGATCCAATCAACTGTTTGTACTCTGATGGATCTGCAAAAATGAACTCAATTTCTTCAAGTTAGTTTCCATAGGAGTAGACATAGGTTCGCAATCCATCATCCCAAATCTATTCATTATACTTCCTTGACTTAGGATACTTTCATTAGATCTTGCCATACTTCTAACCGTGGAAAGTAATGCATTAAGCCTAAGTCCTTCATTTCAAATTCCGAAGCTAAATCTTTCTTCATGTAGAGATGAGGACTATTTTCACTAGTTAGAAATAAATCATCCAGAATTTGGCATTTCACCAAAAATACTTTTAAAGTAAAGGTTAGAATCAGCATCATTCGTGCAAGATCCTAAACTAATCAAATACTTGTCAATCTTCTCATACTAAGCTCAAGAAGCTTGCTTGAGGCCGTAAAGAGCTTTTCTTTAATCTGCACACATGAAATTCTCTATCTTGAGTCTCATAACCTTCTAGTTCTTCTATATAGACAACATTAAGAAAATAGTCTTTATATCCAGCTTCCACCCTGCAGCATTAGCTATAATGGTTCTAATATTAGTATATCTAGCAGCAAGAGCAAATGTTTCCTTATAACTATGAGCTACACATCTAGCTTCATAGTTTTTCAACAAATTCCATATGGAACTCTCTCTTAATTCTTAATATAAAATTGTGGTAACCAAGTCTCATGAAGATTGCATAATACAAGAATCAATCAAAGAAGGCAGCCAACATAAGTTACCATAAATCAAAGATAAGAAATGCCAATCTTTTCCTTACTTCACTTTTACGAAATGGACCCATAGCACAATCATTATGATCATGGCATACCTTCAAGTGAAGAAATCAAGCTCCCTCTTAAGCTTGAAAGCATGGTAATTCAAAAATATCTTGAAGAGAAGCATCAACATAATTAAATAGAATGAATTAACATGTATAATAACTTATCTCTTTATTGACTAGACTTCCACCATTGACAACATATGCCAAGATTGCTCAAAAGGATATTGCCAGTCTATGATCATCTTCAATCATAGTGTAAAGCTACACAACATTCTTTAAATATAAATTGTTTTCCATAGTTGAATAACAGAGAGTTAGTTGTGCCTGATCATATCAGAAAACTAAGGCAAGTGTATGACTTTAGAAAACCTTGACAATCTAACATTTTACAAAATTCATAAGCAAGTTATATAAGCCAAATTGTCTTTCCAGCCAATGCATAAAATCAAATATGAGTATCAACCATTCAAAAGGATAGACATTGTAGTTGAGCACAAGTGTATGATCAAAAGACAAATTCAATAAGTTAGATACCTTATTCATCTTAGGTTTCATCATCAAGAGAATACTTACTTCAAAAAATGTAATAGGCAGTATGCTCAAATTGAAGAGATAATATCACAATGCATATTATGTGAGGATAGTGAAAGCCATGACAGAAAATGCATTAGAGCTAAAGGTAATCCTCTACACAAGAAGAGCAGAGCAAGGTTATAATAAATGAGAGCTTTTATGAAGAGCTGAAGAAAACCAAGTGTTACACAATCCCAGTCCTACATACCAACCTTATTATAGAACAGAGAATACAGTCCGTATGATGTTAGGAGACACACCAAGATAGTATGTAATGCCAAAGCAGAAAGACTATTAAGCATTTCAAGATTTAGATAGAATATGATGCATCAAAACTATGCAGCAAGTATCATCAGAAGAAAATAGTAAGGTCATCATTGGGCATAGATATTAAATAGGATGACTAAGGCATCTTACCTTTACATGCCTACCACACCAATGATTAGAGGACACTATATGTTTCAATTGAAGTTCCATATTTCTGAATCTCCTATAAATTTATTCATCTTTCAATCTTCCTATTTGTGCTTGCATCCATCATAATACTCCTAGTTTTATATTTGAATACACATGCCTGAAATATTAAGTGCCAAGGATGAATTTAGATCAATGCATCAATTCGGATCATTACATATTCATAGCAAACCACATCAAATAGGTTGAAAGATAAGCAAACTCAAAATAGAGAGTAGGGCATAACCAAATACTAACTTCAATAATTCGAACTGGATCAAAACAAATTCTTAACACAAGATCAAAGCTCAAACTAGGGTGATTCTTACAAACCTTAGGAAGATAGTTATGCAACCCTTAAAGGAATAAAAGGAATACTAAGATCTGAAAACAAGTGCACAAACCGACATATGAAAGCACCCTTAGATGAAGTAGTTAACAAGCAAGAGAACCTTGTGCACTAGTTAAGACACCAATAACAATAAGGCAATCAGATGCAAATCTCCAAACCAAGTGGACCCTACAATTGAGAATAGAGGAATGAGAACACCCGAAATCTTATTCTTGCTATCGTCCCATCGATGCCTTCAATTTGTCAAGCAGACATTGCTGTTGAACTTTTTGATTCACCGTAGACTTCTTCAACCCTAATCTGCAAAAGAAGAAGTACAGGTTCTTCCTTCAAGCCGTTAGGCCTTATAGAAGGAACCTAGCTCTGATACCATGTTAGTTTTAGTGATCAGATTTAAGCAAACTTGGAAATTAACTTAAATGTAAACACAGAAGAGACACAAAACACACTATACCCTAGGAAAACCTCCCTCTTGGAGGATAAACCCAGCTTCAAAGATCCAGATCGAAAACACTTTAGTATGAGCAAATTACAATTACAATAAGGATCAGATCACTTATCTGATAAGACTCCCAATCTAGCGCAATGCTTTGTCAATATGAATTCCTTTATGTGCAGACCCTAATCTGAAGATGCACAGGTAGGGTAGGGTTTCGGCTGTAAGGTAGATGATTGTCACAGCTTGATATCACCCAACAAATCTGCCAATAAATCTAATACCTGAAGATGCACAGATCCTAACTGGAATGGAGCTTGACATGCACAATATTCAGCACATATGTGAAGGAGATCTACAGCCTGGTCTGGCATACAAATTCGCCCAGCTGTTATGAAGCAATTTGTTGATTTTGTGAAGACCATTTTGCTGAAGAAGAGCAGAGAGGATATTCGCTAGGGCGGAATATTTTATTGCTAGGAATGATTGATTGAATGTATATATCTGATTGCCATGATTGAGTCTTGTTATATACAACACTCAATCCTCTTACATAGGTCGGCCTAGCCTCATTAGGCCGACTTCTTCATATTATTTTCCTTTTGACAAGTTTGGCGCCCAAATCAAGTTACATTTTCCAATTGGGCCCAACCCAATAATTTGATTACAAGTTATATAAATAATTGCATGTCACACGTTTCATTTGGGGCTGGACTCAATTACAAGTTACATTATGAGTCTCCCTTACATTTAACTTAATCACAAAGTACCCCCGTACCAGAAATACATCCCGGCATCCCCTGTCGTCCCCATCCCCGAAACTCCGTGGAACATAGCCCAAGATCAAAGGGAGATCCACAATTAGAATAAAAAAAATTAAAAAGACATGTTTATGATGGATTATTTTCAATATTGAAAATCATATTTGGTTATAAATTAGAAATGCGCAATATGCATGTTCTTGCTTTGTACACTTCTGCATGAAGTTTTACCATCGGTGTTGTTTTATAAGTTTTACCATCAGTGTTGTTTTACAAGCCCGTGGCACTTGGGGTACTGAGTCAAGTTTCAGAATAGGTTTAAGATATGGTAAAATGGAAGAATCAATTTAACACCAGCCACTATTTTTGCAAAATTATTGAAAATACTGAAGCATTAACACAATCTCATCACATAATTATTGATATAAGTAAACCATTTTGTTCAAAGAAAATCCAATATTCACATGCATGTTTACCACATAAATGCAAGTCGTGTCAGTCTACATGAAAATGCTTGATCGAGAAATTTTCAAAAAGATTGAGAAGAAAAAAATATATATAAACACAATAATCGACCAATTCACTCCTTTTTACATGTTTGTAGAAATTATTTCAATTCTAAAATATGCTATTCTTAGATTGAGCCATTGAGGTACTCACAGTGGCACCAGTAGCAATGATCAAGACTTCATATTTGAAAGTTTTCCCTTCTGCACTGGTAAGAGTTTTGGAGCTGAGATCAGCTTTCACCACCTCGGTACTAAGTATCAGTTCTATGCCTGCAATATCAGAATTTATATATCAGCTATGTGATCCTAAAATCCAAATGTTGAAATAGTGGTACAAGTATATGATTGATCTCATGAATAGATGGTTCGGTAATATGATTGATCATATTGCATGTAGACACTAAACTAGTGCCAGGTGACACTGCAGCTAATGGGACAGCAAAGTTTTCCACCAAACAACTGGTTTTTAATTCCCAAAGAAGCGCCTAGAAAATCTATTCAAAATGGAAATAAAAGAAGAGATACATACCTTTCTCAAAATACCATTCTGGAAGCTGCCTCTCTCCTCCACTGCCAACACAGACATGGAAACCTGGTAGTCGTGCTGCCCCTGAAAGCAAGAAATATCAATTGTCAACTCCCTCTCTCTCTCACTTCCAGACACACAGAAAGAAATGAAGGAATTAATCTTAAGCAAATGGTAGTGTAAGAGAAAGCAATTGATTACACGTATCCCTGAAAGTGCAGAGATTGTATCAGATACAGATATGAGATGCACAGAATTTGATGAGATATGTAAATGTTGCAAGGGGCAGTTTAGGTCCTAGGACATGGTACACTTCAAATGATATATGTTGAGCACCCAGCCATTCACGAGCTATGGCATTTGCATAATTAGATTTAATGAATACGATTGTACAAACATGAAGATCTCTGACAGCCTATTGGCAGGTATATATGATTCATTTTACAAAGCATATAAGTCACTTAAGGACATTAAAGAATGATAGCTCAAGCAAAAGGTAAATTAATGGAATTATCCCTGTCCATATGTCCTCGTCCATTTATAAACATTGCCCATTCCATAGAATGACAGCAAAGAACTTAAGAATTAAGATAAGACTACTGAAGAGGACAAGAAAAAAGTAAAGAGTAAGAGGAGATGATTAATAGGTGAACAATGCCTGTGTACGAGAAATTTTGCCCCAAAGGCCTCTTCCTTCTGCAAGAAGCTTTTGAGTAGTATTAAGATAGGGAAAAAAATTGTATCTGCGGAAAGAGTTTAGGGTATTGGATCAGATTGTTCAAGCACTTAGGAAAGCTTGACCCCCGGAAGTAATGTCTTGAGAGTGGAGTTTCTTGCCCTGAGAAATCTTTTAAAAGAAAATTATCATTCTTAAAGAAGGCAAAAGCATCAGTGCAGTTCTTTTAAATAATACTCTATGTTACCCGGGGACACGTTCCCTGTATTTTTTTCAGGCATCCCCATCCCGGGAACAGAGGACTCCTAGGGGACGTCCCCATAAATTCTGCAAATTGACAATGACTTTTGACAATGAATTTTGACAGTGAATTTTATAAGCAATTTGACTTTGACTCTCAATTTAACACAAATTTGGCATAAGAACTCTGCTAGTTCTTATATGTTCAGGTTCTATAATGTATATGTGCATGCTTTATCCATGTTTACATATGAATATTTTAAATTTCCCTATATATTTTAATTTTTTCCTATTTTTATATAGCCATCCCCTTTGCCGTCCCCTAACTGTCCCCAAAATTGGCAAAAAAAATTACTGTCTCGGAAACATGTACCCCCGTCCCCTACCGTCCCCTACCGTCCCGGAAACTCTAGGTAACATAGATAATACTGACTGTGGTTCAAAAATGTACAAGCGCCTCACAACTAGTGGTACCTACAAGAAAATCTCAAAGAACCCAAGGGGCAAGGTAATGAAGGATGTAACAAAATCTGTTAAAAATTCTTTAATTAATTATAATGATAAAAGGTGGGTCTTAGCAAGCGGTACCCATCAGACCAAAAATTTACAGTTACCACGAATGCATAAGGATGGAATCCCTTTACAACCCCATTGGTAACACTGGGGCTCACCTACTTATGCTCTTTCGTAGAAGATTTAATGTTCTTTGTAGCAGAACTCGGAGCTCAGAAAGTGGGAAGATACTTGCTTCTAATTTCTTATGTGGTGTCACTTTACACAAACACCCAATAAGCAAGGCTACAAAGGTTATTAAGAAAATTATAGACCTTGAAGCTGACAATTTAGTGGAGCTGTATCTAAGGCTCACTTTTTTTATACTTAAAGGTAAATTCAAGGAACAAACAGCAGGCGGTTATGGGGTAACCTCCATCACCCATTCTTGCCATCTTGTTTATAGAGGATTTTGAGAAGAAAGCATCAGACTGTTGTCTCCTTAAGACTAAATGGAAGGACAGGTTTGTTGATGACACAAATTTGAATGGCCCTATGGAGCTTAAGATATGGGTAAGTTTCTTGACGGCTTCGACAATCTCTCAATACAAATTCAACTCCCTAGGAAAAGAGAAAATTTTCAAGCATCAAAGAAGTCAGATGGCTCACAAAGATGTATGTGGAAGAAGATAAATCTAAATCTATACTTACAAGCAAGTCCCCAGCACCATATTTATCAAACATTTTCTACAAGAAATGGGTCACCTATTTTTTCCCCCAAAAAAAACGGCCATAGAAAGGCAATAGAGAAAGAATTTTGTAAAGTCAGTCAAAGAATGTGTGGTCAAACACAAAATGGTATCAGGGGAGAACCACAGTTTGACATCCCTTAAGTAGGAGGCACATCAAAAATATAGTAAGGATTTTAAAAAGATACAAAATAAGAACAGCACTTACCACTCCAACAACACTACAAGGCATGCCAGATACAGCAAAGGATTCAGTTGAACCAAAACTAACTAAAGGTATAGATAGCATTAGTTGTTCACGTGAGAAATGCTAAGCAGACAGATATATGCAGGTTACAGCCAAACAAGACTCAATGATAATTTATACAAATGTGTTTAGAAGTTGGCTAGTACGGCACAATCAAATAGAGCCAAACATCACATTTTGTGTAGAAAAGACCAAGATTGTAGCTAGAGAGGGCCTCTATAATAAGAGAAGAGTCAAAGCGGCAATCGAGATGGATGAACACTCTGATAACTTCAACAACGATGATTGTCTCTATCATTTATAATTCATGGAAACCCATAATGAACCTCATCAACAGCAGCACCAACAATTTAAGAACTTCAAAGACTATCCTGCTAAAGTTATACATGTTTACCATAAAATTAAAACTAGGAATAAAAAGAAATACATAAATTATAAATAGTTAGGAAAGCCGACACACCTATAGTGTTTTCAAAAAACATGCATTCATGGAAATCACTGAATTAATTTACTTATGAGCAAAACTCTCAAGCAAACTTCTAATGAAGATGGTCCCAGGAAAGGGTCACAAAACATCCAATTTTTTAGACTTGAAAGAATCGAACCAAAATGCACACCACAAAAATAACCCATGTCAAAATTAGCTAAAACAATTAATGCCTGCATGGTTCACATGAGCGAAACAGAAAAAACACAGAAACAAGTAATCTTAAATTTATAAGAGGAATCACAAGAATAAAGCATCACAGGCACCAGGTTTTGGGACCACTTCAATTGGAAGGGAGAGCACAAACGATCTGAGTAGCAGAGCAATATATGGCTGACGCACATATTTTCCACACTACTTCAGTTGGAAAAAACCATAAACTAATGATATTATTGTCAAGGAGTAAGATACCTGATTTATAGTATACACAGAAAAAATTAAAAATACATAATGGTTGTTATGGCTGTCGATCGTCATATATTTACTTATGAGCAGCATTTCTCTTTCAAATGCAACTAATGCCATATAGTTACAAGTTCTACAGGTCACAGAAAGAACCTAAAGTTTTCAAAGGGAGTAGCTGAAGACACTACTTTATGGCTCAATTAGTTACCAATCATAGAGCTCTGAACAATTTGATCATTAAATGCACTTTAAAGATAACAGTAATCCTATTTCTTTTATTGGTGGCAATGGTGAGATGAAAAGCTACTGCAAATACAAGAATAATGTATTAATAAATTCCATGTGTATGAAGACAAAGTGAACAGCATTCTAGCTCTAGATGAATTATATATAAATGTCGTACCTTCTGGAAAGAGATAGGCCTTGCTAAGAGCAGGTCGTTCATATGGTGCTACCTGTAGAAACAAAGGAGAATATTTTCATCATCAATCTAATCTATCTTTTATGAGAAACAACTTTACAGTATCCTTTCTGTCACAAAGTTAAAATACTCCCCCGAGTTTGTCCAACAACATAAGATATCCTCCAATTTCCTAAAAAGTGGTTTCAATTCATTATTAACTCCAGACCATAAGCATCAAAAGTTTATGTCCAATGTAACGATCAAGAGTCAGTACCCCATGCAGTGCACCCTTAGAAAAAAAATGCTTTCAACAATCAAAGGACAGGAAGTCACTGACACATTCATGCATTACACTACTAAAACCAAACAACCTGCTAGAACTTTATAATAGCGAGCTCCTTAACAGAAGAAATGCAAATGTGTAATAGATCATATGTAAGACCAAAGCATGGGATGGTCTATAAATAATATGTCCCTTCAACTCACTTTAACTTCTATGAACAGACTGAAGAAAATATAATCGGAAATGCTTTCAAAAGTTATCAAAAAAAATCGACACAAAGCATAGCAGAAAAAATAGTTTGGAGGAAAAATCGGCAATCCAAAAGTATTAAGAATTTTTTCAAAAAAATGGGGAAAAAAAGGAAAACATCAGATTTCCAAAAAATATAGAAAAATAGGGAGAGAGGGAGAGAGGGAGAGAGAGATGATGTTTTTAGATTTAAAGGCATTTTGATAGCATACAGAGAGGGAGAGAGAGATAATGTTTTTAGATTTAAACTTTAAAGGCATTTTGATAGCATAGAGATATAGAGAGCAAATAAAATAAGGTAGTCCGTGAATTTTGAAATACAAGTTTTCTCATTTATGTTAATATTGTTGATTACACTACATTACACATGCATACTATATAATGCATAATCGATAACTAGATCCTAATAGCTTTCAAATTTTCAATTACAATCCAACCCACAAGCTAAGTACAAAGTTCCAAAATTTAGACAGCAAAGGACCTCTTGCTGCTACGAAGACAGCTACCCTAGAAGACTGCAGGTCCTGATAGTGAAGCTTCAGGATCAGAGCCTCTCGTGAATCATTCAACTATATCAATATCAGTATTAGCCTCCACTAGGATATCAAAATCATCAAGATCAAGAAGGATGTCATCAATTACAATCCACACAGAATCTGGATCAAGCTCGTCAAGGGCAATTGGCCGGTCCTCTTCAACAGTCAAGGAGCTAAGATCATTCAATCAATATCAACTGATAATAGCAAAAAATAAAGACCAAAGGCTTTTTTACAGACAACTAAGGAAAATGCAATAAAACTTTCAACTATTATTGCCTTAAGTTATAAGGAAGTAATCTGTGTCTAACCCATGGTACTCAGTCCTCGATTATGGTCGGTAGATTTGATTGACTAGAAAAGCATGAAGAGTTGGTCCTTTTTTAAAACCTTAAAATTCTAACTACATGACAGACTTAATCTTTGTTTAATGAGGATAGCTTTTACTTTCATGCCTTTTGCATAGAAGGTTAGTTATAACAAGTGATGTATAGATTAAGGTAATGCAGGCATACCTTGAGCAACAAAAAATGAATGACAGACTACAAAAATCATTGAAGAATATGCAACATATTGGACAAGAGGCTATGAATGCCAAGGTCTAAAGGAGTCTAAAGGTCAAATGCATTGCCTCAATCACTTAATTTGTAGTCAAAAGAAAGGTAAAGGGGCAGTTGTTGCAAGGAAAAAATGTCATTGTAAAAAATGTCTTTGCTGCTTCCAAGCAAGGTAAATTGCCTTCAAACAAACAAAAAAAACTTGAAGTTACTGGCCTAGATTCAAGCTCATATACAGGTTCAGAGTTTGTGTTCGCCATATGACATTTTGTTCCAAATTTAATAGCACTGGGTACAACCATACAATATATACATAATATATTTATAAAAATATAGAATTAAAAAATATAATATTATGTTGAAAGTATATAAATATAAGGTTGTCAAACTTAAGCTGTGTTGCATGGAGCAAAGCAGGCATTTGCAGGGTGGCCTGAAGCACTGTGGTGCACTTGTGAGAGCGTCCTTGCCCTTCATGGCCCCTTTGGCATTGGGAAGCCATTTTCCTCCACACGGGCAGGTTTTGTTTGCTATTTTTTTGTGTATCTGTGAGTTGGGACAGGGTGTGAGCAAGAATGAGCATCTTCTATTGATTGTTGGTGTTGTCTCTCTACACGGTAGGTCAGACCAGAGACGGTTCTAGTTTTTCTTTCTCTGTTGCAGGTTTGTGGTTAGTGTTTCTCCTTTTTGATCTGATTTCTTTTTGCATAGTGCTCTGTCTTTTGTTGTGGCTAGAATTATGGCAACCCTTGGGGGTCCAAGGGACCCCCATTTTTTGTCTTTTAAAGACATGAAGAATGATATTTTTGAAGGAGGCCCATACTTCCATAGTCAATCAAGGTTATTTATCAAACATCAACATTTAGGGTTTGATCCCATGAAGAGATGCCATCTAAGATTTTCTTGTTTGGGTTCACCTCCCTAGACTTCCAATGGAGTTGTAAAGGTCAAATATTATGCAATCAATTGTAGCAAATATTGGGAAACTAATGGGTCCATCTCGCCAAACCCTTGACAAGAATATTGCTACATTTGCTTGCCTCTATGTTGAATTTAATCCGCATAATCCGCTTCCTGATTCTTTGGAGATCAAACTGGGTAACATGATTTGGATCCAACAAATAGATTGCGAAGCACTTCCCTTTTGTTTTGTGCATGTCATGAATATGGTCATCTTCAGAGAAATTGCAAAAAAATGGGCCCTCAATCTCCTCTTCCTAAACCTGAATTGCAATCTTCTAATTTAAAAACAAAAGGGAAGGCCCCAATTCATCTAGAGGGGCCAGATTCATGCTTGTAAAATCTCATCCAATGACCAAGCCAATTAATTGTCAGAATATAGGAGTTTTTAAAGGGAACTATGAAAATAGATTCGATGTCCTAGAAACTTTGAGGATCTGGACTCGATAGAGCAAGCCAACAATAGGGTAATGCAAGAAACACATACCCAAGACCCAAGATCCCTTGTCTAAGCCTTCTTTAGAGTTACAAATGTCATTTAAAGAAAGGGAAGTTCCTTGATTCTACCCCTTTAAGGGGTAATGAAAAATTTAAAGAAGGCTCAAACATAAATGCAAAAGGAACTGAATCTGTTCTCATATTGGAAAATCAGATAGAGACAACTGGAGATGAGTTTATGTCAGACCCCATGCAAGATATAGAGACCAAGGAAAATGGTTAAAAGAAGGGTCCTTCTGGGTTGGATCTTCAACAAAAAAGCATTAAGTTTTAATTGCAAGGTATCAAAGGTAGGAAGAAGGATTAGGAGAAAAATGAAATTGATAGGGCACTCACTAGTAGAATCTAGTGTTACTAGATTCTCATTTTTCTAATCCCCTAAAATGAAGGTGATCTATTGGAATGTAAGGGGTCTGAGCAGCATCCCTCAAAAAAAGTCTGCTTGAGATATGATTAGAGAACACAAACCTAACATTTTTTTCATTCAAGAAACACAATTATCAACGAAATATATGGTTACTATTACCTCAAAGATCTGGAGAGGAGGGCAATGTAATTCTATTGGAGCTCAAGGGACTTTTGGAGGTTTAGCATGTTTTTGGGACCCTCACAATATAACCCCATCCTAATGGATTGGTAGTAGAAATTCAATCTCCATGGTGACCTCATGCTTTGACTCTGGAGCTTCTATCTATAGTGTTGTAAATTGTATCCCCTTACAATTTCACACTCTATTTTGGGTGCTTGCTTTAGTGTGCCTCCTCCTAGGTCATTTCAAGCCTGTTTGGGCCTTATGCTATCATATTGTTGTCATATGTCAAGATTGAGACCAGATCCTATGTCCTAGACCCTTGTACTTTGCCACTGCCCTTTTTAGTCCCTTTTGAGTAGACTATGGCACCTAGCACCCTAGTCCCTCCAAAAGGGGCCCAAATTTGAACATGTACAAGTGTCACGTCCCACCACTTGTGATCCAATCCCGATATTTTCATTTGACCGTTAGAAGTCAGCCTAAATTGAAAAATACCTTGAAAACCCTAAATAAGGCAATCATTTATCACTCATAAATCCAATCTATCAATTCATTTCTATCATTACAATTCAAGAGTCCTAATCATTCAAGAGAAGATCTAAGTACAAGGAGCATCAAGCTACAACAATCAATCTTCAAGTATGTTTTCATGATGGGTTTTCTTATGATTTGTCATATTATTGCATCAACACTTGGGGGACTTGTTTAAAGAGCACTGCATCACCACCATTACCAATCCTAAGGTATAATCTTGTTAGTTCAGCATTTCATTTATCCTTTAGCCTCTGCCATACCAGGGTTAAGCTCTCATTTTAAATCATCATTGTTGTTGTGAAGGTGGAAACACCAACCCAAGGTTTGACTTAGGCAAACCTCTACACAACACAATATTATTCCCTCTTCTATTTGTGTAGGTTACAGATCTGACAACCAAAAGTTGCAAAATTGTGCAAAGTAGACTGAGATGCATAGTCCCACACTTTGAACAAGCAACAACCCCTAGACTATGCTGATTAGCTCACTTGACTGACACTTTTAGGCTTCATTTTGGAGGGAAAGATCTATAGAGCATCCTGATCTGAAATCTGAAGCCTCAACTGACGAAGACACCTCCAGGTCAAGGGCACCTATCTCCATCAACCAACATTTTCAGCTCCAAATTTTAGTTATAGTTTCCTCTCTGCATCTCATTTCCAGATCTGTACTTATGTTTTTGCTTTTAGTTCTGTATCTGTCTGTTTATGTTGAATCTTGTCAATCTTGCATCATTTTACCTAGGTCTTGCATAATCATAATCAAACCATATCCAACAAACATTTCTTCAAAAGGGAACAATTAATCAAAATGTTCAGCTCTCCTTTGGATTGAAGTTGAACCTTGTTGGTTGTTCCCAAATGAAGGATTAATGAATGTTGGAAGTAGTGAATGAATAAGACCTCAGTTTACATTCCTAAGCCAAGGCTCCTATTTCCAACATTACATTTCGATGAACCCAACTTTTCCTACATTTGCATTACTTCTGATTTTCAGTTTCAAATCTGATATATTTGCATATAATTTTCAAATTTAGATACATTCTTTTCTAAAAACTATTGTTTATGTTCTTGCATTGTTTACTTAATCACAATTTTGCACATTGCTATTGCCTATGTCATGGTTATTTCATTTGAAAAAGCAAATTTATTTCATTTTATGCTCAATTAGTTACTTTCATGATGAAGATATTTCAAACATGTGATAGTGGTCTAGCCTCCCATACATCACTCTATCCCTCTCCTAAAGATCCTCCTATCCATAAGGACATTTTGAGGCAAGAGGATGATAACACTAGCACCTTTCTCAATGCTCTTCCTTCTAGAGATGAGGCATTGATGAGCCATGCTTGTCCCTCTTCCAAGTTGACCTTACTTATGAAGGTATTTTAGTGCAAGAGGATAATATTACAAACAAATTCCTTAATGTCACTTTACCTTCCGTGCACTTAAATGACATCTCTTCTAGAAATGAAGCATTGATGAATCTTGATAACCCCTCTCCCAAAGTTTGTCCTACTCATGAAGATACCTTGGAGCAAGAGGATGATATCATTAGCACTTTTTTCAATGCTCTCACTTCTAGAGATGAATCCTTGGAAAACAAAGAGCCAAATCAAAGTCAAGTCAAGGCAATTCATGTTTCCAGTTATGTGAAACCTCAAATTGTTGTCCATCTTCATCAAGATGCCCCTCAACCTCAAACTAAACAGGTGATTGTTGTCAAAGGTGTTTAGAATCCAACTAGACCTCACAATTATTATTTTAACTTAGCAAAAGAACTCACTCAAAGTAATAGGCTTAATCAGCAACCTCATTATAATGAAGTAGCCCACACATATAACACTCGAAACAACAAACAAGATTCAAATGTTCTTCCTGCTTCTCAACCTTTTAATCAAGTTGGTAAGGAGTATGATCATGTTGAGCAGCTTCATGCTACTCCAGCTAAGATCTCCCTTTGGGATTTAATTTAAACTTCACCTACATACCACAAGATGCTCCAAGAAGCCTTACAAAAGTGTTGGCATATGTGCAGAGTATGTTGACATGATGATATTGTATGTTGTCATTGATGTCAATATGATGAAGAGTGAACCGGTATATTGAAGTAAGCACTTGCAAGAGAACCGGTGAAACGGTATATTGAAGTAAGCACTTGCAAGAGAACCGGTATATGTGAACAAGTGAAGCGGTATGTTTGTCCAAGAGAACCGGTATGTTGGAATGTGAACCGGTATATGGAATGTATTGTATCAAGGTTTCATATGGTATGATTACGGGTTGGTAGTCTTAGCTTCAAGGTTTCCGGTTGAAGTGTTCTATGCCTATGTGACTCAACCGATGACATTGTGTGTTGTGCTAGCATTGTAATGAAGAATAGATTGTGTTGCGAAGGATCTTGCATGAAGGAGATTGATCCTATCTACCTCGGGAATGTGCGAAGTCTCTGCAAACGGTGGAGAACGCGTGATGGCTTACTGCCTCCAAGATGCGGTGAAGAACGAACGATGGAGAACGTTTTGAGATCTGTTCAAGACCGTTGTATTCAAAGCAAAGTGTTCAATGGTCAGGATTGAACCAACTGAATTGCTTAACCTAAATATTTAGGGTTTAGGGTTTATGCTACCGACCTATCTGTTTTCTATAAGGTCGATGTTGTTTTTCATGTTGAGGTTGTTGGCAAATGTTGTGTGTATCTAAGTGCAAAGATACGTGATTCTTGCCAGACCAAATATGAGAATAGATACCTGCAGAGTGTGAGTGCAGAAGGAAGGAACTGAAGCGGATCTGCATTGGCACTGAGTGCTGTTACCAGATCATTGTAATACCTATTGACCTTTAACCACTTCAATAGTTGGAAAATCCCTTAACAAGGTAGCTTTAACCGGCTTGTTGTAAATCCTTCAACAGGGTGACTCAAAATCATTGAGTTCTAAAAATCCTCTAACAAGGTAACCTTTAACCGGGTTTAACCCTTAACCGGGTATGTTAGCCATCCCCTAACCGAGTGATCCCTAGCAGGATCGGTTCCTAACAGAACCTATTGTAAAGTCTTTAACCGGACTAGGCCCCTAACAGAGCGGACTTCAAAAGGGTTCAAAGAGCAGCTTGTGGGTATTCATCCCCACCGTTGTTTTTCCCAGTTGGGTTTCCATGTGAAAAATGTGTTATGTGTAATGCTTTGTTATTCTCTGTTAAGAGGTAAAGCATGTTGAACCTGTAGTCTTACATTCCTATTAAAAGTATTACTAGTGTATGCATATGGGTGAAGTGGAAATAAGATGTTAGATTGTGTGGAAAGCTGAGTTACCGATATATGTCTTTCTCTGTGCTTAACTAGTAGTAATCTAGTTTAGACCGGTGTTATTGCTTGCCAGTCAAAGGGCAGTGTTCTCAGTCTAACCGGTTCAAGAGAAACTGTTTTTATCAGTACTGATTCACCCTCCCCTCTTAGTACCGGTTTGGTACTAACTGGTCATCATTGATTTATCAATGTAGTTGTCTCACATTTTTCTAGACCAAACGATGTAGCAACCTTGTTTGATTGTATGCATGAAACAAAGACAAATATTGTGTTCTCACAACATGAGTTGCTGCCTTTAGAAGTTCAAAATCAGCATGATCCTTCATGATTATTGTGTTCATTAACGACATTAGGATAAGACGTACCTTAATTGATAATGGATCAAGTCTTAATGTTTGTAGCATAAACCTGCTGCATCAACTGAAAGTAGATACCTCTCTCATTCAACCAGATTCTCTCTATTCGTCGCTTTGATAATGTTGGTAGACAATCGTTAGGTATATTTACATTACCTATTAAAGTGGGTCCCATGATTCTACCCACACCTATACATGCCATGCCCGATATTCTCACATACAATCTTCTTCTAGGTAGATCATGGCTTCATGCTATGCAAGCGGTCTTCTACCCTTCATCACACACTCAAATTCATTCACAATAACAAAATGTGGACCCTAGAATCTGACAAAAAACTGCATAGTGATGTTGAAAAAGGAGTAGGATGTATATTTTCCTTTAACATTGTAGTTAGTACTACAACATAGTCTCCTATTGATGATACTTTCTTATAGAAAAATTGGTGTCCATTAGACTTTACATGCAATGTCCCTTTTCTGAAATAGAATTTAATAATAAATAATAATAATTATACTATAAATAAATAAATAATAAAATATATTATAGTATGATTGGTGTCCATTAGACTTTACATGCAATGTCCCTTTTCTGAAATAGAATTTAATAATAAATAATAATAATTATACTATAAATAAATAAATAATATAATATAATATACCATACTATAATTACAAGTTAATTAAGTTTAATGGAAAGTCAAGAGGCATGCTATGAAGAGTTACAACTCCCTCAAACATGAGATATAAAAGGGAGAAAAGTTCGTTTAAAAGAGAACAAGGAGGAAGGGAAAAAAAAATGAAGCATAGGAATTAAGGAAAGGTAAATGGAAGAAGAAATGGGAAGGAATTAAGGAAGTGATTCTCTCAAAAGGGCAGAAATGATGAAGGGTTGTAACTTTTTCAAAAGGTAATAATTATGAATGGTTGTGACTCTCTCAAAGGGCAGAAATAATGAAGGGTTGTGACTCTTTGAAAAGGTGATAAATATGAAGGTTGTGACCATTGCAAAGGGCAGACATGATGAAGAAGTGTGACTCCTCCTCACTTGAAGATATAAGAGGGAGGACAAATTCAATTAGAGAGGGGGAAAAAAGAGGAAGGGAATAAAAGTAAGTAGCATTTAATCTATAATCAGAAGAGCAGGTTTGATTTGAATGATAAGGCAAGCAATGAGGAGATATGACCCTTAAAATGGGTGTCTCCTTTCAAAAAGATGTGTCTCCTCAATGAAGTATGAAAGTATAAAAGGAATCAAGCAATCGAAGAAAAGAAAAAGTAATCATACATCAAACAAGATCAAGGATAGGAATCAAAACAGAAAATATTAAATGTAAACTGCACTCATCTGAAAGGAAATAGTTAGATCAAATCATCAGCACTCATATACAACAATCTGGTATCCTAAAACATCAATCTATTTGTAACCTAGCAAGAAATCATGTAGAGAAGGGAAGGAGATGTAAGGAAGGGGAGCCGATACGAGATCACCATCTAAGTAGGCCGCCCCATAATAGATGTCCAATGTGTCTGCCACTTGAGGCCAAGAGGGTAAGTGTCCGCTCTTGGGCTTAGATAGGGCATTTTTTAGCACCCTATTAAGATTCTCTTTCCAACCTCTACGATGGTTGATTGTTGGAGAATCCACAATCATAATAAGAGACATGAGTAGGGAGGGTAGATACGAGCACCCCACTATGTAGACCACCCCATGCTAGATGTCCAATGTGCATGCCACTTGGGACCAAGAGGGTAAGTGTCTGCTCTTGGGATTAGTGTGAGGATTGCTTCGAGCCAACCTATCATGCTCCCTCATTCAAACCCTATTGTGATTGAATACTAAAATAAATATAGACGTGGTGACATCAATAGGGAGAGCAAAGACAAGCATCCCATAAGGTAGACCACCCCATGATGAATGTCCAATGTGCCTGCCACTTGGGGCCAAGGGGGCTGATATATCTGTTCTTGAGCTTAGTGTGAGGATTGCTTCGAGCCAACCAATCGTGCTCCTACATTCAAATCTATTGTGATGAATATAGATGTGATGATAATTATACTCATATGTGTGATTACTAACCCTAATAGAATAAATTGATCTTATAAATTATGTTTCAAATATTATCTAGCATGGTTGTAGGATCTCAACCAAATTTATCTTTAAAAAAAAGATTTTATTGGTAAAGGTATGATCCCTAACTATCTTTCATTATTATTTTAATGGAATTTGTGATTTTAGGGCAAGATCCAGGGTCCTCCCAAAAGGGGACAATATAGTACACCTTCCTTTGTTGGAGAGTATAAAGTCCCAGAATTTAAAATCAAAGCCTCAAAGGAGCCTTGTGTTTCATTTGTCCAAGCTTCTTCTAGATCCATTCCACTTCCTCTTCTAACAAATGTCTTCATGACAATTCGAACACTTTAGACTTCAACCCAATTGAAACTAAGAGTAAACCTTCACATCTTGACATTTCAATGCCCAATAAGGATCCTACATTTGATCTAAGGAAACACTATAGAGTTTATTTTAAAATCATTTCAAAACATGGATACAATGGACATGGTTTAGGATGTATGGAACAAAGTATCGAGGCTCATAAGAAATCTACATCACACTTTTCTAGAGAAGGTTTAGGTATCCAACCTACTTTGTTTGCATCCCCTTCTCCATTGTCTAATGCATCTATGTCTTCTTCTCCTAGTTTTTCATCTAAACAAGAGAGTATTTCGTTAGCACTTCTTAAAGCCAACTTGATTACTCTCCCTTAGCCAAAACAAATGAAAACCGTAAACAAAATCATGAAAATTCTTCTATTTGTGTGTATCATCAAATGCATGGCCATTCCACTAATAAATGTCAAGCCTTGGAATGTAAAATTCAACATCTTATCTGGTATCATTCAAATGACAAGTGACAATGAGTTGCACCTTTGTCATGTTCCTTCTAAATAACACTTACTCCTATTATGTTGCTCATCATGACACTCGTAACTTATCTTTCTAGGACTCATTGTCATTCATGGTGATACAATTTCATGTGCAATCATACTTGGATAGCAACATAGTAGCCTAATTATTCGTGTCTCTATACTAGGGAGCAAGAATAGTTTTCAAACATTTATCCTTCATTAGGATCCACTTTCCCTTTGTTGAGTTGCATCTTTTATATTGATTTTCCTTTCTCGCACAGAATTGTTCTTCCTTCATGAGGATCTTATCCTTGCTTGGAGGTATCCTTGATTAGGGCCTCTTCCTTGGTTGAAGGCGTATATCTTTTAAAAAATGATCTCTTCTTGGTGTTGAAAGTGTGCAATCCTTCATCAAGAATCCCCTCTCCTAGCAATTGGGAGTGTGTGTATTCTTGATCTCCTTCCCCCTTTAGTGTTGAAGATGTCATCTTTGTTTGAAGATTTGCTTTCGTTATGGAGGTAGATATCTTTAGACAAAGAACTCTTCCTCCCCCTTTGATAGTCATTATCCTTGATAAGGATCCATTTACACTTGTTGCAAGATATCTCCTTTACAACTATCTCCTCATTGCTTGAAGATTTGCATCCTTTGTAAGGATCTTCTTCCTAGCTTGGACGCATGCATTTTTGTTGAGGATATCTCCATGGTGTTAAAGGTGTTTTATCCTTGATATGGATCTCTATCTTCCTTAAGATATCAACATGACAATAATGTTGACATCTTAAGGGGGGGCATATGAGGCCTCCTCATTGCTTGTAGTACTTCATTGATGTGCCCCTAAAGCGAAGGTGTTGGGTTACATAACCCTCTTGAGGCATGATTATCAATCTATCTCTAGCAACTTGCATGGCATTTAGCCTTTGTTTCGATCATCTAGCATACTATAGCTTAATAATTTGATTGTTGTTATCACTTTGCACTCCTTGAGCAATTGGTCATCTAATATAACACAACTTGTTAGCATGACCACCATTGTTATCATTTAAGCTTTCTCCCACGTTGATTACCTAGTATAACAAAGTTTGCTAGTGTAATCATTTGTTGTAGTTGTTGTCAAATGGAATTTGTGCCTCTTTCCATGGATCACCTAGCATAACACAACTTGCTAGCCAATAGAATCCATGCCTTTAACATAAATCACCCAGCATAACACACTCTATTGACCAATAGAACTCATGCTTTTTCGACCAGTAGAACTCATGCTTTTTCCCATAGACCCCTAGCATAACATATCTTGCTAGTTGTTGGACCATGGATTCTTATCTCATCAATTGGTGTATGCATGCTCTTGCTCTTTCTAAAGTCCACTTGCACTCTTGCAATAACATCACGAGAATGATATTAGCAGTTGAAAAAAAAATTATATTGAGTTTCCTTCAACTAGTTGACTTGGAACTCGTGATACCAGGTTTGCCTGTCTGAAGGCTCTAGCCTGGACCGGGTCCGCATGGGTCCTAGTTCACATTGGGTTTGCAACGGGTCCGTCCAAGGTTCACCCTAGGGGCCCTAGGTTCATTGTGGGTTTGTGTCCCTAGGTGAACCTTGGTCGGACCCGGGCGAACCCAAGTGAAAACAAGTTCGCTTGCTGGGTTAAGTCACATGAAGTGACTTTTAAACACTAAAAATTTAATTTTTTTTGCCTTCAATCACATACTAATAATCATGGCAAATGATGATGATCTCAATCTAGATCCTTTTGATGACTGATGAAGATAGAAGACAATTATTATTTTTGATTGTCAATTTTGTAATTGTAATGATTTTCATTTGAATCATGAACCTGGCATATATGAATCTATGATACATTGATATATATTTTATGGCATATGAGTATATGACATAATATGATATTATTGAAATTTTGAACCATCAATTAGCATTTGGCATTGATCAACAATGAAGTAGCATACTATTAAATGTATTTAGATTTGTAATTTTGTATATTTCTTTAAATTTTTGCACATATATATATATATATATATATATATATATATATATTTGTGTGTGTGTGTCCAGACGAACCCAAACCACAAACCCAAAAGGCATAAAAAAAAAATTGCCCAAACCCAGGAACCAAGTTCGTGTTCTTGAGCCCAATCCCAAACCCAAACCGGTAACTTAGCTTGGAAACGTTTGTTTGCTTTAGTACTAACATTGTTTGCTTTGTCTATGAGTATATTTGAATATTTTGTGCGGATCGATAGGATCCTAAGCTTGGGGAGTTGATCATCCATCAACTTAGCGTCATCCTATCCCTAGTTTGTCTTGCTCTCAATTGTACTATCTCTTTATCTCTACTTCATTGTGAGTATGAGCGTAAGTTCATGCTCCCGCTAAAGTGAGGGCTAAAGGTAGTGTCGTAAATTGTATCCCCTTACAATTTCGCACTCTATTTTGTGCCCTTGGTTTAGTGTGCCTCCTCCTAGGTCCTTTCATGTGTATTTGGGCCTTATGCTATCATATTGTTATCATATGTCTACATTGATACCAAATCTTATGTCCTAGACCTCGATACTCTGCTACTACTCTTTTTAGTCCCTTTCTAAGTGGACCATGGCATCTAGCACCCTAGTCCTAGTGGACTATAGTGGCCAAAGTCCTAGTCCCTCCAAAAGGGACCCAAATTTGAATGTGTGCAAGTGTCAATTCTTGCCAGTGTCAATTCCCGCCATTTGTGATCCAAGCCCAATATTTTCATTTGATCGTTGGAAGTTGGCCTAAATTGACAGATACCTTGAGAACCCTATATAAGGCAATCATTTATCATTAATAAATCCAATCTAGCAATTCATTTCTATCATTCTAATTCAAGAGTCCTAATCATTCAAGAGAAAATTTGAGTACAAGGAGCAACAAGCTATAGCAATCAATCTTCAAGTATATTTCCGTGATGGATATTGTTATAATTTGTCATGTTATTGCATCATACTTGTTTAAAAAGCATTGCATCACCACCATTATCAATCCTAAGGTATAACCTTGTCAATTCAGCATTTCATTTATCATTTAGCCTCTGTCCTGCTAGGGGTAAGCTCTCTTTTTACATCATCATTGTTATTGTGAAGGTGGAAACACCAAAACGGGGTTTGACTTAGGCAAGCCCCTATACAGCACAATATTTTTTTCTCTTCTATTTGTGTATATTATAGATCCGACAGCCAAAAGTTGTGGAATTGCACAAAGCAAACTCAGACATATGGTCCCAAACTTTAAATTGGTGAAAACCCCTAGACTATGCCAATTAGCTCACTTGCCCAACACTTTTAGGGAAAGATCTACAAAGCATCCTGATTCGGAATCAGGAGCCCCAACTAACAAAGACAGCTCCAAGTCTAGGGCGCCTATCTCCATAGACCAGCACTTTCAGCTCCGGATTTCAATTACAAATTCCTCTCTACATCTCATTTCCACATTTGTACTTTTGTGTTTGCTTCTAGTTCTGTATCTATTTGTTTATGCTTAATTGTCAATTTTGCATCATTTTACCTAGGTCTTGCATAATCATAATCAAATCATATCCAAAACACGCTCCTTCAAAAATGGAACAATTAATCAAAGTGCTCAACTCTCCTTTGGACTGAAGTTGAACCTTGTTGGTTGTTCCCCAATGAAGGATTAATAAATGTTGGAAGTAGTGAATGAATAAGACCTTATTTTACATTCCTAGGCTAAGGCTCATGTTTCCAACATTATACTATCTTGCTCACTAATGCCTATGCTCCCAATGGTTTGCCAAGTAAGGTTTCATGTCTCATATTGATTTGTTTGCTCTCTTGCATCTACTTTTCCTTGGATTGTAGCAGGACACTTTAATGTTGGGGGTATGGAGCGGCTAGGTCCAGCTTCTGCCTTATTGAGGGATAACATATCCTCTCTTAATCTCATAGATGTGAAGCCAAGAAATCAAATTTTCACTTGGAATAAACAGGTGTGGACTAGACTCTATTTAGGAAAGGCTTGATAGATTCCTTACTTCTGATTTTTGGCTTGGCTACAATTGGACTTCTTTGAGATTCTAGGATGAAAAGGGTCTGATCATTGGCCAATCATTTTTTATTCCATGGTGCTATCTACTCTGAAAAATCCACCTTTCAAATTTCAAATTAGATGGCTACGAGACACTAATTTGTATGAGCTAATGGAGGGTTAGTGGATAGAAGGGAAGCTTGAGTTTGGTACAGCCATGTACTCCTTCAAATGTCTTCAATTTATTGAGTATAGGCTTAAGAAATCGAACAGATTCACCTTTGGAAATATCTTTCAAATAAAAAAAATATCTTCAAGATATGTTGGAGAGTTTACATTTCAGATTAATGATGAGGGTATGACAAAGAAGCTATCAAGAGACAAATCCACTCTCTCTAAGGAACTAGCAGAACGGGACCTCCACAAGGACATGTTTTGGAAACAAAAGTCAAGGATTGACTGGTTCCAAGAAGGTAATGGAAATAATTATTTTTTCCATAACTCCGTCAAAAAGCATTGATATGGTAATGTTATTGCCACTCTCAACTCCACTCAAGTGGAACATCTTTCTTCATTCCACAATATTTTCAATGAAGTTATCAAGCATTTCTCCTTTCTATTTAATAGGCAAGGATTTCATGATGTGGATAATGAGAGACTTGTTCTTGATTGCATTGCTTCCTTGCTCACTCATGACATGAATAAGTCTTTTTAAGATACCATATCGATGGAGGAGCTGAAGTTGACTGTCTTTCAGATGAAGAAAGGTAAGTCTCTTGGATCTAATGATTTTCCAAAAGAATTTTTCAAGAATTTTGGGAAATATTAAAGTTTGATCTGCTAGATGTGGTTCAAGAACCCCAGATTAATTAGCAGATGACTAAGGCCATTAACTCTACCTTTCTTGCTTTGATCCCCAAAAAAGATGGCGCATGTTATTTGGACTCATTTTGCCCTATTGCTCTTTGCAATATCACTTAAAAAATCGTTACAAAGATTATTGTAGAGCATTTGAAGAAGGTTTTGAGTGAACTGATTTCGCCTAAACAAGGTGGTTCTGTGAAGGGTCATTTGGATGGCATTGCTGTGGCAATAGAACCCATTCATTAAATGTCTACTTCAAAGGAAAAGGCTATGTTCATTAAGCTAGATATGTCAAAGCCCTATGACAGGTTTAGTTGGCCTTTTCTTTGAAACATCTTACAAGCTTTTAATGTTACATCAGGCTGGGTCAATTGGGTTATGAGTTGTGTGACATCGTCATCCTTCGTTGTGTTAACCAATGGTATACCCTCATCCATTTTTTTAGCATCTAGAGCCCTTAAACAAGGGGATCCTCTTATCACCCTATTTGTTTATTTCAATGGTTGAAGGTTTAGGCAGTCTACTTAAGAGATTCAGTTGAGAAGATTCAGTCAGGGCTTGTCTTGAGCAGAGAATTCTATTTCCCAACTCATCTTCAGTTCATTGATGATACCACCTTGATGGGGGTGGCTAAAATTGAAGACGCAGTTAATTTTAGGAAGACTCTAGATATTTACTTAGCTGCTTCTAACCAATTGATCAATAAGGACAAATCTAGTATCATCTTCTTCAGCACGTCGGTTCGTACACAATGTAATATAGCAAATATTTTTCATTTACAAATTGGATCTTTGCCAGTGGAGTATCTAGAGATTCCTTTTTAAATGGAAGTCTTAGGAGGGATCATTGGAAGAAGATTCTAGATGGATTGCCTATTTACAGATTCTTAATTTTAGTGACTCTTAAGAGCTTTCTCAAAGAGTTAGATGCTCTCTCTAGGAAGTTCTTATAGGCTGGGAATTTGGAAAGTCAAAAGTGGAGTTTTGTGAATTGGGATTTAGTTTGCAGTTCTAAAGAGGTTGGGAGCTTTGGTTTGAGACAGTCTAAACTCAATTGCCAAGCTTTAGCTTCCAAATTATATTGGAGGTGGCGCAAAAATCCTGGCCAACCTTGGGCCAAATTCCTCAATTCCAAGTATTTAGGAGGGGCTCCTAAGGAGGATACCTACAAATGAATTTGGTTGGGAAAAGATCCATGATTTGGAATACTACCCAAAAAGGTGTCCTACTTATTAAAAAAAAGGGCTATTCTGGATAATAAATAAGGGCAATAATGCATTATTTAGGGAGGAATCTTGGGATGACCATCCCCCTATCCTCTCGTCTTTCCCCCAACTTTGGACTCTACATGACATTTTTCTAGAAACAAGGTGATCCAAGGTTGCTAACTTTGAATATCAAGTTCCTCTAAGTCGATCCATTATTCATAGGTGGCGAGCGCAGTGGAGCTAGCCTGATGGAGGGTCTTGTTGTGACCTAATCACACATCACCCCATCCGAGATAGGGACCCCCTACCTTTTAAGGTCCTTTTGGTCGTTTGGTTTTGGTTTTTGTGGGTCTTGGTGGCAATCTCGTTAGTCTCTCGGTTTTGCGAACGTTTGGGGGTCAATTTGATTGAGTCCGCTTTTTGTTTGAGCAAATTTGGTGAAGTCTAGGGCATGTCTCATCAATTTTAGGGTTTCTACCTTTAGTCCTAGATTTTAGGGGTTTCTGTTAGGGTTTTGAAGAAACTAAGCATACAACTGGAATCAAGACCCTTCAAAGAACCTCCTAGTAAAATTTGAGCCAAAACGAAGCAACTTTCTATTTTTAGGAAGTTCCTACTTTTTAGGGATTTTATTGAGTCCCGAAATGTCATCATTTTGCCAAAAATCAAACTTACTATTTTTAGTTAGTTTCTATTTATAGTAAGTCATTCATGTATCCTGTCTAGGGATCTAACGCTGACATTTTAAAAGGTTTCTATTATTGGAAAGTATGTTTTGACAGGACCATTCAGGCAAGGTGATGAAGATCAAGCATTCGCGACTACTTCTAATTCCGGAAAGTCAAAAAGCAAACAGGAAGAGTCAGAAAATGGTTAAGTGCTGGAAGCCCATTCCTACAGTGGAAAGCTCAGAAACTTGTCTAAGTTCGAGAAATCACCCCCAAATTCATATATGGTGGCCTAATCCGAAAGAAGCTCAAAAATCCATCCAAGTCCAAGAAGACACTTCAAAATCACAAGGAGATCAAAATGTTCTAAGCTCGGAAGATTGAATGATGAATTTCCATGCCAAGGAGAAATCCACACGTGAACTCAGAACAAGGTGCCAAATCCAATTAAGTCCGAATTCCTAAAATAATGAAGAATCCTCCATAATATGAGTTTAGCGCTCAGATGTGCAAATGGGTGCTAAATCTAGCTACACTTGGAAAGTTTGAAAAACGAGTGAATCCTTCCACAGAGTGAAATGGCGCCATGAAATAGAGTTGGGAGTTAAAGTTCATTCACCTTGGAATTCACAAAATCATCAAATTCCTCCTTTGAGGCAAATTTTGTTAAGATTAATAAATATCTTCTATAATGGTCATCTTCTATTTGTAGTTGTCGACTCATTTAGCTTTTTAGTTAATTAGCTTTTAAGCTTTAAATAGCATTTAGCTTTTTCTTTTTAGTTAATTAGCTTTTAAGCTTTATTTAGCTTTTCAACTTAATTTGGCTTTCACGCTTAATTTAGCGTTTAGCTCTTTAATCTTTTACTTCAACGTTATGTTCTAATTATAGAACATCGTCTTGTAACCTCTATATATATGTGTGTATATCGTTCAATGTAATCATCCGATTATTGAATCATTCATTCAATTTATTTTTCATGGTATCGGAGCAGGTCGATGGGATTCTTTAAAGTTTGGCAAATTTTTTAATAAAATTCATGGCCTTCTTTCTGGAATATTTCCAGATTTTTTTTAGTGTTTTTTTATAAAAAAACGATTTTGCTTTTTTGAAGGCTTTTTGAGGGTTTTGAGGGTTTCTGGTTCGTGGGCAAATTTTTTTGTGCTGGGCTGCAGTTCATGTTTTTTTTAAGGTTCTGGAGATTTTCAGGCCTGCAGCCTGGAGGTTCTTTTTTTGCAGATTGAAATTTTTTGTAGGGTTTCTGCAATTTTCGACTAGGGTTTTGACCCTTCAATTCAAGTCGAATTTTTATTCTGGTTGCAAAATCTTGGTGGGTTTTTCAAGACCTCAACTAGGTCGTCGTCATATTTTTTTGGGTGCATCGTTTTCCATGCCTCAATTTTTGAACCATCAAATTTGTATTCTGTTTTCAGATTCTTGGTGGGTTTTTCGAGAGCTTTTTTGGGTTGGTCTCAGATTTTTCTGGGTGCCTCGTTTTTCGTGCCTCAAATTTTGTGCTAGCGAATTTGCCTTGGAATTTAAAAACAGTCAGCAATTTCTGCTAATTTTGTGGACGTCGGGAATTTTGGTGTCTTTTGGGCGACGTTTAGGTTGTACATCCAAACTAGGGTTTCTGCCCCTATTTTTTTTTGCGTTTTTTTTTTCGCAGACAAAAAATAGTCAATATTTTTTCTATTTTTTTGTAAAAAAAATCATAGGTATTTTTTTATTTTCTGCAAATTTTTATTTTTTTTTATTATTTTCAGGAAAAATTTCAGGTTTTAAGTTTGCAGAAAATTTTAATTTATGGGTTTCTTCCAAACCTTGAAATTCGCGCCTTAGAATTCGTGCCGGAATTCTCCTCCAAGGTTTCAAATTTTTTGTGCAGTTGCTTCTATTCTGATTTTTTTTTAAATCAGATTCTTTTGTCCCTTGCTTTCACTCGATTGACCTCGATCAACCTCGATTTCCATGATGGCATCTTTGACCAACATCATGTTGGAACACAAACAAAAGTTCAACAGCTGCCACAACACCTAGAAACAATGCATGTTCACGATATCTCAATATCATTACCTTTATCAGATTGATTTAGGCCAAACCTCGTCTTACAGGTCTCAAAGTTTTCACGATTTTTTCCTGAAAAAATTGTCTGTCGGTTTTCTGATTTTTTCCACAAAAAATCATGGGAGGGTTTTCACGATTTTTTCCTCAAAAATTGTTCGCAAGATTTATAATTTTCCCTTCAAAATTATCTCATTTGTAATACGCGATATTCGTGTAAGATTTTAGTTATCTGGGTTTTACCCTTTTTTTCCACAAAAACTATGATTTGTAACCTCAGATTTCTTGGTTTTTCGATTTTCTCCTCAAAATCGTAAATTCTCTTTTCGAGGGTTCCTATTTCAAGGTTTAGAATTTTTTCCTTAAAAATTATTATCTGTCATCCGCAAAGCTTGCGTGGGATTTCTAGGTTTTCACGATTTTTTTTTCAAAAATTGTTTGCTAGTTTTACGATTTTTTTCTCACAAAACATCTGTAATACGTGAAGTTTGAGTGGGATTTGTGATTCCGGAAATTCTCTGGTTTTGATCGATTTTTCTCCTCAAAAATCGAGCTTTGTTGCAATCAGTTTGGGTCGCACCTGTCAAGGCGAACATCTGCAACCATGGTATCTTGCAATCAGTTTTGGAGTTGGTACTCTTCTGCAAAAGGGTTTGCTGATTTTTTCCTCAAAATCATTGTTTCATGCTTCAATAATTCGTGTGTGTCAAATCTCTAATTCGCGTGTGAAGGCTACATTCACTTGGATGGCTTTTGGTACTCTTGGTCATTTACATTCTGCAGATCCTGGGAGGGTCTCCGTAGCAACAGAGTGATCTTTGCATGTGTGATGATAACACCTGCAGTGTTTTCTGTAGGGTATTGAGTGCGATGACCATTAGGGAGGGTGTTAAAATAATATTCATATCTTCTATAATGGTCATCTTCTATTTTTAGTTGTTGACTCATTTAGCTTTTTAGTTAATTAGCTTTTAAGCTTTATTTAGCATTTAGCTTTTTCTTTTTAGTTAATTAGCTTTTAAGATTTATTTAGCTTTTAAGCTTAATTTGGCTTTCACGCTTAATTTAGCTTTCACGCTTAATTTAGCGTTTAGCTCTTTAATCTTTTGCTTCAACGTTATGTTCTAATTATAGAACATTGTCTTGTAACCTTTATATATACGTGTGTATATCATTCAATGTAATCATCCGATTATTGAATCATTCATTCAATTTATTTTTCAAATTTGCGCCCTAGACCAAGGATGGGCACCAGAATGGAAGAGTCATGGAAGGAGAAAAAAATGTTGAATTCCTTCCTTAGGGTGAAATGGCGCCCAAGAGAGGGAAAGAGTGCCAAATTCACATGATCTGGAATTCATAGTGAATCAAGGAATTTCCTAAGTCAAAATTGCGCCTAAGCATTAAGGAGGGTGCCAAATGGGGGGATGCAAGAAATCCATGGAAATGTTAAAATTCCCCACCAAGTGCAAAATGCCGCCTAGGAACAAAAGAGGGCGCTAAAGTGGTATGCTCATGGACAATGGACAAAATGATGAAATCCTCCTACATGGTGAAATTTCGCCCTACTCCTCAGGAGGGTGCTAATACACACAAGGCATAGAATGCACAGAGAAGTTAATGAATCTTTCCCCAGTGCAAAATTCCGCCCAAGGAGTTGGAAGGGCACCAAAGTTGAAGTATCATGGAGGAAGGAAAAAGTTGTGGATTCCTTCTCCTAGGTGAAAATTCGCCCAACACTCAAGGAGGGCGCTAAAGAGGGATAATGAAGGAATACCCTCGAAATCATGAATTCCATGACTAGTTCAAAAATCCGCCCAAGGAAGATGGTAGATGCCAAAATAGCTAAGTTAAGGATAATCAAGGAAATGATGAATTTTGCCTTGAATTTCATGCTTAAGCTTGAAAACTCAAAAATTTGTCCAAGGCATGAAAGTCCAAGGGTCAAGGAGGGGAAGAGTAAAAATCCCCTCGGGGAAATTTTTGAATTTTCCATATTTAGACACCGAATCTTATCGTAATCTGGACATTTTTATAGATTCAAAATCGTGAGGAATTTCTCTATCCAATGAACCTGGCGAAGAAGCATGAAAATTCCTTCAGAAGCAGAAGAGGACAAGTTAGAATGGAAAATCAAGCGAATCTTGAAGAATCTTTCAATTTTCCCCCGAAATTTGAAAGAATGGAAAGTTAATGAGTTGGTGAAGGGAATCTTCCAAGTATGACGCATAACTTAGTGCATTAAGTGAAACTTCTAAATTCAAACTCACTCACAAGGGAAGTTTCTTTTGCATGGCGCAGTGATTGGGAAAGTATGATGCATAATAAATTCAATTACTAAATTAATGCCTCCTAACTTAACAGTACGATTTGAAGGATTCTATATAAGCATGGAGAGGCATTTCATTTCTCATGTGCAAGATTCAAGAAAGAAGAATTGGAGAAGTGAAGAGAGGTCATACTTAGTGTTTTTTTCATCATTTCCAAGGTGTTTTTCAGAATGGCGGAATCAAGCAAGGCAGCTACCCTCACCAGGCAAGCATTGATCAAGGCAGAGATGAAAGGTTTCCTTCCTCGTTCCCAAATGAATTACAGATGGGAGGAAATCAGCGATACAAATTTAGGCACATTCAATCTCGCTACATTCAAGATCAGAATGTTCAGGACAGCAGGGCATAGTCCGTCACCAACAGTTGTCAAATTTGTCAAGAGCAGAATTGTTGCGGTAGCTGGTTTTCCTCCTACTATTCAGTGTCCAGACTTGATTTTGGAGTGTGCAGAGCATTATAATCCGAAGCGGAAAACAATTTCAGCATCAGATGGCAGGCTGCTGGCGACATTGACCCTGGAGTCAATTGGTGAGGCTTTCGAAATTACTTCACACTATTCCATTACGTACAAGACCAACAGTGGAGCTAAAGCAGTATATGAAGCAAAACCTGCCAAGTGTGCTGACTTGATTAATAAACAGTGGTTGTTGAAGCCTAGGATGCATGCCTCCAAAATGCCAAAACTATCTTTGAGTTCAAGCAAGAATATGTGGACCTGATACTGATGTTGAGCAGAGTAATGGGGTGTTCACATTCTGTGAACTTTGAAACATGGATGTTCTTCTACATAGGCGAGATCATGAATGCAAATGGGCTAGTTGACTGGGCCAAATTGATTAGTCATTACTTGCACGCACAGCTGAAAAACTTAAAAGAAAGAAAGTCCCAGTCCTTCTTCATGAGCTCCTACCTAATCTATATGCTTGCACGAAGGGGAGGATTCGATGGTCTGCTAGCAAGTGGAATCATGGGTTGCAGACCAGCACAGCTGGCACAGCTGAAAGTGCATGAGTGTTAGCATGAGTGTTATCCCCAGCTGCATCTTCACAATGTTAGTTCTTATAAGCTGGCGAATGACACCTTCACTATGTACTTGACACGGCTTATGCAGAAGCAATTGCATGTAAGGGTGGCGCCGCAAGCAAGAGCCTTGGTCCAGAAGTATGGAGCCACGTTCTTACAATTTCCTAAATTCATCTACATTAGGATGTAGGGATTTTCATTCCAGTCATACAAGTTGCCGAGGTATCCATCAAACAAGCTCATATTGCTTGAGCTCATGAGGCAATTAATAGCTTATGATCAATTGCAGAAGACGAAGAAGAAGAAGAAGCAATCTATTGAATTCCCAGTTGTCCTAGGTGATTTTGTGGAAATGTGCCCAGGTTTAGAAGCAACTGAGAGTGCAGTAGGGGAGTTGGCATTCTATTGCCTGCCATTTTATACATCCAAGGCCCAGTATGATCCTTACTGCCAAATCAGGAAAGTTGCTGGCATGAAATTCATACACAAATTTCACTTAGAAGATTATTGGGCAGGTGTTGAGGATGACCTTGAAGTCCGAAGGAAAATGCATTCCAGATTGCCCCTTGACACCATCAGGATAAGTGAAATATACTAGGTGTCGAATCAGGTGAAAGAGGATTCAGATTTGGTACAACCTGAATTTGAGAAAGTGAAAGATCAGCCCATTCATTTGTCAGACTGGTCAAAGCCCAAAATTGATGATTTGAATGTCCTGGCTAGACTAGTGCTGAAATTCGCTAAGCACTAGGTTGATCGGCAAATAAGGAAGTTGGCGGAAGGAAATGTTCATTTGACATATCAGCCAATGGGAAGTCTAGATTCCCACGGTGAAGCAACCAAAGGTTCTTCACAGGCTCAAGCAGGAGGGGAAGTCCGGATTGATAAAGAAAAAATGCCCCAAAGAGACCAAGGGTGGCAAGGAAGAAAGATATCCAGCAGGAGTTTCCACAGGAAGTTCAACAAGAGGTGTGACAAGAAGAACCTCCGCAAAAGAGAGCAAGGATAGAAAGGGAGCATTCACCAGCAAGCTCCTTGAGTGTACAGGAAGTAGAGATGTTTGCACATCCAGCAGGTCCACCTCCAAAACATACTCTGGCACTAGATATACTCAGCATTAATACTTCGCACGGACCTGTTGATGTGTTTTTTGTACACGACCAAACACAGAATAAAATACGTAAAGGTACCTTATCCTCTCTTGACCAAAGTTCACGACTGCTGAAGATCTCGCTGAAGGATCACTCGAGGCAACTCCAAGGTTCTTGTATGTAGGTTCTCTACGTGTGGATAAGCTCTTTGCGGTACGATGTGATTTTGTTGGACTTACATTCGACGACCTGAACGTCTGATTTGCTTTGGATATTGCTGGAACGTGAGATTTTACTGGTCCTAGATATTGAAAAAAAAGGAAAAAGGAGAAGGGTTGAAACGGGATCTATTTCTAATACTAAGAATGTAAGAGCAATGAATGACCTTTGATGAAATTCTAACCAAATCTTGCTTTGACATCCCAGGACCATCTCCACAAGGTTAGTGCGATCTTCTGAGGAAAGCTCTATGATGTTCAGATCACCGCTATAGGCATGGACACCATCAAGATGATGCATATCAATGAAGAAGCGACAATTGATGTTAAGCTTAAGCTGAATGATTCCAGTTGACTACACAAGGCAAGTCTGCAATCAACAAACTGCTAGTAGTATGGATATACAAATTTCACCATCGATCATACACATTTCTTCCACTCATCTAATAACATGAAATCAAATTTGAGAAGTATAGAGACCATGCAAATTGTTGAATCGACCCATAGAATTCACCATTTCTTCAATGAAGTTTACAAGTCCTTTACAACAACATCTTGGCAACAATCTTTGCCTTCTCTTTTTATTCTACTCTAACTATTTCCTACTCTCTAACTATTCACTACTATCTATTCTCCATTAACCAACTATTAACCTTTACAAATGAGGAGCCAAGGCTTTATATAGAGAACCCTTTACAAACAGACGGCTCTGATTGAGTTAGAATCAAAGGCTAGGATTACAAGATAGAAACCCTAATTAGGGTTTGTTACAACAAACTTCCTCTAGCCAATGAGAAAATTACATTCCAGGAGTGAGGACCAATAGGAAGCAGGGGTAGGTGCCTCGAAATTTGTGCCGCCTCCAGTAAATTAGGTACATTGAATCTGGTCATGCTGAGGTGGACCAATCCGACTAGAGGACTGATGACTAGGATGCCACCTTGTCTGACACTTGTAACTTGGTTGATGTCCAATTTGATGATGCTGAGAAGCTAACTTTAATTAACTCTTCTGAAACTATCTGCTTCTTCAACGGACCCTTGCTTTGACCTCCTTTGTCTTTGATGTACTGGATGGATGGTGTACCTTTCCTTGAAATGCTGGCATCGCCTTTCTTTGTCATCTTGTGGTTCCTTAGTGTGGTGAAGTGAAGGTTCTGGAGGTAGCTGGCAATTCCTTGAACACATTGAGTCTTCCAACGCTTCAAAGCCTTGAGTCTTCCCTTTTGCTTGTGGAACGTCCTTGATGATGATGGACTGGAAGAGGTTGTCTTTGTCCTGGCCTAGTCTTCTTTCATCTGCAAAACAAACCAAAAGATGATTAAGGACACATATGGCATATTCATTTCAACATAGCATTTTCCACCTTAAATCATTAATGAGAAGACATCAAAATGGAATTTCACTCAAGATTTTCCCCAGGGACAGGCCTTATAAGAATTTCGCCCTAGACCCTTTGGAAGGGTCAAGAGCGAAATTTGCATTCCTGGCCAATTTAGACTTCATTTCATCATAATCTCACAACTAGCCCTTTGCCTGGCTCAAACAAGGTAAAGAAAATAGGAGTTTCAAAGGATTTCGCCCTGGACCCTCTGGAAGGGTTAGGAGCGATTTCCATGATTATGTCTCAATTGTCTCAATTCTTTACTCTGAATTGCTCTTAAAGGTGAGCATATGCTAGTTTTATTTCAACAAAGCCTAGAAATTCCATTTTTTAGCTTCCACCATGGGTGAATTAGGTGATCATGAGAATTTCGCTCTGGACCCTTTGGAAGGATCAAGAGCGAAATTCATCCTTTAGGTCAAAATTCACCCTTCTTGAACTCAAAACTTACTCAAATGCAAGCTCGTGGCAATCTTCAAGTCTAATCCACCTTGATCACTATCTTGGCTCAACACAATCTTGGAGGAAACATGAGATTTCGTGAATTTCGCTCTGGGCTCTTTGGAATGGTCAGGAGCGAAATTCAAGTCTTGGGCTTAATTCTCCATTTCCTTCACCTCAATTCATCTTGCAAGGCAAAGTAAATATCATTCCAACCTCAACCACACCCTAGGAATCAAAGTCCTGGCTTCACACAAGGAGGAAATAGGTAGTTTTGAAGAATTTCGCTCTGGACCCTTTGGAAGGGTCAGGAGCGAAATTCATATTTTGCTTGTTTATCCTGAGTCAACTCCATTCCTTTCCTTTCGTTTCCTCTAGACTCCCTCATTTGAATCCATCTCTCAGCTTGGCAATATTTGCTTGATCCTTAAAAGGCCTGAAAAAGGAAAATTCGCTCAAAACCTTAGCCAGGGACAGGATCTATCCAGAATTTCGCTCTGGACCCTTTGGAAGGGTCAAGAGCGAAATTTATATTTTAGCTCAAAATTTGCATTTTTGGTGATTAAGAATCATTCAAAGGCAATCCAAAGGATTTCTCTCACCTAGGTCTAGGCCTGACTTTACACAAAATTTGGAGAAAAAGATGGTTTTAGGGTTTTTCGCTCTGGACCCTTTGGAAGGGTCAAGAGCGAAAATCTTGTTTTGAGCTTATTCTTCCATCCTTTCAACCTCAATCAACTTCAAAAGGGCAAGAACGCCTCTCCTCTCACACTCATCCAAGCTATAAAAACTCAAAGTTTGACTTGACCTGCAGGGAAAATAGATGATTTTAGAAATTTCGCTCTGGACCCTTTAGAAGGGACAGGAGCGAAATTCATATTTTGCTCAATTCCTTCAAATTCCTGGATCACTAGCAACTCAAAGTCATTCTTAGGGACATCTCCTTCTTGAATTTACCTTAGCCCACACTTGATCTAGCACAAAGTTAAGAGAAAAGAGTGGTTTTGAGAAAATTCGCTCTGGACCCTTTGGAAGGGTCAAGAGCGAATTTCTCATTCTTGACTTGATTCTTCATCCTTTCAATCTCATTCTTCATTACAAGATAAAATTTCATCGTTTTTCACCCAAGGAATAAAGTTTTAAGCCCAAGCAAGGTTAAAAAATAGGTTTGTAAGGAATTTTGCTCTAGACCCTTTGGAAGGGTTAGGAGCGAAATTCATGTTCTAGGCTAAAATCCTTCACATTCTTACTTCCATCACTTCAAAACTAGAATGCAGGTCCAAACAAGGAAGGAAATGAGATTTATGGGAAATTTTGCTCTGGACCCTTTGGAAGGGTCAGGAGCGAAATTTCCATTCTTAGACAAAATCCTCACTTTTCAACGCTTTCAATCATCCCCCAAGGCAAGAACACATCAATCCACCTTCCAACATGCCTTAGAGACCAACACTTAGCCAAAATTAGGAAGGAAATGAGGGTTATGAGGATTTTCGCTCTAGACCCTTTGGAAGGGTCAGGAGCGAAAATCTTGATTTATCCAATTCTCTCTCAAACTTGATCAATTTCAAGGTCCTTTCAAATTCTATTCATCATTTTAGGCAAGATAGAAGGTAAAATGGAAGATTTCGCTCTGGACCCTTTGGAAGGGTCAAGAGCGAAATTTCCATTCTAGGTTGATTTTCACCATTTCATCTAATCCATCTTTAAACTTGATCAAATTTGCCTCTCCTTACCACCATCAAGTCCATTTGCCACTCACTTGGCTCAAAGCAAGGTCTTTCCAATGTCCTAGGCAAAATAGAGGGTCAGATGAGGATTTCGCTCTAGACCCTTTGGAAGGGTCAGGAGCGAAATTCCTACTTTAGGCTAATTTCCATCATTTTGTAGTCTTAAACCTCCTCTCCAAGGCAAACATGCATCCAAGTCTCTTCAACTATGCCTCAAAAATCCAAAACTTGGCCATATGAAAGAGCAAAATAGAGGAAAAGGTGAATTTCGCTCTGGACCCTTTGGAAGGGTCATGAGCGAAATTCATGCTTTAGACAAAATCCACACTCTCCAACTCCTTCAATCACTCCCTAGAGCTAGAACATATAAAATTGCCGTTACCATGCCCAAAGAACAAGATTTTCAGTGCAAACAAGAAGAAAAAGGTGACCTCTAAGAATTTCGCTCTAGACCCTTTGGAAGTGTCAAGAGCAAAATTCACCTTTTGAGCTAATTTCTCACTTATTTTCTCCTCTTCATACCTTGGACAAACTTCGTTAGGCTTCCTTCCATCATGATCACATGAATTTGCTCTTCAAGTTGACATCTAGCCCAAGAATTTGGTGAAAATAGGGTTTAACATGAATTTCGCTCTAGACCCTTTGGAAGAGTCAGGAGAGAAATTCAACTTAGGGTATAATCCTGACCTCATCTTTCACATTCCTTCGCTTAAACAAGTGCTTTTGCCTCCACTCAAGTCTGGGAATGAGCTAGTTCATGACGTTGGGCAATATAGAGTTGTCCTATAGAGGAATTCGCTCTAGACCCTTTGGAAGGGTCAGGAGCGAAATTCCTATTCTAAGCTCAATTCTCCTTCAAACTTACTTGACTTTGCCTTGGACATGATCCTAGACACATTTCCTTCCATGTCTTTCGCCAATTTTCTCAACCACTCACTAACTTCCTCGAACTCAAACGAGACACAACCAGCAAAACTAAGCCTAAGGAAGAGCTTGAAAGAAACCCTAACTTGGAGCATCCACTGACTCATCCTAGCTCAAGCAAAGCTTGCCATCCAGCAATCCCCCTGACAGCACTCATCATGCAAAGGCTAACAGACAAAACCCTAAAAGACCAAGAAAGCAAACCCTAGAAAGCAAAAAGTAGGGGTCCCCATTTGCAATGGGGTGATGTGTGAATACGTCACAACAAGACCCAATCAGCCAAGAAGTCAAAGGCGAAAGAGTTCCCCATACCAGGAAGAGACTCATCAGGATAGCTCCGTGGAAGTCATCCTTAGCGAAATGGAAGAAGAATCACAGGAGCAAAAACACATGGAAGACCATGGTCACTCCATTCCCGCTCCAGATTGGTTGATAGGAAGGCTGAGGAAGGAACTAGAAAAGAAATTGATCCAACTCGAGAATTAGAAGAATTGTTGAAAAAGATGGATCAGCCAATAGAAAGGAAGGTTCCCTGGAAATTTCTAAGGTTGTAAGGGATGGGTATGGATCCCAGACCCTGCACATTGTTGAGCCTGCAGTGAATAAAGACAGGAACGAAATCAAGCAAGAAGATTATGTTATCAAACAGGTTGATCTTGGTCCTGCGTCCATGGGACAAGTAATTGGAGACTTCGAAGAATCTTCCTTAGCCGTGAAGGAAAAGATGTTGAAGTCAAAGGCGAAGTGTAAGAGGCTAAGGGAAGAAAATAGAGCCCTATGCGAGTACATTAGAAGCTTTAAAAGGCCACTCAGGGAGGCAGGTCCTTCATTCATTCCTCCTCCTTCCCTTCCTAAGGAAATTGATGATGATGCGGAAGTAATTAGAGCAATGGCAAAGAATTCCAGGGAATGGATAGAAGATGTTTACAATGAAGCTAGGAAAATTCATAGAAGACCTGGCCCAGCTTCATTCAAAGTTCGTAGCCCTCCTGAGCATATTGGAGACAGCGAAAGGATTGTGGTAAGATGTGCACGTATACCAGGACTTAACCATTATGTGGCTCAAAGCTCTGACAAAGATTCCAAGGCAAATTCTAATTAATGGGAAAGTAATTCAGAAGAACGAAGCTTATAACTTTCCCCGATGGTTCTATGGCATTTGCTCAGGAAAGAACACCTTCGATAAATTCAGCGTGGAGTCCTGTTGACGTGTATTTTGTACACAATCATACACAGAATAAAATACCCAAGGGTACCTTATCCTCTCTTGAATAAAATCTCTAACTGCTGAAGATATCACAAGAAGGATCAGTTAGGGTGACTTCAATGTTCTTTTAAGTAGGGTCTCTACGTGTGGATAAGCACCAGTGGTCGTTGTGATTGCTGTGTCATCAAGGGGCCTTACGTTTCCGAAGTAGAATTTCCTAAACTAAACGAATTCTCAAAAAAGATCAAAAGAGTAGGGCTTGCAAGAGATCTAGTCTAATCTAACCCTAAGAATGACTCAATGTGGACGAGACTTGGCAAGATTCTACCAACTTCAATATTGCCATAAAATAACAACTCAATTGAAATTGATGCGATCTTCTAAGGTAACAAATGATTTTTCAATTCATCAAGGATCATAGACACTACCACAAAGGCACATATCTAAGATACAACAATGATTGAAGGTTTAAGTGATTCAAGTTTATCCAGTTGACCACGCAAGGCATTCCTACAATCAGCAAGAAGCTAGTGGTTTGGAGAGTGAATCTCACCGACGATCAAGTCCAACACTTTATCCTTCAAACTAAAATACTACTTTGATTGAGAATGATTCAAGAAAGTGAACAACCATGAAGATAACCATAAGAATTGCAATAAAACACCATAACTTCAATATTCTATTGATCTCAAAGCCATCATGAACAACAATTGTTTGAAATTCCTTCCTCAAAGCTCAATCTTGCTACAAATCAAATTGCTAATCTCTAATATCTCTCTAATTCTCTAATTTCTCCTTAATCTCTAGTTTTCTAGTTACAAAATGAAAAGAAATGAGGGTATATATAGCATCCTCAATTACAATGAACGGTCCAGATCAAAAAGAAGATCAATGGCCAAGATTATGACACCTAAACCCTAATTAGGGTTTATTACAAATAGCCCCCTTTTTACTGAACAATATTAAATGCATAGCCAAATATTAAATTTGGCACGAAAATCTAGGAGACATAGACCAATGACAATTAAGGTGCCACATCATCTATAACAACCTCTCATCTAGAATCTTATTCCCTTTCCAATGCTCCTTTTTAGCATATGCACTGAATCTGGAGACGATTCCTTCGATCTCAGCAATTGGAATCTCGAGAAGATTCCTCATTTGTTCTTCTAAGTGGATGACCTGATCAAATGCCTTGAGAAGAGCAGCGTCCCATTCAGGTTCAAGTTCCTTGGTCTTCTCAATCAGGAGCATGGTAGCAAACATCTGGTCCCGTTGCTCATCTGTGATGACATACGCATCTTTGCAAAAGATGACCTTGACCCTTTCCTCCAATTCCTGCAAATCCACATCTGTCTCAACTTCGATCCTCCTGCCAAGAATAGTACGTAGTACCTCAAACACTCTATCCTGGATCGGGTGGATAACCTCCTCAACATGATTGCATCTAGTACTGATGTCCTCGAAGAAAACTTCCTTCATCTGGAGTAAAGTCGACCACTGTAGTAAACTATGAGGTCTTCCATCCATTATCTTTTCTTGCACTAGGACCTTCCTTGATGTTTGTCTGATTACTTGCAAGACAGGAATGATAACATCTTTAGTATGAGCAAAGGCAGCTACCGTTATCATCAAGTTGTGGATGATCTCAAGAACCTGGATAGCTCGGTGAATGGTCTGCATCATCCTCGTTGCAAATTCCATAGCAACTGTATGAGATTTGTCAATCCAAGAGCTCATAAGCTGGACCAAACTCCCGACTCTCTCTGCCTCACCAATTGATTGGAGGGGAAGTGCCTGCATAGGAGATACTGCTGGATCCTGACGTCCCAAAGGCTGATTGAGATGACTGAAGTAGCTTCGCCATGCACCGACCTCTCTCTCAAGCTTTCTATTTTTCTCCATTTCTTCCCTAAGCTTGTCTTTCAATGCTTCAAATGAATCGGTGGCCTCATCTAGTGTCTACTCGGCTGTGAGTGGACCAAGCTCAAATGTCTCTACATCATATTCTTCTGCGAGGATCTCACCTTCATACTTGTCTACTGCCGGTGTAGCTATCTGCAATTTCCTGGATCCTGTCTCATCTCTGATCATCTTGGACATCTTAGTAGCCTTCCTCTTCTCTGTCATTTCTTGAGAATTTCCAACAAGGTTCTCTAAATCAATCACATTATCTTCGTCCTCAATCACAATCACCCTTGTTAATCTTTCTTTTAACCAATCTGGAATGGCAGATCTTGTTTCTTTAACCTGTATCTCCTTAGGCAATGTTTCTTCTTCTCTGAGAGGAGATGTTACTTCATTATCTTCCTTATCTTCATGTAGCTCATTAGCTTGGAGAGACCCACTTGGTGACCTTCGAGGTGCCTGTCCTTCTTTATCGTTCTGTACCATTGATTCCATAGACTCCTCTATCTCAAGTGTCCTCTTCTCAGGTCGAGAAGATGTGCCGAATGAACGATCTCGGTTGGCCTCTTGCTTCTTCTTGGAAGATTCTCTTTTCTCAGGTCTCTCTTTCCTCTTCGAGCCTCTTGGATGGGGATTGCCCTCACTTACGCTTCGAAGGTTGCCTTCGCTTGCATTTCTGGGATTAGGATTACCCTCACTTACACTTGCTCCTCCTTCAACTGGTCTTTCTTCCAAAGTGAAAGTCATAGATATGCCTTGCTCTCTCAACTTTTGATGTTGCACATCAACCCATCTGCGAGTACAAGACAAAACTGGAGCCATCAAGGCATCTAGATCCAAAATTTCAGGTTCATTCCAATCTAGCCTCACTGCTTTGCTTTCTCGGTCATAAGATGATTGGAGATGTCTACCACTGTCCTGAGCTTGGTCGGCCACTCTGTAAATCTTGCATTTCCTGATGAAGTCTAAAGGCAATCTAGAATGCATCTTTCTTTTCACTTCAAGGTCATCCAAGAGATTCATCACAAAGTCCTCTATCTGAAACTCATGCTTATATTTTCTTCCGACTGTCTCCTCTATATACCCATATGGATCAAAGCTCTCTCTCAAGGCAAAGAATGAAAATGAATATAAAGCTAACTCTTTCTCTGCATCATCCATGGCTAGAGCATTAAAACATACCTCAACTGAATTCCCTAATATGATAGGCACAGGAACTCCATTTCCATGTCTGTGTCTGAATGCTTTCACATAAGCTGCCAACTGTCTTGTTACCTCAAGTAACACTATTCTGTCTGTCGGATATCTTGGCAACATGTAGGGAGGTGAAGGACATCCATGAACTCTAATATATGTAAACTTCTGGAATTGGATAAACCATGCACCGTACCTCTTTACAAGCTCTTGTGCATCCTGAGATAGCCGATTGTGAATACCGCCTTGCAATGTCCCGGTGATGTTCATCGTGAATGTATCATTGACTAACTTGTAGTTACTTCCTGGCGGATGATGCAAGTGAACATAGGAATCACAAACTCTGACCTCGCCAGGTCCTCTTCCAATCACTCCTCTGTGAGGTAGTCCTGCATACTCAAAGCTCCTGATCAAGGCATATATGATGTATGAACTCATGTGGAAAGACTTGGTAGCCTTCAATCTCCTTAACTGTACGTCCAAGCAATGGCTAATCATTCTAGCCCAATGAATTGATCCTTTTCCTTGAACTATCACTTGGATGAAGTAGAACATCCACTTCTCAAAATAGAAGGCTTGAGGAGCCCCTGTAACTCGGTTGAGTAATGTTATCAAATCTCTGTACTCCTCCTGGAAGTCGATCCTATGTGGTGTGTTCGGAATCTTGCTCAGGCGAGGACGACTCTTGAGTAACCAATTCTTGTTGATGATGCTCAAGCAAGTGTCTGGATCATCTTCATACATGGACCTGGCTCCTTCTAAGCTTTTATAAATCATATCTTTATGTTCTGGCAAGTGAAGAGCTTCACTGATAGCTTCCTCTGAAAGATAAGCAAAAGTGTCTCCCTCCTTGGACACTATCGATCTGGACTGTGGATCATAATGGCGAGCACACTCGATCATCAACTCATGGCACTGGATTGCTGGAGGGAAGCCGGCCGCCTTAATGATGCCACTTTCAATTATCCTCCTGGCGACAAGTGACGGCTTGCCAATGTAAGGGACCTCTCGAAACTTCTTCGTACTGAAGTTCCCCAAGTTAGTATCTCCAATGTTGCTCCACTTAGACACGATCTTGGTCTCCAATTCTTTGTTCTTTTGATCTTCCTTCATGAGAGCTGGACGACTGGTGGATGCTCCCGCCTTTGGGGTCGCCATTGTAACACCTACACAACATTTCATAATAAGAAATAGATTTTGCAATGTATAAACATAAATTAGATTAAAGATTGAATTTAGGAAACTTCATGATAAGTCCTTGAGTTATCATTTCCTAAATACGATTGAGCTACTGGAAATTCAAAATTTCAAAATTCAAAATTTAGATTAAGACTATGACGATCAAAATTCAAAATTTAGACAAAAGAAGACTTCGCCATACCTCACTTGAGAGCTAACTCTAAAAAGATGCAAAATAAGGAAATTCGCCTAGGCAAAAACGAAGTTTGAAGTCTTCAATGTGGTCCTCCTCTAGCAAAGGCGCCTTTCTTAGTTAATTTCACCACCTTTGGGGTCTCCAACGTGATGATAGAGTATTCGCTCCAACTCTAACCAAATTCGCACCCTTCCTTGATGAGATTTCGCACTTTCTCCTTGTCTTCTCCAAATCGCATGCAAATGAACGATTAAATGATGATTTGAAATGAGATATCATACCCCCTTTATATAAGCGCTTACCTCTTCAATCCCCCATAGGCCGACTTTTGAAAATAGGCAAATAATAAATAAATTTCAAATAAAAATAGAGGCCGACTTTGTAAAATATAGAAAATAAAACCCAAGTGCTCCCATTTTATTTATTTAATTAATTGATTAATTAAAATGCCTTTATAATTAATTATTTTGATTTTAAAAGGCAAAATTAATTAATCAAATACCTTGTGCGCACCCATTAAATGCCAATTTTAATTAAATATTTCAAGGTTTATCGAAATTAAGCATTTAATGTATTTCAAAATTTATTGGTGCCAAACACATGAGAGATGTAAGGGATACAAACCATATCGCTCTGGTCCCTGGGAGAGGGACAGGAGCGCCTTAGCTTTTTAATCTTGATTTTCACGTTCAAAACCACTTCCTCTACGTTGAAACTGGCATTTTAAATAGGAACCTTGAGCTTGATTGATTCAATGTTTTGAAACGAATGCCTCCTAGACCATTTTCGCTCTGGTCCCTTGGTGAGGGACAGGAGCGAACTTTGTATTTTAGCTTAAAATTGTCAACTTTTAACATTAACTCCTCATTCATCACCTTTCTAATGACATTTTCAACCTTGTGTGGCCTAGGCTTGATGAAGCTTTTGAAGGAAATGACTAATTTTATGAATATCGCCCTGGTCCTTGACTGAAGGACAGGAGCGATTTTGCATCCTTGCTCAAGTTCATCACTTTTTGACATTTGGTTCCTTGTCCATCATCCTTCCAAGGACATATTCGACCTTGTGTAACTTTGCCTTGGCGCAGTCTAGGAAGAAAAGGATTGATTTTATGAATATCGCCCTGGTCCTTGACTGAAGGACAGGAGCGAACTTTTGTTCATTGGGCTAATCCTTGTTCGTATCAACTTGCAATTGCCTTCAAAGTATAAAATGGTGTTCCTTACTCCTTTTTGAACATTTGAAATGGAAGTGGCACCTCAAAATTAAGCATACTTAGACATTTCGCTCTGGTCCCTGGGAGAGGGACAGGAGCGAGTTAGCTATTTCCATCAAATTCTCATAGTCTTTGTAACTTTGTTTTTCTTCGGAGTGTTCCAAACATCATCTCCATCCTGCGTCTTGGCTTGGATCCGCCCAATCTTGAAGGAAAAGACTTGATATTCTATATTTCGCCCTGGTCCTTGACAGAGGGACAAGAGCGAATTTGCACTTATAAGCTCATTTGCGCTTTACCAACTTTCAAATTTGTCTTCAACGGATTTATTATGCTCCCCTTCACTCATTTTTGACATGAAACTCGCTTCAACTTGGTGGGAAATTTGTCTTAAGAAGAAATCGCTCTGGTCCCTTGGAGAGGGACAGGAGCGCCTAGGCAAATATGGGCTTCATTTGGTATCTTGCAATCTTCAAATGATCTCCAATAGATTCGTTATGCCTCCTTTTACTTGCCTCAAACTTAAAAACTCATTTCACTTCGCCAAAAACTTGTCTTGTGGAGGAATCGCTCTGGTCCCTGAGAGAGGGACGGGAGCTATCATTAAAATTCGCCCTAGTCCCTGGCAGAGGGACAGGAGCGATTTTGCTTCTAGGGCCAATTTTCTCCTTCGAGGTACAATCAAATTATATTCAACGAGTAAAATGTACCTCCCTTGTTCTTCTCAAATCGCGAAATCGTTCAAATCTTTCAAGGACAAGGCAATTTTGGATTTCAAGCTCCGGTCCTTCAGTGAGGGACAGGAGCGATTTGTCTTCATAGCATGTTTCCTTGTTTGCAAATTTCTTCAAATTATATTCAATGGACAAAAGATGTCCTCCTTTACCTCTTCCAATCCAAAAATCGCCTTAGTCCTGCAAGGACAGTTGAATTTTAAGAAACAAGCTCCAGTCCTTCAGTGAGGGACAAGAGCGATTTGTGTCCTTGAGGTCAAAATCTCAACTTTTCATTGCAAACGGCTAAATCCTGGCGTTCCATCATGTTGATTTCACCTTCCATTGCGTCCTTGACGCTTCAATTTGATCAAAATGAGGTCAAAAATGGTTTAAGTAAGTCATTTCGCCCTGGTCCCTGACTCAAGGACAGGAGTGATTTGACTTTAAACTTTAAAAATTTGTCATTTTGAGTCTCAAAAATCTTCTAAATCTTCAATTATTGCATCTCCTAGCGACCCTGCACAAGAAAAATGAAACAAGTCAATGACCAAGATGCATAAAATACTAATTTCGCCCTAGTCCTTGACTGAAGGACAGGAGCGATTTTGCCTCTATAGGCCAAAATATCAAGGTTTTAAGACTTCAGTCACTTCACAAGGCAAAATTAGGCCATTTCCAATGCTCGGGCTCAATTATCAAAATTCTCAAAAATTAGCCAAAAATCACCCGGACAAAATTCACAATTCCATCATTAACACTTAGGCAAAATTTGGACTTGCATTCAAAAATCTGACTGAACCTAGACAAACTCATTTGACCCCCTGACAGATTCACCTTATTTCAAAATTGCATCCTACGAGAGGAAGCTCAACAATCTTCAAAATTTGGACTAGACACCGGCTTGAAAACATCAAAACGGAAACCCTAAGGCTTAACCCCAGTCCAGACAACTAACTCACTAACCCAAAACCCTAAAAGCAGAGAGAGAAACAGGCAAAACCGAGCAAAAAGAGGGGGTCCCCATTTTAATGGGGCGATGTGTGAAATGGTCACAACAAGTCCTTAACTTTGAAGAATTCGATCAGAGGGGTTGATGATTTGAGGCATCGTTTGCAAGGAAACTCAATGATAGTGGAATAACAGTGAACTCCCAGAAATCTCAGTTGCACGAGTTCTTCTTCATAGGTTCATTCCCAAAGGAACATTTTGCAAATGTTTCTTCATTTTGCAGTATAATGAAGAAGACACAAGAAATCATGATAGATTGGGAAAGCTTCTTTTCCAAGAGCGAGGAAGAAATTGCCTTGATGGAATTCGATATTGAAAATGTGCCAAGTGTCTCAATCGGACAGCTGGAAGCAGTCGTCAACAAATTCATTGCATACAACATAAATGAATGGGATAATGGTCGTCCATTCTTGGACGAGAATCTTTTAGTTGAATAGTGGTGGAGTATTTACTGCTGGAATATTTTTGACCAAGTGGTGGTCCAGTCAATGCATGATGAATCGTCTTGCATGCAGCCACCTTATTAATGATTCTATGACAGATTCTTCGCTCATGTCGTCGTCGCATGAGGAATGATGGGCATTTATTAGTGTTTATTAGTGTTTATTGTATTTCGAGCATGTTCAATGTAATGGGGTGCATTTAATGCACTAATGGACGCCATTTTTGGGCTCTTGGAATAATTGTATATGGGCTTTATGGGGTATTTATTGCTGATTCCCACCTTGTTGCATCTTGAGTGGGGAATCTTCTAGGGTGAAACCCTAATTAGGGTTTGCATGGCCTGAGGCCTATATAAAGGGGTGACCCCCCTCATTTGTAAGGGAGGAGAGATTATTGTCTGAGATTGTTGCATCGAGATTGTTTAAGTAGCCAACTTAATATATTGTTCGATTTTGATGGTGTGTTCTTGTTCTATTTTAGCAATCTGTGTGGTCTTGCTCTCTTCATAGATTAGATTTGCTTTCATGTTGTTAGAAGAACTAGATCTCATAGGATTACTTGTTGCAAAGTCCGAGCCCATACTTTTGGTGTGCAGCTAATTGTTGCATGCTGTGCAAAGTTAGCCTGAGCCCTTTGTTATGTGTGTATGCTTAACTTCGATTATCAGTGGAGATTGTTCAATTTGATGGTCTACATTGGTGATCTGAAAAACCTCCACACACCCTTTGAAGATTGCACTGCCTTCGCGTAGTTGTGCTCTATTGGCGAAGCGAAGCGTGGTTTGATTTTGCATGAGTGATCCCGTCTCTTGTTCTTAGGATTAGATTAGACTCAGCATAGTTCTCTCTACCCTATTCTCATTTAGTTTCAACATATTTTGAAAATCCAAAATCCAAAAATAGGGCTTTCATTGCAAATCATTCACATAGAAATCCTTGAACTTGCATGAGTTTGTTACCCTCTTCAATTGAATACGTAAGGCCCCTTGGGTTAACAGCAAACCCATCAATCAACTGAGTCACATCCACACACTGAAGAAACCTTGGAGTTAGCCGTTTGAAGTTTTTGTGCAATCTTAGCATACGGACTAATTTTGATCAAGAGAGAGTAAGGTGACTATTGGTAACTTTATTTTGTGTTCGACGCTGTCACAAAAAACATGTCAACAGGTCTATTGAAGATCAGAATGCTCTAACTTCTACTTTAGCTCAGAGACCTTAAAGTTCTTTGGGGGACTCAAATATCCTTGCTTGGGGTCAAGAGTCAAGAGGTGTTTACTTGTAATGAAACAAATTGCACAATAGAAGAATCCAATGACATATATACTAAAAATAACTGATAATAATATGCCACTTTGAATGGGCAACCTCCGAATCCACTTTGAGGGGGATAACTCCAATAATCTTCAATAAGAATACAATACTCGACATGATGATTATTACTATCCACTAGCTCCCATATATACCTAATTATGCCTTGGCTGCCACCCACGCCAACTTAAATACTTACCTATAACCATTAGGACAACCTAACCACCTATGATTATAATAATGATTATATAACTTATTTAAGAATTAAGATAGCCACAAGCTGACTACTCATAACCCAATACACACTGTAAGATAAGGGTATAGAAATCACCAAAGGACAAGGACTGGTTTTGGTATGGGAAACAAGAATGGGTGCCAGTATACTATTGTTCGATGAAAAAAATGGGAGATAGACACTTGGTGTGTGTGTGCATGTGTGCATGTGTGCGGATCTGTGTGTGCTAGTCTGTGTGATTTTATAAAGAAGTATATAACTATACAATGGTTATACAACTTTAAAAAATGTAAAAATATTTCAAAATTAAAAACAAACATTTTAAAGTAAAAAGTAGATGTCAACGAAATCAAGGATAAATTAAACCGATATTTGATAATCACCATCATAAGATACATTTAAGTTTCAACTCATGCTAAACAGTAAAATCCTGTTTTTATTGTTTGCTCGGCAGAATGTGAAACTAAAACATTTTTATCTAATACAAACGTATTCTTACAAGAAAAACAACCATAATCCATCAGCAACTTTCAGAATAAGAAAGCAGAACATACAGCTTCTTTTGATATGATGGCAAGCTCCCCGGATTTAAGCCCCAGCTTGACAAATTCTCTTGCGGCATAACCCTGCAAATCAGTCCAGAAAAGTCGTTAATTCCTTGATTATTCAAATTATGCATGGGCATGGGGAACAAAAAAAGGCTGTTAATGAATTGCCCTATTAATCACCAGTGCTATCTAACTGGTATTGCATTACACATAAATGAAACTGTCAATAACCATAAAATTATCATGCAATTTAATCTCCACAGATTTAATGACCAGCTTTAAGTTCATAGAACTTGTTTATATTTTCACTCTAGTTTCTTCCTTACCACAAAATGTTATATGCTGGAAGCATAAATTTCATACTCAAATGAACCTGCATCATACTCTGTGATGCACTACAATTATGAAGCTCTGCACCTTAAAATGGCATATCCCTAATCCTCTTCTTCTTTCATAGTACTACACTGACCACAGTGAGCACAGTCACCGGAAAAATTTAATGCACCAATTTTTTTTCAATACATAAAATGAGCTCTGCAACAAACCTACCAAGAAAGAATATCAGGCAGGTGTAGCTTGTTAAATAAAATTGTTCAGATACTAAATCCATCTTCAAGCAAGATCACTGCATCTATTTTCTTCTCTTTTTTCTGCTGGCTATGTAGGTATAATAAACTTTCATCTAGCTAGAATAAGAATTTTCTCTTGCCAACTGAAATACGCATGCTTGTCATAGAATTGGAAAATCTTCAGGCCTAACAAAGTATTGCATTGAAATCATATCGCATTACCAGACCTTTTCACCTTCCCTTTTCAAATAATACCACTTCAGTCAGATTGTATCAATCCACATTTTTTGTCAAATTGATCAAGCATACTTTTTTTGCATCTTTTATGTTGATCTAGACCGTACTATACTCATGTTTCCTTGTTTGCAAGGCCTGTTTAGATCCCGAAGGTTAGCATCCTTCCAAAGGACTACAATAAAATCAAACCCAACTCACCAATGTTCTCTATCTAGTCTCAAAATCTGTCTAGAGAACCACATAAGCCCATAAGTCACCCTCTATGATCATTTTTCAATGAGAAAGTCTAAAAATTTGCACTGTTCATTATGTTTTGGCAATAGTTAATCCAAAATCTCCTGTCGGCTTATCGTTCGCCTGCCATGATAATTGATACTGCCCATTATACTAGTCGGGAACTAATAATTACAATCTTGCCTAGAACTAATAGGCGGATCCAAACTGAACCTACCAATAATCCTTATTAATGTTTAGCAACAATTAGTTGTAAATGTCCATGAATCTAATTGGGTACCTATCATGATCATCAAGCTATCAAACAAGTCTACAGATTTTCACAGCATCCTTAACTAAAAAGTATTAAGTACTAATTACTCCAAAAAATTTGGGGCTATATACGAAAAGCTTCGCATCCAATACAAAAGTCGTCACAAACTTGACAGGAAAATAATAGGCCCTATGAATCCTCTATCCATTCCCCCATTCTCACTGTCTTTACAAATTAGTAAGACTCGGCACAATTCCACAGATCATGTATCAACAAATAAACGGGAAAGAGGGTATCTAGTTGAAGAACCTCGTTTGGTATTTGTTTAAAACCCCTTAGTAACAAGTAAGAAGTAATGAATGCCACTTTAATTTGCAACACATCCAGCTTATTTTTGCCTCGCTTAACAAACCCATAACACTAAAACAGGCAAACTCGGGTTTGTATCTAGGCTTCGTGGTCTGGAGAACATTATCACTTTCAGATTTATCGATTAGAATGTCATCGCGGTTCGAACTATACCTATCCCATATTACAGACCTTTAATATTACAATAGAGCTAATTCAAACGCCCACCAATCGATCGGACCCTGTTAGTATGTGATAATGTGTTCTATGAAATCCCAAAACCCGTTAATTCTTTTTCATTTATTTCCTAGAGTTTGAAGAAATATGTTGTTGGGCATCTGTAATCAACCAGGTCATCTCAGAGGCAGGTCTAAGTTTCAACATTGACCTCATATCTGCTCCATGTTTTGCAAGAGGAAAATTCAAATCAAAATTTATCGATCGATGTCATCAACTACCAGGATGAAAATCAATCCTATTGCAAACCTAAAACCAGACATGGCCTTTGTTAATTCCATTTCTTAAAAAAAGCCATTTTCCCCTTGGAAGGATAGATCGATGGGTACAAAACAATAAATCAGATCAACCAAATGCATCATACAAAAGTAAATGCATGAGCTCAGATTCTTGAACTTACAGCTGCTACGCCTCCACCCAAAATAATATACTTGTAAGAAGCCTCCGCCATGGCGATCGAAGAAAATATGTGTAATTGAATGAACTACAATTGCAGAGGACAAAGACGAGACCCAGCTTAATAGTCGAATTTGAGCAGAAGAATAGAATAACGAAAAGAGGAAATAAAAAGTCAAGAACCTTTGTACTATTCCAAAGAGACGTTTATTTTATATACTTTTAATGAAAGCTTGGCTGTTACCGAGTCATCCACAATCAACTACCTAATCCCACAATCACCGAACACCCCCTTCACACCACACTGAGGAATCTTTAGCAGTGGTGTCCTATTAGGCCACCTGGAATCTACTATACCATTAAATTAAATTACGGTGTGAGCTTTGAATCCTCATCTGGCTCGATTTGTGTGGAGTATACATATCTCCTTTTTTATGGATAAACGTGTTACAGCAGGTCCTCCACATTTAAGGGAGCCACTACCAAATATTCAAAATTTTAGTTGAATAATAAATGTGAAAAATCTTGGTTACGAATTTTAAGCAGGTTCATAAAGAATTCAAGACAAATACGTTATTCAAAAAAGGTATTTTCAAGATATATATATATAGATAATTTATATTATTAGACGATAATAACATTGGTATGGAATATGTAAGAAATATTAATTTATATTATTTTAAAATAAAATTTGAAATGTAATTTTTGAAATATTTTTAAATTATAGTTTATATTTCATAATTTGTAAATTATATTTTTTTTTTGGATAATAATGATTTTTTATTGAAATAAAGCATAGAAATTACAAAAAGTTGTCAATTTCGGTAAACCAATTGGTAATGTATCAAAATCTAGTGCATCTATTCTTACTACTATCCCTTTGTCATCTATATAGATTTACACCTACGAGCCAAAACATATACACAATAAGTATGACATCTTCCTTCAAACCCCAAAACACTATAATCACCTATCCATACTAAACTATTCCATGCAATTTTTACAAAAAAAGACACCAAAAAATTCCTTTACATAAAACTTTGAAATATCATTCATAGGAGCCCCCCATCAGACCATTTACCCACTAGTCTTCAAGTGCAAATTCTCCATCTATCGTCATCGTCATCGTCATCACCACATCGTCCTAGTCTTCCCCTCCATACGCTCGCTTCTCGACGTTCTTTGTGTTGGTCTTCTCCACTTCTTTAGAAGGAAGAAATTGCATCAACAATTTCCACCTGACCGTCACCTCAGCCCGCCTCTTATCTCTATTTTCCCCAATTTGCCACCTAATGAAAGGCATTAGCAGGTAGACTCTCTCCTTCTCAAATGTTTTTCTCCTCATCTCTAATATCAAACCCAATACCATTTGATATCCTCCTTTTGACCCACCTCCAGTCTTCATGCCACTGTCATAGCTACTATGTCAACATTGATTCTATATCTATGCTCTGTTTGCATAAAAACCTCCCCCAAAAGCATTTCCATAGCCTACATAAAGGGCTTCTCATCATATTTGAAGATTTGTTTGTCTTTTCTCATAAATCTTCCCTAAAAAGGCTAACTATTGCTTTGATGTATAGAGTGTGAATGTCACTTCCATTCTGCTCTCACTAGCCACACGTCCTTCACAAAGAAAAACAAATTCATATGCCTTCAAGTTTTTTTCTCTCCCTTTAAATCCATGTCATCTCATCTCTCGAGCTTAGCTTGCATTGATTGCATCATTTAACGGCGACGTACAACCAATCCCAAGGATCGAGAGCAGGATCGAGAGCAAGATCTCAAAAATCCTCTACAACACATTCCCCTATCACTTCATCATTAAATGAGATCGCCCATTTATAAAGGGCATCTACTACCTCGTTCCCTAATCATACCACATGCATGAGTTGGAAGTCTTCAAATTTAAAAATAATTTGCTTGGCAATAATTACATATTTAAATGTTAAGCATTAATATTACCACTTTTGATGGCATTAACAATAATTAGTGAATCCCCTTTGAGCTGGATTTTGGACAACCTCATCTTCTCACTCGCTCATAATGCCTGAATCGCTGCCTCAACTTCAGTGATATTGTTTGTGCCATTTGGTAGTTTACAAGCTCCAAGAGCCAAGATATTGCCTTGCTAGTCATGAACCACCCAACCAGCACCCTATGGCCCTGGATTGCCCTTTGATGCTCCATCAAAATTAATTTTGTACCATACTTCTAACGGTTGTGACCATTCCACCATTCTTTCCTTCCCACATCCCAGATGAACCCGAGCAAGCCCATTAACAAGTACGTAAATTATAGTTTTAATTATATAATGATAATTAATTGTGAGTTTAATATTTTATATTTACATTTAAAGGTATATTCAATTTTTTATAACGTAAATACAAAGTTGTTATTGGAAAACTATACTATTTTAGGTGAAGATGAATAATTGATTACATTATTACTAAAAATTGCACCTTGGTGTGCAATGAGTATGTCGAAGAGGTGTGGAAGGTCAATTAGAAAATTTAAAATTAGTCTAATTTTTACATAATTTTTTGTAGTACATGAGGTTAATCAACAATCCATTCAAAAAGTGTTTTTTTTTTTTTAAAAAGGTCTTAGTGGACAAGTGATAGTTTCAAATTAACTATGCATCCACTCACAAGAATCCAATCATAATTGAAAAAAAAAACTTTGAATGAGGAAGATAATCAAGTTTCATTATCAACAAGCTCATGTTATGTTTGCAATATGGTGAGAGGGAGAGAGGGGTAGAGATAAGGATAGAAAGAGGGGGAAGATCAAGATAGAGAAGAAGTTAGAGAGAGAGAGAGAGAGAGAGAGAGAGAGAGAGAGAGAGAGAGAGAGAGAGAGAGAGTGATATAGAGAGAGATGGAGAGATATAATGGTAGAGAGAGATTGAGATAGAGGGATAGATGAAAGAAGAATTATTCACACACACACATACACGTATTGGAATGCCTTGTCTAAAGGATCAAGGCAAAATCGACTAACAAAATTATTTTTTTGAAATACTTAGATTAACACACCACTTCATGGAAGATAAAAGAGTAAATAATCTTATTTGCAAGGGGATTGTGCATGAAAATTTCGCACAAAGTTATGATACCAACATGATTAAGATAAGAGAGTGGTCCTCGTTGTTGTATAAGCAAGGTGGTATCAGGGGAAGACTAATCTTTTCCAAAGCAAGCTCGATCACAAGGGAGCATCAAAAGGGTTCATAAGGGCACCCGAGAATCCCTTGGGTCATCCCAATAAAGATCCTTCAATAGGGAGATATCGATTATTAGAGTTTAATTTTCTAGGTATTTTCTATGTCTCAGAAAACTACATTTTCGGAGGTCTTTGGGATGGAATTTAGGGACTGAACATCCACCAGTCTCTTAAAACCACTGATGTATGCAAGGTTCAAGATATTGATTTTAGATCTCGGTGAGCTCTTTCTAACAAGGTATGGAAGATTATTTTTTTATCATTAGGCTAGGAGATACGACCTTTCGAAGTTAGGGTAAAAATCAACTCTAGATTGGATAACATAAGATTTCTTATTGGGGTTCATAGGTTAGAGATTTTGCTTTACCTTGTTTGCAAACTAAAGAAAAATCAACAAAGGAAGCTCAAAGTCTGATGTTTGAAGAACAATCGGGGGTCCAACATACCAAATGTAGTGCCCCTCCCTGACTCCTCCATTATGAAAGGATGTGATAAACACTTTTAGATTAGTTCATGTTTATTTCCTATGATGATTTATCTTAGATGTTTCATATTAATAGATGATATATTATGATTTATGAAGATGATGATACATCTAGATTATTACAATGGATGGACTTATATTCGATGATCTATATGCACTTATTATACATGTGTGATTTATATTGCTTATGGTGATGATGGTATCATGTTCATGCTAACACAACTTCATGATTATATTGGATGAGATGATAATGTGATTGTTGTGATTTTCTTACTACTGTATTCGTGATAGAGACGATGTCATATCACTCATTGCAAGCATGATATGATGTTGTGATTCTCTTCAGTTGTTTGATTATTTATGATATATGCAATGTTTATGTTGTCTCCTGGATATTGGTGGATGCAAGTTTGCAGGTAATAAACATCGACTCCACCTGGTCTCACAGGTCTGAGCATGTCTTTATCCAAATGGCAAGTTGATCGAAGGTGACATGAGCTCCTTCTACACACTCTAGGCTTAAGTTGATGTCTTGTCAGTTTAGTGTCTTGGCTTGAGTCATCTTATAGGTATCGTGTGGTATGTTGTTAAACCCTATGATGGGTTGCCTTGTGGAAGTTGTGATTATTTATTAATTAATAATTAATGGATTCATATAGTTTATTAGATATTAAATAAAATTAATGGATGGCATTAATATTTAGATATTATCGTGTAATTTAATTATTGAGGGTTATTATTTATTAATGATATTTTGTGGATCATAAGATTTGGTATTTATCGTTATGCATGAAATATTATTTATTTATTTATTATATTTTATATGAATGTGGGAGATATTAATAGTATTGAGTTTAAATTATATTGGTTGCAGCATTTATATTCATCCATACATTTTATTATTTGTTTGTTATTTATTTTTTGTTCACTTGTCTATTTATTGGTTATTATTTATTTACTTACCCCTTGTTATGATTGGCGTTTTTTTGAGTTGTGTTTGTGAGATAATATTATTTAATTATTTATTTATTTATTTTGTGGATTTAATTGGGTGTTTATATTTATTTGTGCTTATGATTTTTTTTTTAATTTATTGGTATTTGGTTTATTTTTACTATTTACCCTTTTTATTTATTTATTAAGTATTCTACCTACCTACCCTCTTTTACTATTGGGTTGTTATTATTATTTAATTTCTTTTTACCCATTTGGATTATTAAATTATTATTCATCCTACCTACTCTATTTTATTATTGGTTGAGAGATCTGGGCAAGTTAAATAATATTATTTAATATTTTCTTACCTTGAATTTGGGTGTGGTTGATAAGAAATATTATATTATCAATTATTTTGATTGGTGGATATTTTTGTATAGTTTTGAATGTAATTTTACTTATATGGCTTTCTAGTTTTGTCGAGGGTTGGCATTTTTGGAGATTATTCTACATACTTTGAAGATTTTTGTTTGCTCGAATTTGGCTTGGGTTTTGCTTGATTTTGGATTTGGAATTGGTTTCTCTGAATTTCTTTGTCATCACTTCTATATTCTAGGTTGGTGGTATTTCTACTTCTTGCATTTCTGAAAAATATTGTTTGCGCAGTGCCTGCAAAAGATTGTTTTCAAGTACATGCTAGGAATAATTATATTGAGTATAAGTTATAATGTATATTTTAGGGGAGAAATTTATATATAAAAATATATATGTGAAATCTATTTGCTAGACTATAGTCGTGTATGGTTTTACTATGTATTACCTATGCATTTTTTAGTACGACAGACTTGCTCTAGTAGTCTTGGTGTCATCTTGTTTGATTATGGATTACTATTTGTCGTCGAGTATTTTTCGCCGGGTATTTGTCATCAGTTATTTGTCGTTGAGTGTTTTTCATCAGGTATTTGTTGTCAGGTGTTTGTCATCGGGTATTTGTCATCGAGTATTTGTCATCGGGTGTTTGCCATCGAGTATTTGACATCAAGTGTTTGCCATCGAGTATTTGTCATCGAGTGTTTGTCGTCAAGTATTTGCTATCGGATGTTTGCCATCGGGTATTTGTCATCGGATATTTGCCATCAGGTATTTGCCATTGGGTATTTTCCATTGGGTATTTGCCATCAGGTATTTATCATCAGGTGTTTGTTGTCGAGTGTTTTCCATCAGGTATTTGTCATCGGGTACATTACAGTGATATCAGAGCTACATTGGTTATTATAAGCGCTGGATCTATCGGCATATGCACTAAAACTCTTTAAAAATACGCTGTAAAAATATGCAAAAGTGCTAGTTTAAGTTGTCTCCTGTGTTTTGGTCATTCAGTCATTTTGAGTTGATTATTCTAAATTGATTTTGTACTAGAGGTTGTACCTTGAGGGTTTTGAGTTGTCCATAGTTGCTGTTGTGATCGATATTGAGTTAATGAGCATTTGTTGGTGTTTTTATGTACTTGCAAGAGGTGATTGCCTTGCGATTGTTATTTTGATTCATGTATGCAGCTCCAACAAGATGGCATATACCTTGTTGTAGAGGGTTATTTGGGTTAGCTCTAGCGAGATGGGAAATGCCTTGTTGTAGAAGATTATATTGAATTATGGTTTATGTCTAGCTTTGTATTATTTATGGACGAGGCTCTTGGTTTATGTTGCATTTGGCATTATGCTTTTGTGTCTTGGTTCATATTTGCACAGTCTTTGTGGTTGTTAGCATGGTTGTATGTATAAGCTTGTGGATTTGAGCCTCATTGAGTTGTTATTGATTATGTTTTACCCTAAGGTTTTGGTCCATGGTTAGGGAGAGTGGGCTCTCATGTGCGGACTGGGGTCATGAGCAATAGGCTACTAAGAGGTTCCTTGTAAGGATGCATAGAGTCTAGACTACCAAGAACCACATTGAGGGTTTTCCTTGATTTACAAGTGATAGCCATAATAAATTAATTAGTGGTGTAGACACCTAAAATTAATACATAATTAATTGATTTAATTGTGCTATCTGTGTTCTTCTCAGTGTTAATTAAATCTAATTTAATTAATCCTCACTATTGTCCAATAATTGATTTATCATATAAATTAATTATTTCCCTATTCTTCTAAAAGTCGCCTCAATAATTATTTCCTCTAAACCTACTCAGTTAATTAATTTTAATTAAGCAACCTAATCATGTGATTCCTACAAATCACTTTTCCTAATCCCCACTTAGCCTAATTAATTCCTCTAGAATCTCTCATAATCTCACTTATCATTATTCTCCAATTTTAAAATTATCCCACTCATGTCACATCAATCTTGAACCTCTCAAAGAAATTCAAATTTCTTTGAATCCCCTATGCATCCTCACTTTTAAATTCAAATTTCTTTTCCCCCCTTTTTCTAAGGAATTTTATATTCCTTTTTATTTCTCCAATGCATCTTTGATCCATGTCCACTATCTTGAATCAATCTTAGCCCTTCATAAGCAAATTAATTTTGGCCCTATGGCCTTCTCCAATCTATAAATTGGAGCATCTTTCCTTCTCAAAGGGGTCTTCCATCCTTCTATCATCAGGCTGCTAATTTTTCCTCTCATCTCCTTCTATCACATTTCTATCATTTTCTCATAGTCCTCTATCAAATCCTTATCATCCATATCCATCTATCTTTCATCCAAATCCAAATCCTTAGCCCATCTATCTTGTTGAACATTTGAGAGCAATCCACATCTACAACAAGCAAAGAGAAAATCAAGTGGAGCATCAAAGAGGCGCCTTCACTTCATCAAGCTCAATCCGAGGAACAAGTGAAGATTGGTAAATTTATAATGGTATTTCTTAAGTTTGTTTGAATATTTCATTCATATTTCCATTCAAACTAACCATTTATCTTCATCCCAGATTTCCCTTGGTTCATTTTGGCACGCCCGATGGGACCCACGTCCCTAGTTTAATGATTTTCTTCAAGTTTTTGTGATTTTTTAGTAGCAGGTGTCAGAATAGCACGGGCAACTGCAATTTGGTGCGAGCGATATGGGTTCAACCCAGGAGAAAGAGTCTTTGGCACGTGTGCACACGCTTCAGCGCGTGCGATTTAAATTTAAATTTTCCTAACCCACCTTTTTGCAGGTCTACTAATCAACGCAAGCAATTCTGGAATAGGGCATTCGACTCCAGCATTCTTTCATTCACTTTCGTGTCCTTATTCTTATTCATTATGCTTTCTATTTTTTAATCAGTCACTAAAAACATACATAAAAAGGAAAAAAGATTTTTAAAAAAATAGTTAATCCTTTTAATCTAGACTTTTTATTTTAGAAACGTCGCTTTAGCGCGAGCGTATTGAAACCATCCTGCTCATTTTCAAAAATTTGAATTTTCAAATTTATTGCTAACCACTAACCTTTTTTGTTTTTTGACGCGAGCGCACGCACTTCGGTGCGATCGATAGTATAGCAACTCGACTACTCTTGGTATAATCCGAGTTTTTTGAATTTTTTCTTATTTTATGTATTTTTTGTTTTCAGACTTCACTGTAGCGCGTATGCAGGTGTTTCAGCGCCTACGCAAGCGCTTCAGCGTGGTTGTTTGCGGAACAACGCGAGTGTTGTTCCTGCAAAATTTTGTCTATTGATCATATTTTTGAGTTTTGTAGGTCCTATTCGAGCGGTCCAAGACATATTTTGAGACTACTAATTTGTTGTTTTTGTAGGTTGCCTAAGGAGATACAAGCAAACATTAAGTCTTTTTAATTTTTTTTAGGCACTTAAATATAATTAGGTAAAATAACTATTTGTTTTATGTGTTTGAGGAAAGCATAAAGGTAGGAGAGTATGCTCTTGTCTACATAGACAATCAGAAATCCAAACCCTTGAAACTTTTATTGTTTGCTTGCATGCTATTTACCCTTAGCGGGTCTGCCCTCCTGATTTTCCTGACACACTAGCACATGCATTGGTGAGAGGGGAATGACCCAAGTGAGTACGGCTAAAACCCAAGCATTCCAACTCACTATAATAAACAGGCCTCTTGGGATGAAAATATCGGAGGATGAAACTATTTGAGGTTATACTCATATTGAGCACTTTGTAGGGCCCTTGAGGTCTAATCACATTTATGTGACTACCATTGTGCTTGGTACTTTGTAAGGTTATAGGCTTCAATCGTGCTTGCACGACTACAAAGGATAGTCTTCAAACGAAAATCCTTACTAAGAACCCTAAGAATAGGAACTACCCGGTTCACCTCCGAAAGGTGGATAATCTTTGTGCAAGGGAGATAGTAACTCCCCCAAGAGACTTGCCATATCATTCTCCCATTAGCGTTTGGAGTCGGCTAATACGACGTTGAGAATCCATTGCGTGAGACTCAGTGGCCATATTCTGATTAGCTATTGGGTGTGTACTTGAGTCAGCAAGCAAAGGTTTTCCTACTCAGCCAACTTCCTAGGATAGCGTGTTGTGTGGCCAACGTGTATTCATTAGTTGATATCTCTTGCCAAGACCATCCTTCCTCGAACCAATCAAATCCTCCCTCAAAATACCATCTTGTCATCATCAAATCCCTAATTCATTTCTATCTATCCAAGCAATTCTCTAATCCCCAATCCACTTTCATCCATCCAAACAATCATCCTTCCTCAACCAACATTTTTATCCAAATCATTCATTCGACTTTGGATAGCCTTCCCCTTTCTTCTTCCTATTATCTATCCATTCTTCCATAATTATTCTCCTTCTAATCTAATCAAATCTCCAAAATTCCAATCAACTAATCAATCCATCTTTCTAATATGGTAATCCAATCGCTCATTAATCAATCATCCAATCCTTTAATCCAAACATCCCCCAATCAATCATCAGCCCTAATCCAAGGTCAATACCTTGTGTGATTTTTATTTAGACCTTTATTTTAAAATCAAATCAATCATCTTGGCTTGTGTGCTTAGGAAATCATCTCCCCCAAGCATATTTGCCTAATCCTTTTATGGTCGATCCAGACCACTATCCTTTTATCTCCTCTTTGGTTAGGGTCACAAGTCTATCCTTAGTAAAGGGAGATTTGATCAATCTTCATAAGGTCTAAATTTTACCCTACCTTGGTCATCACCTAGGTTTGTGGTCTTTATCATCAATCCCCCACCCAAAATATTAATCTAAGGACTATGGTGCAATCTTCATCAATCCTCAATCAAGCCATCAACCAATCTAATCCAATCAAATCCAATCCATCATCATTCGAAGCCAGGTCATAATCCTCATCTTCATTTAACATCATCTTCATCATATTTCTCCTCCAAAACATATACATCCAATTCCAACCTAATCCCTCATTCTCAACATGGCTACCCAGAATTTCAAAGGTTGGTATGAGAAGATGCTCATGGAAGTTCACGAACCACCTCAACCTGCCTACCAAGTCAATCCCATAACCTCCCATCTATCTATCATATCCCCATCAATTTCATCTCAACACACTATATCCAATCCCGATCTATATCATATCTCTTATCCTTCCTCTACCTTTGACAAGGGAAATCCATCTTATTCCCCATCTATACCTCCATACTATCCATCATCCTCATACCCCTCTAATCCAATATGTATACCTCCATCTACCCTCCCATCCACATCCCAATCCCCATCCTTTTACAACACCTTCATTACCTCTACTCCCCATCCAAATCCTTTACTCCATAGTCCTCCAAGTCTTAACCCTAATTCCCCAATCCTTATCCTCCATCTAATCCCAATCCTCCATCTAATCCTAATCCTCCAAAATTTGTATTATCCACATCCTCTAAGACCATCATTCGTGATCTTATCCAAGACATTCTAGTAAAGGAGACAAAATCCTCACCTCGAAACAAAGTTGCCAAATCTCTTCAAGTCATCCATCCACCTCAATCACCTCCAACTCCATCTACTCACATCAAAACTTTTGTATCCTCCTCCATCGCACAATCCCCACAACCCCAAACACACAAAGGGCTTGTTCCAAAGAATGCTAGCATAGAATCCTCTCCATCTCATGATGTATCTCCCTCCACTCCATCTAATAATCCCATCCCCTCCACCTCCTCTCATGATCACATGATCTCTACATTCAATCCTCTCCCACCATCACATGATCCTCTTCCATCTCATTATCCAAACACACATCCCACTCCATCTCATGATACCCTCACTAGTCAAGATCAAACTATCCCTTCATCTCCATTTCATGATCCCAATCCATCTAAAGATCCTAATCCCCCTTCCACATCCCATCCCCCTCAAAATAGGCTCGCATCTTGTTTCCAAAATAAGTATCTTATCGGGAAAAGAAACACTCAAGGTGTTGGTACATCTCCTCTTCCTCCAAAATCCAAAATCCTTTCATATAAATAAAAATACCACCATCCCTCATCTTCCGCATCCATCTTAGGACCCTATGTTCCAAAGCTAAATCCTCCATTCCTTCCATCCATTTTGGGTCCTTACATCCCTCCATCCACCACCCCACCACCTCAAATAATCCCTAAGCAAGATCAACAAAGACACACATCCTTGAATCCCTCCCAACACTTTCATTCCATCATCCCACCATCCATAAATTCCATCAACCCTTCATCCTCATGCACCCATCCCATTGCTATTGGAAGCAATTTGGGCGCCAAATCTAAAATGCACAAAGTCAAGAATCCACAAAAATCAAAGGATCAGCATGTCCCCTCAAAACGACATGCTCAAAAGAAACATATGATTTGAAAGAAAGGACAATCCAAAAGGCCGCAAAGGCTCCAAAAGAAAAAATAAAAAACTAAGTGGATTCCTAAGCTACTTCTAGATGCAGAACAATCAAAATTGGCATTCAAACTTGCTAATCCAAAAGCTCCATCCATTCACAATTCCTCCATCTAACACTCCGCCATCATCAAAATCCATATTGGGCCCCTACACTACCACCAACTCCATCATCCCCTTCTTCTATTTTGGGTCTTCATGTCCCAAAATTCACATTTTATCCTCCATCTAATTTAAAACCCCCTCCTCCACCACTTCACCACCCTTCAAGGTGTGTGCCAAATTATGATCTTCCACAATTTTTTCAAAACCCCATCCATTATCCAATATCCATTTTTCACAATCCCATTCTGTTAGTCCAATCCTTTGCAAATCCTTATCTTCCATGCCCTATCCATTTCATCTCCCCAATCATTTTTACCAACATCTATGAGCATACCTCCAGTTCAAAGAAATACTAAGGGATGCTATCCATGAAACTAGATGCTTGAGTCCTCCCTTCCTCCTTCACACATCCACTCTCTTCCAAATCCACTTATCATCACCCTTATCCATCCAAACTATTCCAAAAAATCTCAAAAATTCAAAAAAATAAAAAAATCAAGAAAAATCCAAAAATCCCCCCCCCCCCCCCCCCAAAAAAAGCAAAAAAATTAGAAAAATAAAGAAAAATCATTTCATCCAATGGTGAAAACCACTTCTTGTGGTGCCTTGGGTAATTATCATGATGAAAACTTGGCAAACAAGCATTACGTGTAATCCCCCCTCTTGCACTCTACACTTGGGGGCAAGCTTCATCCATGTTATCCTACCATCTTCATTATCAATATCTCTTATCCTTTATCCAACTCCTATCTACATCCATCCTTCTTTACTATCTTTGATCTTGACCATCCTATCCATATTGTCCATCGCATATTCCCTCATCCTATCCAAATCTATCATTCATTCCTACATTTGATCTTGATCAATATAGAGGTAAAATAACATTTGTGAATGCGTTGAAAAGTACAAGCCTTAAAACCTCTATCCATCCATATCAATAACACATTATCTTTCCACCTCATACATTATTATCCACCATCTTTCCTATCCTTCATTCCACTACCCTTAGTGGGGCATTTTCCTCCTTTGCAACATAGTTCTTGTATCCCCCCTTCCACCTATTCTTCATCCCTTTAGTCCTCCTTATCTTAGCCCCATCCATCCACTTAAGAAATCTCCCCATCCATCCATTCTCTTACCAATCCTTGGTTCTCCCTTGTCATTGGTTCTAGTCCATCTATCCTATATCCACCAATCCACCCCACCCTATCCAATTGTATTTTTAATCCAATCCTATCTCATCCAATCATATTCTACATCTCTTCCAATTCAATCATTAATACCATCCCAAATCCAATCCTACTCAATCATCCATCCCCCTTTTCATCCTATCTAATCATTTATCCTTCTTCCATCTTATCCAATCCATCAAACTGAGCTTTTCCCATCTACCTGAGCTTACACTAACTTGCACCTAATCCAAACACCCATCCATATTGTGCTAATCAAATCCAAGCAACAATCCTCTCATTTGCAAACCTTGCACATCCAACTTCCCTTTTGCCAATCATCAATTTGTATCCAAATCCATCACCTGCCCATCGGGATGCATCCTTCCCTAGTCTGGCAGTTTATCCAAATCCATGTCCTACTCTTGGCAAGAGATGTCAGTTGGTCATGTGCATGTTGTTTGCATGGTTGATCTTTCTGCTTTGATTTTTATCTTGTGTCCCAGGACTATACTTGCTCATGGTTGCCTTGATCATCCTATATCTTGGTATGTCTCAACTTGGTTATAATGGGGCATCATCTTTGCAATATGGCATGTTTGAGGGTCTTTCTTGTATGAACCTACAACCTTGTATCAGTGTTTCTTAATTCTTACATCGTTGTGTGCAAGATATTCCTGTTTGTCTGAGCGTCAACCCATGCCTCGGATCTTCATATAATCCTGGTTCTTATAATCAGTGGTGTTGACTATCCATGGCAATATCAAACCAAGGTTTTCTCTCTATATTTGCTCAACAAGAAATCCCATCAATTTATCATTTATTTATCTCATTTCATTCACAAGACTCCAATCCATCCATCCTCTTTCCTTCTTCATCACTCTCATTCTTTTATCACCTCGTCTTCTCGTCCATTTCGAGAGCACACCCGTGTTCTTCGAACCCGCATGTCCTCTCGAGGGGGCATACAACTACTTCCTCCTCATCCTTCCTCCTCTCCATTCTTCGTCGTCCTATGATCGAGGCATCATGCTACTAGTCCTTATCCTTTCTTCCACTATGGTTTATTCTTCTTTGATATAACATCACTTCATGACGCTATATCAAAGAGGGGCAAAATGTAGAAACCTAAAATTAATACATGATTAATTGATTTAATTGTGTTATCCTTGTTCTTCTCAGTGTTAATTAAATCTAATTTAATTAATCCTCACTATTGTCCAATAATTGATTTATCAAATAAATTAATTATTTCCCTATTCTTCTAAAGTCATCTCAATAATTATTTCCTCTAAACCCACTCAATTAATTAATTTTAATTAATTAACCTAATCATATGATTCCTACAAATCACTTTTCCTAATCCCCACTTAGCCTAATTAATTCCTCTAGAATCTCTCATAATCCCACTTATCATTATTCTCCAATTTTAAAATTCCCCCTCATGTCACATCAATCTTGAACCTCTCAAAAAATTTCAAATTTCTTTGAATCTCCCTATGCATCCTCACTTTTAAATTCAAATTTCTTTTCCCCCCCTTTTCCAAGGAATTTTATATTCCTTTTTATTTCTCCAATGCATCTTTGATCCATGTCCACTATCTTGAATCAATCTTAGCCCTTCATAAGCAAATCAATCTTAGCCCTTCATAAGAAAATTAATCTTGGCCCTCCATTGGCCTTCTCCAATCTATAAATTGGAGCATCTTTCCTTCTCAAAGGGGTCTTCCATCCTTCTATCATCATGCTGCTAATTTTTCCTCTTATCTCCCTCTATTATATTTCTATCATTTTCTCATAATCCTCTATCAAATCCTTATTATCCATATCCATTTATCCTTCATCCAAATCCAAATCCTTAGTCCATCTATTTTGTTGAGCATTTGAGAGCAATCCACATCTACAACAAGCAAAGAGCAAATCAAGTGGAGCATCAAAGGGGCACCTTCACTTCATCAAGCTCATCCGAGGAACAAGTGAAGATTGGTAAATGTATAATGGTATTTCTTAATTTTGTTTGAATATTTCATGCATATTTTCATTCAAACTAACCATTTATCTTCATCCTAGTTTTTCAGTTGGTTCAAGTGGGTTGGGTAATTAAGATTCACCAGGATAATGAAATTGGTTTTGGTGCCCCACCTCATAGCCCTTGAGTGGAGACTCGGGATGAGCTTGGGATAACCGTAGAGACGGTAAACCAAACTCCCTTGATTTTCTCATAGGTTGAGATGGTTCCACATGTCTATCAAGGGAGCAAGTGGAGATCCCAATGTTATATTTGTATCTGTTCTTTGTGAGGATAGTACGTGATGACACTCTTCCCTACATGTGTACTTGATCTTTATGCCATGGTTGTTGTTATGCCTCTGAGAGCTTATTGTTTTTATTTAGCCTTGTGATGTGATTTTGGCTTATTGATTATTTTGTTGTTTTTCAGTTGTGGATGTTATGTTTTATCCTTTCGTCGTAGGTGTCATCCTAGGTCTAGAGTGTAAGTTGGAACCTTGTGTAATCTCCTAGCATGGGGGGGAGGGGGGGGGGGGTGGTGGGGGGGTTACTTATTGTTTCCATATGGTCGGGTGGTTTTATGCCTTCTTCCATTGGGATGTCCTTCATTGGATGATAGCATGCGTGGATGTGGATTTATCTCTTCATTGTGCAGATGGGTCCATGGAATTGATTCCCATGTATCTTGTTACCTTGTATTCATATGTAATGGGACTTGATGTAGTTGAGGTTATGATCTTTGTAATGGATTAAGATGATGTAATCATTGAATTATCTATGTTGTAATAGGGTGCCTATTATGTACAAGTTAGAGATTGGGAATTATAATGGAATAAGAATTGACATTGGATAGATTTATGTGTATTTTATGATTATTAATGAGAATGTGAGATGATCTTGTATGCTATGGGATATATATTATCTTAATTGGAAAATAATTAGTTCCTTGTTGTATTTATTTCTTGAACATGATTATGTATGGATATCTCATTGGAATGTATGATTATTCTTAGGATAGGAAACAAACTAGACATATATTAGATGATGCTTATTAGGAAAAAGTTGATGTAATTAAGGATTATGAAGAAATCTGAATTAGGAATATTTGGAATTGGTGCTTTAAAATGAATCTAAAGGAAATAAATTAGTGATTGGATTTAATGGAATGTAATTATGATAACTTCATTAAATGGATGGTCTCTTATGTTACTATAAGAAGTAAATGTTAGGATTTGGACGTAGATTCAAATGAAGATGTCAGAATGTGATGAAATTATATGATGCTAGTTATGTTCATGTACTTAGTATTATATTAGGTAATTTGGCGTTGAGATACCCTAGGGAATGTTTATTGATGAGTTGATATTTATTCCGCTTGTGTATTGTGTTCGTATGATTATGTTAAAGTTGATCATGTATGTTTAGTAGATGTTTGATCAATTGCATATGTATATTTGAGTTATAAGTATTGCATTGATTAAGTATAAAAAATATATATAATTCTCTCTATTTGGTTAGATAGTTGGTTAATTTATGTAGGGTATTTTGGTGAGCATTACACCAAATATCAAACATAGGTGAACATGTACAGAGGTCCAACGTCCAAAGTACGACAAACATGGAACCGCCAATGTACAACATCCAAAGGGTCCTCATCAGTGATTGGGGGTAAGGAGTTTTTCCTATCAAGTTTAAAGTCAAATAGTGAAGTCCCAATGCCCAATGTCCATAAAATTGTTAGGGGTGTAAGTTCAAAAGTTACCCTTTTGGGGCTTCAAAATCAGGGATACACCTTCCACTTTTCATAAAGCATTGAATGTGTAAAGTAAACATCTGATGCTCGACACACTTAGGAAAATTTATGTTAGGATTAAAGTGTCATCAACCTTGTAGATCCGACGTAATTAATTACTCCTATTATTTATTGTAAATTATTTATAAGGGGTGGGAGTTTCACCAATGGCTGGAAAAATATTTTACTGCATTGGTAATTACTTATTTAGTGACAACAGTAAGTTAATCATTTATAGGAAATGGTTACTATTCACAATTACTGGATCCAAGAGGTAGCTAAAATTTTAGAGGAGATCAAGCAAACATAGATCTCTCCATTGTATTTAGAAAGCCCAAAAAACCTAGGAAAACTTATCAAATCATTAAAATAAGCCATTGTGACCTAGGGCATCAAGGATTTTTTATGCCTAAATTTACTATTTGTATGGATTCAGTACTGCATGGATCCATACAAACTCATAGGTACCAAGAGTAATTGACAAAAGGAAGGGATATTTTACAGAGAGTATTCTATGACCTACATAAAGTCTTCATCAACACGTGTCATCATCTATATTCTATTATCCTACGTCACTATCTTGTCATGTCATGTTACAATTTTTTTTTAAATGATGTTTTAATTTTTAATAAATTTTAATATTTTTTCCATTAAATTTTTCTATGAGCACTTGGCTCTTATGAGTGGTCATGACTGTGACCAAATCTATTGCCAATATGGTGGCACAAGCAACTATCACTGGGGCCTCACTCTTATATACCACCATCGTTGATTTGGGTCGCCACCACCTCCACGTGCATGCTCAACCTCGTCACTCGCCTGGCAATGGGATATCCTCACCTTCTCTCCTTTGGAGGGACTTTCGTATTATATCTTCGTGATGAATTTAGTTCTTGGGGGTATTGATGAGACCCCCATACATCACTCATTCTATCAATTTTATATGATCTTGTTTTGCATTCTCTCTTTTGGGAAGGGGTATTCTCCCAAATGGTTTTTCTCATTTTCTCCGTTTATGAGAGATCATTTATACATGGGTACCTAATATGGCCTTCATCATTCTTGATATATTTTTTTCTCGAAAGGGTTTCTCCACGTAAATCCTATATTGTGAGATGTGCTTCTTGTATTGTTGTTTTATACTTCATTATTGTTGCTATCTTATGGTGAAATAATATCCATTTATGTGATGTTTTATGTTCATCCAAGATAGGTTTATTAAGCATGTTAAAATGTGGTTTTTGACATAACAAAGAAAATGAATATCTAAATGGTTTTCCGTATTAAGACAACTTAATTTTCAGATTTTCATACAGTCACAAATTTTTAATGGGTATATCCTAAGTATTGAATCTCATCAATAATTTTATTATATTAGAGATTTTCAATAATTTCTAGCAATTTTCCCAACATTTGGTATTAGAGCTTCAAGGGTTTCCATGGTTTGCATGTGCATGTATATGAGTTGCATGTACTTGTGTAAACTCGCATGTTGTTGGCATGTGCTTACATGTGAAGGATTCATCATGTTTTGGTTATGGGTATTCCTCCATTTTGATTTCTTGTCTTGGAAAACTTGTGGGAATCAATTAGAAGAAATTGTGAAATGTTAGTGGCTTGTGGATTGTAGTGGATGTTCTATGTATTAACATTATTTTATAAATTTGTGAGATTGGAAGCCACCTCAAATGAATATTATCAATATGATTTATGTTGGGCTCTTGAAGCTCATGAAGAATATTGTATTTTATGGAGTTGATCATGGGTTTTATTTTTGCATAGGAGTGATCTAGAGCTTCAGTTTTGCAATATGTTACTCTCATCTTCCACGGTGGTTATGTTTCTTTTCCACGTGGTCATGTGTAGTGAAAAGGGTGTACATGTTATTTGCATGCTTTTATCTTTGTAATCACATGCGAAAGCACCTACTATTTGGACTACATTATGGAGTGCTTATGTTGGGTTCGTGGTTTCACCCCTTGGTTGCATGAAAGTATTGGATGATTAGCCACTAGTTGTTTATGAGTTGTGGAGTCGGTTATACAATAACTTGAATGATCCTAAACAAATTGATAAGTTTGTAGTTTTTGCTATTTCTTAAAGTTGTGGGTTTGTAGATCTATGTTTATTCCATTATTCAAATGACACATTTGATGCAAATGTCTAGATGTTGAAGTGGATTTCAAAGTTACAAAGATGATTTTGTAGGTTTTATATGTTAACTAAAATCTGTGGTATGTAGATCTATGGTAAAACTATATTCAAGGAGTTTTGGATGAAGACAATTATAGGTTTCCATGGCTACTTGGAGGGTTATTATTGATCTATGGTTACTCCTATATGGGTTTGTTTGGAAAATAGGGTCTAGCATTGACCCTAGTGTTTAAGTCTTGGAAATTCACATGTTATGCCTAATTATCTCTATTTTGTAAGTTATTGATATGGATTTTGTTTAATAGGACTTATTCTTGGTCACCACTATTATATTGGTATGTCGATTGTAGTAAGAAAATGATTTTATTGGAGTACTTGATATAGTTGCTCATTTGAATCTTATAATTGATTATGGTGCACGAGAAGCTTTGTTCATTCTTAGTGGAGTTTTTTGGTAATGATATTGGTCATAATGCCATGTATAACTCAATATCACTTTTAGTGGGAGCTTTGTGTAGTTAAATTACATGTCATATCTTCTTTTTTTCAAGATTTTGGTTCTAAACTATTGATGTTACAGTGTATAGTGAGTCATGGATAATATTTGGTCAGAAAATGGATGGTCTTTTTGCAATGTTTGTTGATGTCATGTGAAGCTCTTGGATTCTGTCTTCATATTGTAGTGAGAATTTGACATCTTTGGTTCTATTGACAAAGGACATGTAGTATTATATCGTCTTGGTTTGGAGATTGTGGTTTGACTCTTCCTTTTGGGAGCTCTTAGTGTTGAATTCTTTGATTGTGATGGGGCCATGGAGGATCTTTACTTAGCATATGGTTATCATAATGCTTTGAGAGCTTGGTTACATGGTTCAATGGGAGCTTATGGCAATGATGTGGATTCACCATTGGATGGTGGATGATCTTATTCATTGTTTGTTGTTATCCTGGATGGACTCTTGGATTCTATTTTATATGCACCGAGGGTTCTTTGACATCTTGGGTTTCATTGATAGGAGATGACTATCTCCACATGATTGAAGGTTGTTTTGGTTTAGAGTATGGTTTATATTATGTCATGATTTATTCCTAACTTCATATTAGAGTGTTGGCATTATGTAGGTTCTCTTGAGACCATGATATGTTCTTTATGATATATCATGATGTCATGATATGTTTCTTGATTCTATAGTTGGAAGTTTGACGATGGTCTTGTTGGTTCTCTTTGGTTTTGAGTTTTAATCATTTGCTTTGAGCTTCATGATTTTGCAGGGTTGCATTTGAAGTTGGCATGAAATGATTGGTGGATGTTCATCGAGACTAAAGAGACTTGGGCCAAGTTAGAAGAACTCTTGTTTATGGGATCATGTATTAAGATGGATACTCCTTGATGAGGATTTTAGTAGAAAGACTAAGGAGCCTACACCTGGTTATGGATGTGAATCCATTATGGACTCGAAGAGAAGATTGTCCTTTATTATAAGATTTTAATGCTTGGTGTTGTGTGCATAATAAAATCTTGAATCTACTCTTGGTCTAGTTGGTAGGTGAATGATTTGAGAGGTACTTATCACTTGAATATCAAATGAATTCTTATTTTGTATCTTGTCTTCTCATATGAGTTAAGTCTTGAATATAGATATTTTGAGGACTTATGAAGAAGAAGATGCATTATTTTATGGATTTTTGTTGTTCTTCTTGTTATTGGTCTTGGGATATGGATCCACTTTTGAGGACTTATTTGGAGAGGTATAGGAAATGGTTTGTGGCTTTGGGAATATTCAGGCTATGTTATGGGGATGAATTGTTTATTTGATCTAGCTTCAATATGAGAAGATTAAATTTATCGCAGCCATGTTTTCAATATAATTTGAATGTTAGATGTTGATACCCTTTTAGTTTTGGATTAGTGGAGGAGATCTTACTTTACACAACCTAGTACATGTTAGTATGGAACAAGGATATGGTTTGATATGCACATAGTTCTCTCTTTGGTCTTGTTCTTCTTTCAGGATGTTTGTATTCACATGATATTGTTGTTAAGTGTGAATAACTTGGGAGAGCTATGAATACTAGTGGTAAGAGAGGTATTTCATCATATTTTTTTTGTTGGATTTGCATATCAGTGTATGTTTCCTTGACACTATGTGATAGAGTTAGCCACATCCTCTATATGAAGCACTATAGATAGATTTGACATGCTCCGATCTATTTTTAGATTTCACATTACTCATGCAGTGGGAGTTTCTACATATGTATATTGTTATCATGTCATATGTATATGGTTATCATGTTTGGTATCTTGGTTTGTTGATTATTTATGTGATAATGAGATTGCTCATTTTATTGGATTACGATCTACGAGTTGTGTAGTTTGTAGGTGGGTACAACCTATTGATTGCAATGGGATGACTCCGATGTGGACTATCTATATCCACAAGATGATTTAAATGTTATTGCAAACTTTGTTAGTTGGCCTTGGCTTTGGAAATGTGTGCATTGGTATGTTGCATTGAGGTAGAAGGATGGATATATAGAGACTTGATTGTAGTTTTGAGTCAATATGTTAATGTCATGAAGTTTTATTTATGGTGGTATACCTTGGTTTGAGGTATGGTTAGCTTGGATGTATTGCTATTTGTTGTGGTTGTTGTTCTAGTTGGTATGAGTAAGGCAACTACTCAGAGCCTTATCATTTTAATTTTATGCTTATGTTCATGTATAGATTGGTGCAGGACTCAGTGTCAATTGGTATGTTTCACCTTGGCATATTCTTTTCTTCCATAGGTGGCATGTTGGAGGATGTGAGGAGTTCTTTCTTCATGATGGTTACCTGGGTTTCTATTGTAGTTATCTTATTGAAGAATGGGAGCAAGTTAAATAATCAAGTGGTACATGTGTGGCTAAGGGATGATTTTTCTTTGTTTGTGATTCCTATGGGTGTATTTACAATGTATAACATCAAGTGGGAGAATTTCAAGATTAAGGTGTCATCAACCTTTTAAATCCTATGCAATTAACTACTCATAATATTGTTTGTAAATTATTCACAAGGAGTGGGATTTTCACCAATGGTGGTAAAAATATTTTACTGGATCGATAATTATTTATTTAATGACAACAATAAGTTAATCATTTATGGGCAGTGGTTACTATTCACATTTACCATGAGGTTGACCACAAGTAAATATAGGGTACCTAGAACCTATTGTAAGTGTATGATATGTGTAAGAGCATATATTATTCTTGGTGACTTACAATTATAAGAGAATATGCTAATACTAGATGATGCATGTTACGATAGTTTATGACAACATATAAGAGCATCTTATGACAGTTGTCATAAAGTTGTAAGTGCAATAATGGTGATATTTTTGAACTTATAAAAGGGAATCTCAATGGTGGGTCATATGGATTTTTACCATGGTTTTTCATAAGCTTGTTTTGGCCCATGGTAATGTGTGGTATGTTGGGCCTCCATAAGCCTATATATTGAGGGCTTGAGATGAAGACATTATGGGAGTTTATTTTTCTACAAGGCGTTGTTGGATTGAAGGTTTAAAAAGATAAGGAATGATTGTATGCAATATCTATTTCATGAAGATAATACAAGCATTGGCCTCTCTTCTTGGTGGAGTTTTTTCTTGAAAGGGTTTCTCCATGTAAATCCTGTGTTATAAATGTTCTTCTTGTGTTACTAATTTATACTCCATTATTGCTACTATCTTATGGTGAAATAATATTCATTTATGTGATGTTTTATGTTCATCCAAGATAGATTTATTAAGCATGTTAAACTGGTGGTTTTCGATATAACAAAGAAGATGAATATATAAATGGTTTTCCATATTCAGACAACTTAATTTTTAAATTTGTATATAGTCACATATTTTCATTAGGAGTATTCTAAGCATTGAATCTCATCAATATTTTTATTGGATTAGAGATTTGCAACAATTTCTAGTAATTTTCCCAACAAATTAGTGATAGAGAAGGAGGTTTTTGGAGTTTGGGGTAGGTGTTCCACTATACATTTTACACACTAGAAGAAATCTGAAGAGCGAAGGTCTGATCCTCTAAACCAGATGCACTTAGAATATTTTAAGATGATGAGGATCTTGGGGGTTGGGGTTGGGGATACTCTATACCTTGTTCACACATAAGTGAACTTCACAATACAACTTCGATCCTTGAAGCTCAAAACACTTAAACAGTTTCAACAATGAAGAGAAGGCTTTTCAGGGGTCAAGGGTTTGGGGTTAACTAAACCTTGTTCACATATAAAATGAACTTCATAAGGCCCAACCCTAATCCTCAAAGCTCGAAGCACTTAGATCAATTTTAGTCTTTCTGACTATGAAAACAATGTTTGAGAGGATTTTTTTCTTACAACTAATAGATTCATTTTAAGCCCAAATAAAGATTCATACATACATTTTAACCAAGTACAACATTCAATATTAAGCGAAAATACAAAAGTTCTTTGTTCTCAATACAAATAAAGAGTCATCTTCATGCTACTTGACTTTGCCATAAAAAGCCACTTCACCCTCAACTAGAACAATGTCATCACTCATGGCACTTGTGTTCATGAGTGATCGATAGATTGTACAAAAAAGTAAACATAATACTTTAAAAAAAATTATATTTCAAATTTTTATGTTCACTATCTTCTTCAATACATTACTAATTCCTTGAAAACAATCATTATACAATATTTGCAGGAAACATATCACACAAAAAGGAATAATCGTGGATATTTTTCATTTGGACAAAGAATACTTATCGTGTTAAACATATTTCACTACAAACTTACTATTTATATTCAAAAAAAAATATGGCACTAATTATAAACTTGATTTGTATATTTGCTTCTCATGTTTTGCTCAAATTGACACTTATGAAATTATATACATAACCATATTCAACTGACTTAGTAACTCAATTAAGTACTACGTTTCAAATGCTAGCCATGCTCATAAAATATTTTCATCTTATGCACTAGCATAATGTATGAGTGTTTTTTGAAGTTTATGTTACTATGTGTTGGGTGAATATTTTGTCACCATCGTACCAATGACAAAATATATTTTTCACACACAACTATGTTGAGATAAATTCTCTCCTCTCATCAAGGGGAGGTTTCCTAGTAGAATTTTGGTATTTTAACAACTTGAAAGTAAGTTTGGGGGGTAAGATCAAGGTTTATAATTCTCTTTTTTTAGAATTAACATATATCCCTTCACTTGATAAAACTTCTTACAAACTAACAAACTAAATACACTTACTTACAATGATTAAAATATATCCCTAAATCAACATAAACACAAAGTCTTATGTGAGTACAATCCAATTTCCAATCTAAAAACTGTTGTCACTGGGATTTGCACCCGATGCAAGCTTGAAATTCCTGCAATCTAGTGATACATTAGACTGCTATGAGGCTGTGGGTATCCTATTATGAGAGCAGACCTTTGGATTATAGGTCGGCTTCCTATTTGATCACCTAATACTAACTTGAAATTGACTTGGAAAAGGGATAGAAGGATATGTATAAAATAAAACTATTGCTAAAAAGGTGATCCACCAATGACTGAAGTGATCTAAATGCTTACAAACTCATAAAAATGCTCAAGTATTGAAGCTATACAATCTCACAACTCTACTACTTATGCCTGCAAAAGCAATTCTTATGAAAGGCTCTGACTTTCTGATGTATACAAAAAGGAGAACATTGAGGTTCTCACAGTTTTGATGCAAAAGAACAAAAACACTAACATAGACCTGCACTATGACATAACATTATTAGCATTCAACTTTGAAGGAATCTAATGAAACAAAATGATAAAAGAATATTTAACCATAAAATTCACAAACAATAGTTGAAAAAACAAGAATAATGAGAAGGAAAACAACTTCTTTATTGAGAATCAAGAGCTATCTGCATTCCAAATCTATAGAACTGCTTACAAAAATCTGAATATTACTCATGAGAAATCTGAAAATACTCATAACTAATGAGTTACAAGAGCAAGGATCTCTGCTGCTGAACAAGTACCAACTCCAGAACTTTAGAGCTAAGTGACAAAAAGTCCCTTATACAAGTAAGCTTTCAAAATTCAAAAATGAATTTTGGCTCCCAAAAATATGTGTTGTCATCTCTCCACCAAATCAAGACTCTAACTGAGAGAAAAACTCCTCCAAAATTGATGACTTCTTGTCATTTCGTGTTGAGTTCATCTGGACGCTACCAGTTACTTGACCATTTGATTTAACCACTTGCATTAACCATCAGCACATGATAGATTAACATTCAACCGTTGGGACTACTGACAGCTTGTCGCTGTGTCGCGAGGATTAACATTCATGCACCTTTTCATTGTGGTATAGCGATAACCCTCAGATCATCTTGGACTTGCACGACCCTTATCTCACCTGGGCACTCACCCTACTGGTGAGCCCACCACATGTCACTTCCTGTTCACCTTTGGATTTCTCATGAGATCTGCCTGTCTCGCCACTTGGACCTACCACTGGACTTGGTCTACCTTGGTTCTTCATCTGCTCTCTACCACGTGGCACATCCTCATTTGTTTTGAGCCCACCTAGACGACCACCTCAACTGCCACCTCCCCAGTCGCTATGTCGTAGGAGATAACCAACGAGCATCTTCATCTTGTAGTATAGCGACGAACATTGATCTTCCCTCAAACTGCTCAATCCTTAGCATCTGAGCCGCTCACCTTTTCTGCACGTGCTTTGTCGTCAAGTCATGAAGATAACTAGCAAGCTTATAACCATTGCAGTATAGCAACCGCTGTTAGATCTCTCGCATCATCGTTCGATCTTCCTTGATCTGCTCAACCGTTAATCCCAGTTGATCTGCTCCCCTCTGCCATGTGTCACCATGTGGCACCCCCTAGTTCGCTCATGAGATCCACCTGGGCACCACCTGTCTGTCAGGCCTACCACGCGTCAGCCTACGGCCCACTCGCGGATCCACCTAGACTGCCACGTCGCCTTTGGTTCTATTGGATATCACTCTTTCGACCAAACTACTCCCTCGATGAGCCGTTTACAAGTCTCATTGAACTTACAGTTTCATCGATGCCTTTATTTTATCAGTGGGACTAGTTTTGATTTCTTCAATATACCCTATGTTGATGAAACTGAACCTTTGGCGAAGCCTTTTAGAGATTCATCACAGCTAAGGTCTGCTCGATAAGTCACCCTTGGGTGACATGCCACCTATTCTGCCGCATTGTCACCACTGGACCTTCCATCTCTTCGTCCATCTGTGCCACGTCACCAACTACTGGACCGCCACCTCACCAGTTGCCAAGTCACGATGATATCTGGTAAGCATCGAACCATCGCGATAGTCATTGGATCACCATGATCTACATCTGATATGCTCGAATTGCTTGCTGGTTAATTTGCCTTTTCGCTACAAAATTTGGGTGCCTCGAGATGCACATGCATGTGGGGGACCCACCAATGCTAAGCTTCTCCTTGTTAAAATCCCGTAAGCTTTGACACTAAGGATATATGCAACTTTGCCTTTAAATGCGATGAATTTCCTCTGCGCGTCCAATGTAGGATAAATGGTCTATGCCTAGGCCTTTCCATCAGAATAACATGAAACGAGCTCCTTTCAATAGACGATGACTTACTCCAGTCTGTCCACTTTTCTATCGGGCGTCGGCGTAGGGGAGAACCTTGCCTGTCGATACCCGATACAACCACTCCACGCCTATGCTTGCTCATCGGGGTAAGTCTTGTCGATTGAGGTAGGTCTTGCCGATAAGGCAAAAATTCAAAAACTGCAAAGAAACCCATCTCCATCAACATGCTAGGCTCAACCCTCGTGGGAGCCACATTTTAACCCACATGCTGAATTTTACTTTTCCTGTATCTAATTGAGCTAGTAGCGAAAATAGGTAACAATAACTATTATAACTTGCAACTCAAAGTCTTCAAGTTATAGGTGAAACTTTCATTAACCAAAAGTAATCAATAGTCGCACAAAGCCTCTCGCTTAATCACCATATCACAATTAGATTTTTGAAATATGAAAGATAGCTCAAATTCTATAATCACAATTAGAATTCTCCTTTAATAGCATAAACTAAACACCAATACCATCAAGGAATTAAAGAACATATATATAAGCAATGAATGAAAGAACATTCACTTATATACACAATTTCTTGTCCAACTCAAAGTTTGGAAACAAAGAGAATTGTGTTCTTTATTTACTTGATTAATTATCACAACAAAAGAGCTCAAAGTCTCACTTGAGGCGACAATTCGACAGAGTTTTTGATAAGCATATAAAAGATAAATATTTACAAATGAGGTTCCTCCTTTTATAGGAAAGGAGTCGAGAAAAATGTGGCTATAGTTGACTAATTCAACTGCAGAGTCCCACTTGACTACAACTACTGCATAAAATAAAAATGCAACTGCAAGAAAAATTTTAGTAAGAAAAGATGCCACTACATGAATTCTACTTAGTGTCGATGACACTTTATTCTTCATTTTCCTCCCTTCGGATTTACTCGGAGAAGGATCAGTCATCTGCCAAAATCTGCAACATTTTCTTCATGAAAATCAATATTCACCATCAAAGACCCATAATGATGCCTGAAAGATCAAAATTACCCTTAGACAAAAAGATAGAAAAATCAGCAGATCGGGTTTTAAAACTTGATCTGCACTTGGGTAGGTCATATTGGCAGATCAGGTTTTTCTGCTAATGTTGCAGGTCAAGACTGCAGGTCGGGTTTTAAAACCCAATCTGTTGTTTGGCAAAACCCAGGTTGTCGGTCGGGTTTTAAAACCCGACCTGCACATGTGCAGAAAAAGACCGACAGGTTGGGCTTTAAAACCCGATTTGACAGTAAAAGAGGCTAGCAGGTCGAGTTTTAAAACCCAACCTGCCAATGGGGAAGACCTTAAAACCCGACCCATCGATAGGCAGACTTGTAGGTCAGGTTTTAAAACCTGACCTACACTACTTTGCAGACGAAAACTGCACTTTAGGTTTTAAAATCCGATGTGCATGAAAACACAAGAAACACTTCATTTTGGGTTTTAAAACCTGAAGTGCAATCAAAAGATGAAATAAAAGATCAAGGAAAAAACATGAAAACAAAAACAACAAAAACGAAGATGCAAACCAACATGACTTACGAGGGAAGTCGATCGACCTTGGAGGATGTAGGCTATGAAATGGACAAGTTTCGTAGGGGTTGTCCCACGATTCAGACTAGCTGAAATTAGTGACAACACTATGGAATTTATTTTTGCATTTACTTTATTTTACAATTGATCTTCATACTGAAACATAACATTATGTATTAATTTCTATCTTCCTCACTTTGGCTCAACAAAATAATGTATGGCCCGTGTTCACTAATCTACTTTAATGATTCAAAACAAGGATATTTTTGGCCTCCAACAATAGGTAAAGTTGTTAGTTTGTTTCCATAGTACAACAATATATAGTTACATTGATACAAGTCAATTTTTCTATGCATCTGATCTTATATTATGCATTCCAAGCAATTTCATAAAAGACAAATATGACTTGTATAAAATTTGTTGCATATTTCTATTTTTCCCAATTTAAATCAAGGAAAATGGTTTAAGAGGAAGACAAAATAAGTTTGAACACTAGATCTATGACGTTTGTGTGGAATTCAATGTACTGGCACAATTTAAAAAAACAATTCTATTTGATGCTAATAGGACAAATGTCAATACAACATACCCATTATTTACTAAAGTTTATTTGTTAACCTTGAATTTTTCCAATTCACTTATGTTGCTTCTACAAATTATAAAGTAATCATAGTTCATACAAAAAAGAAGGTGTTACAAAACTTACCAAGTTCACAGTCTTCGCTCCAATTACATAGTTTGTTGTACAAAAGCAAATATCTACAACAAAATTAGGTTGCACAATACAAACATAATATATTGACTTGTTGCTTAACCCAAATGCTTCTCCCACCAAATCTTTACACTAATCCAAAACATCTCACCATTGGTAGGAACTTGACACAATACGTCTCTTGTTCATTCTTCATTCAAATTAATAATTTAGTTGAATTAAAGAGGAACAAAAATAGGTTAGAATTATAACTGGAAGGTTAAATATTTTTCTATTACTTTGTGGATTAAAAACTTATCAATTTGTACAAGAAGAAGATTTGATGTGATCATATATTGATTAAAATATTTAATTACACACTTAATATTTTAATAATTAATGAATCTCAAATTCATGATAGAAATAATTGATTGTTGAACTTAATTAAAAAGGGGCGCAATGCGTCAAGTTCCTACCAATAGTGTGGTTAGTTTAGAGTAGAAAATAGAAAAGGATTTGGTTTGTTTAGAGATAAAGGGGGAAAGAGTGAGAGAGGAAGGTGACAAAGACAAGTAGTAGAGAAAGGTATTGAGAGATGCGGAAAGAGGGATATAGAGGCTAAAATACAGAGATTGTTGGCATTATGTGAATCATTATGAGGACATAATGACATTGTATGTTGTCATTGATGTCAATATGATGAAGAGGTGTGAACCGGTATAACACTGTGAACCAACATTTGTGCCAAAGTGAAGCGGTGTGCTTGTTCATGATGAACCGACATATAGTTATGGGAATCAGCATATGGAAGTATTGTATGACTACCGGTTGGTAGTCTCAACTTTAGGGTTTCCGGTTGATATGCTTCAAGCCTGTGTGGCTCAACCGATGATATTGTGTGATGAGTTAGCATTGTAAAGAAGAACAGATCGTGTTGCCACGCAAGCCTATGTGCGTGAAGGATCTTGCATGAGGGAGATTGTTCCTATCTACCTCGGGAATGTGTAAAGTTTGTAAAACAATGATAACATGTGATGGGTTATCAGCCGCCATAAAATCGGTGGAAATGGATGATGGAGAATGTCTTGAGTTTGGATCAAGATCCGCTGCATTTAATGCAGTGTGCTCAACGGTCAAGATTGAACCGTTTGAATTCCTTAACCTAACTGGTTTAGGGTTTAGGGTTTATGCTATCGACCTATCTATTTTCCTATAAGGTCGATGTTGTGTCTCTTTCTGAGGTTGTTGGCAAAAGTTGTGTGTGTGTATCCAAGAGAAGGGATATGTGATTATTGCCAAACCAAAAGGAGAGAAGTGATACCTGTAGAGTGTAAGTGCAGAAGGTGAAGAGGAGCTTAAGCGGATCTGCATTGGCATTGAGTGTTGTTACCAGATCATTGTAATACTTGTTGATCTCTAACCATCTCAACAGTCGGAAAATCCCTTAACAGGGTAGCCTTAACCGACTTGCTGAAAATCCTTTAACAGGGTAACTCAAAGCTACTGAGTTCAGAATCCTTTAGCTATTGAGTTCTTGAAATCCTCTAACAAGGTAACCTTTAACAAGGTTTAACCCTTAACTGGGTATTGTAGCCATCCCTTAACCGGGTGATCTCTAACAGGATCGGTTCCTAGTAGAACCTTTTGTAATGTCTCTAACTGGACAAGGCTCCTAATAGAGCGGACTTCTAAAGAGTTCAAAAATAGCTTGTGGGTATTCATCCCCATCGTGGTTTTTCCCAGTTGGGTTTCCACGTGAAAAATATGTGTGTCATGTGTGATGCTTTGCTATTGTCTGTCAAGCATATGATGGTTCTGTGTTTTATGCTTGTCAATAAAACATGTTGAACTAACTGTTATTATGATCTGATGATAGATTACCTATTTATGCATAAGGGTGAAATGGTAGTGTAGTCTCGAGTTGAGTGAAAAGCTAAGTGAGTAACCGGTTAATGCTTGTCTCAGACATTCTTAGCTTTACCGGTTGCACTCTGTTTCAAACTGGTGTCACTGTCTGCCAGTCATTTGAAGTGTCTGTTGTCAAACCGGTTTTGGACTGTATTTTTGTCTGTACTAATTCACCCCCCCCTCTCAGTACTGGTTTGGTACTATTCGCTCATCATTAAGTTATCAGAGATAAGGATAGAGATATAGATAGAGATATAGTGAACATGTGTGTATATGATTGAGAGAGATAAAGAGAGGCAGAGGAAGAGAGAGAAATAGTGGAGAGAAGAAGAGATGGACATAGAAAGAGGGAGAGATAGGAAAGAGAAGGAGAGATAGAGATATATACATAACTTGGGAAAGATAAAAGAGGTGAGATATATATAAATATAAATTATAGAGAAGGAAAGATACCTAAAAGGGGAGAGAAAGAGGGAGATAATGAGAGAGGGGGAGACAGAAAGATAGAAAGGTAAAGATACAAGAGGTGATATACAACGAGAAGTAGTGAGATACAAATATATACATAGAGGGAGAGAGAAACAGAGATAGGGGAGAGATGGAGTGAATAAGAGAGATATATAAATAATGAGATATAGATAGAGAGGGAGAGAAAATATTTGAATATAGAGATAGAGGGGGGAAGAGTGACATATAAAGATAGAGAGATAGAGATAGGGAGAGAGAAATAGAGAGTAAGTGTGTGAGTGAGAGAGATATAGAGATATAAATAAGGATGGAGTAACATGGTGTGCGTGTGTGTGCGTGTGCGTGTGTGTGCATGTGCATGTGCGTGTGTGTGCGTGTGCGTGTGCGTGTGGGTGTGTGTGTGTGTGTGTGTGAGTGAGAGAGAGAGAGAGAGAGAGAGAGAGAGAGAGAGAGAGAGAGAGAGAGAGAGAGAGAGAGAGAGAGAGAGAGAGAGAGAGAGAGAGAGAGAGAGAGAGAGAGAGAGAGAGAGAGAGAGAGAGAGAGAGAGAGAGAGAGAGAGGATATTTTCATAAAAAGAAGTGAAGAGGAACAAATAAATATTTAAAAAGAGCTTAAGAGTGAAATAAAAAATAGAAACTTGATTTATTTAAAATTAAAATTATTAGTTTGTGATTCAATATCTAGATTTGAAATCTAAATACCACCTAAATTGTCTTCATTTGATACTATGTTAGATTTAATATGAGTAACATAAGAATACTATTAAAATTTTCTAGAATTAAAACAATACTATAGTGACATAAATTTAAGCAAACAAAAGGAAAGAATTTGAAAAAATTATAAATAATATACTCAAGATTGTAATGAAGGAAATGACTACATGTATAAACTAAAGGATGTATGATCTAACATGACAAGTTTTCCAAAGAGAGTGAACCTCAATGAGTTGAAGGATTCACTGAAGATGTAAGAGGAGTGATTTTGAGGGAACTCGTCTTAAAGAAGGAAACACGACACCTAGTTACCAATAGTGTGTCTTACTTGGCAGTGTGTAGGTACCCTAGTTGGCAACTTAAACAAATTCTCATATTTTATCAAAATTTGGTCCATGGATCTTTTCTGTTGTGTTGTGGTGTTTGTGATGTCATTGGAATTATATACAGACTTCCTTTCTTCTTCATAATGAATCATTAATAATATGAATGTTCCTGTTTTGACAACCAACCTCCTACCTTGCTTAGCACTAATCAAAGAGGTAGTGTATGCAGGGCTTACCTCTGGTATTTGGTATTTCTGCTCACCCAATCTGATTGTCACGATGCGAGGTCTGGATTCATAGACACCATGGCACTGGTACATATATGGTTGTCCAACAAAACATCACAAACATCTAAAGAAGCCACATCACATATTATTTCATCTCTGAAAGGCTTTATAGAGTAGGAAATGTGACACTGCTGGTGCACTTGGATATCTCTCCCTTGACTTACCCATGATCCCATAGAATAGGGTTGCAGATGTGCTGTTGTTTTCAGATTCAATCTTTTCACGGTCTCTGCTGATATTAGGTTCTTTTGACTTCCACTATCAACAATAAAGTGCAGGGCTTTTCCTTCGACCCACATTTGTGAGTGAAACAATCTCTCCTCATCCTCTTAGGGCAATATCTTTGTATTAGCTACCATTGCGTATGGATCAGCCTCAATGACCCGTTCATGACTTTCTTTTGGACAAGATTCTGCTACCTGAGGTTCTTCCTTGTCCTCATGTGTCTCCATCATTAAACTTTTTATGGTTCTGCAATCTTTTGTGTTGTGAGAGGGACTCTTATGGAATTCACACCACATATTGTTTGTTCTCTTGCATCTTCTTCATACCCCATGCCTTTTTCATTGGTGAATTGGGAGGAGATTCCTTGGAGCTCTTCTATCTGTTATTTGCGAAGTTATTCCTCCTTCCTTTCTGTTTGAGTTTCTCCTCAATTTTTGTAGCAAATTTATATGCACTAGGTAAACTCTCTATGTTTAGGAATTCCATTTCGGTTTGAATATACCTATGGAGTCCACTCTGATATTTTAAAACTTTGTGCTTCTCACAATCTTTGATGCCAAGTTTTGCTGTTAAAGCATGAAACAAATTAGTATATTCTTGAACAGTTTGGTCTTTTTTCTGTCGAAGCAATTGCCACTACATATATTTATGTTCATATGTATCTATAGGAAAATATTCTTCCTTTATGTGCTCCATGAATTCTCCCCATGTGGGTTTTTGATAAAAGATGAACGTAGTGCCCGTTTCTGCTACCTTGGTTGCTAACTTCACTTCCCAAGAATCTTTCACATGATTTTCAGCTTTGAGAAGAGCGAAAGTTATTTTCTCTTCATCTGAGAACTGGTTGACAGAGAAATATCTTTCCAGTTTTGAAACCCAGTCATCAACAACATCTGCATCAATCGTTCCTTGAAAGGTGGGTATATCAAAATATACTTGCACCTTGAATGGTGTATACCCTGTGAATGGTGGGTTTGTAGGTGACCCATGACTTTCCAGCATCTACTTGAACTGCTCCATCATTTCTTCTCGTTGTTTTGTTAATGCATTTGCAACCAATGCTTTAATGTCTTCATCAGTCTGCAACTTAGCCATCTGCGATCATGTGCGTTTCAAAGGAAGTTAGTTTGAATGATTCCTTGTTTCCAACTCAGTCTTTGATATGTTGATCGTGTGTGATATGACATACATGAGCGAACTTGCTCTAATACCATTGATCCAAATTATGGATTCAGACGACAACACCTAAGTGAGAACTTGCGGTCTTGTAGATGAACAAGATAATATAGAATTGAAGCAAGCCAAAAAGTATTGTATTCGATTAAAAAATCCAACATATAGTAGTCCAAGGGATTCCAAGGGTCACCAACAACTCCTTGAGAATCGAAAAACCAACAGTCATGTTGTCCTCAAAATTTGATTCCCTTCAATGTCCTTAGAATAATATGATTTAAACTGGGTGCCGAGAAGACATCAGAGGCAAGGAAATTCCAGAGACAACATATGAAAAGGTTTGATTAGACCTTCTACACTTCGGGCTTCCTTAGAGCCCAGGTGGGTATACCTTTGTGAATTAATTTCACACTTTCAAACAATAAACCCACAGCAAACCAGTCCAGAAAACCAGTGGATTTGTTCACCTTGAAATCAACTGAAAACAAAGAATGGAAACTATACTTAACTTTAGCATTTTTGATCAACAAAGTATGCAATAAACAACCTTGATTAATACCAGTGCCTTATCTAGGGTTACAGAGTCACCTAAAATCAAATAAAACTCCTGAAACAATATATCTTTATGCTTCCCGTCGGCTCGGTTTCCACTTATCCTTATACATGCCTGACACATACAAGAATTCAATCATTCTAGACTAAGCTATGGTCCTCAAAATTCAAAGTTCCTTCCAAAGAATTTACTGGTATGAGTGATCCCGCGTATTTAATTTCCCTCCTGAAGAGAAAAGCTAACAAACACTTATACTGAGATTGCTTTGCAATTCCATTTAAACTAAACAACCCTGGATTATTCAGAATAAAGATAGTAAATAAATTTGTGAACAAACTTGAAGACAACACAAAGCTTTACTCAAAACCAATGGCCTGTCTATTGATATTCATTTCAAGAAATATTACAAGAAATTCTGATTCTCCATTGAACTTTGGAAAGACTCAGATAAATTTCTGCAGCATTTTCTTACAAAAATTTGTGATCCCCCTTCCCTCTAGTCCTGGTATCCATTTATAACAACATGGATGCACAAAGCTTCGGACTTCTCGAGGAGAGTTTGTTACAAAAATTTCAAAAATTGAAGAGATTGCAGTTTTTGCGTGAAGGCAGTTATGCGCTCTTTTCAGCCTCTGCAGTTTGTTCAATAGGTTGTTCGGTTGCAACCTCTTCTATCTTTTCAGGGGCGCTCTCCAATTGCTAACCCTCCTACTTTCAGAAAAAGTTCTTTAAGAGGCCCATTCCTGAGATGACTCCTCTGTGCACTGTACACTTGGGCTAGTGATGTGAAATTTATGGGTTCCAAGAAGTTTGTGAACTCATTGAGCCCAAATGCTGTCCTTAATTCTTCCGCATTAATTTCCACAAGGGTTTTTCCATTTACATCCCGGATGCATCTTGTGACTGGATCATAATTCAATGCCATTTGGGTTAGTAGGTCTGTATCCATGAATACCCCTGGGACTACTAATTTCCCAACATCTAGTTCCCAAGTACTGTTTTGAGGAGCGGGAGAATTTCTCATTCCAAACCTGACTCTAAACAGCCCCAACCGGGACAGTCCAACCCGTGGGTCTCTCAGCCAATTACCTTTGTCATACAACCCTTCTCCTATCTTCAGACGGGGAGCCCTGGGCACTAACTCTTTGGCCTTTGATGCCTGGTTAGTTGACAACGTCAACTGTTCTAAAAAATCATCACATACACTTCTTTCTAAATAATTAACCTTGCCAGAAAATTCCCTTTTAGGAGCCATTTGAAAATGCAAGAAAATGAATATCACTCTTGAACAATCCTGCAACACGAGAATGATTCTACTTAAAACACCACACAAGAATTGCTACAAAATATGAGAGAACCTGATGCTTGCTTGAAATTTGCTCTGCAACTGAACCGCTTGCTTTGTATCTGAAAAAGATAACTTTGCGTCTGCTCTTCTGCAAAATCTTTTAAAAGATATCTTTACTAGGTTGTTAGGAAATCAAATACCTATACTCAGGGCCTTAACTATAACATTGATTCCGCATGCTTCGGCCGTCCCTTCAAAATCGAATTCATACGAGAATTCGTATTTTTTGCTCCAACGGGTCATAACATTCCTGCAAGTGTTTCACTGTTACCTTTGGTTACTGACGGCTTTGTCTTTAGTCTGGGTCCCGCTTTTCTATTGGCTACATAATACCACGTGGCATCCAACCATTGGCCTTAAAAATCCCTTCACATTCCACTTGATACTGACTGCGTGTCTTTCTTTATACTGTGACGGGCTCACTTTTTGACCATGTCATCATCATGACACGTGGACGGTCCTCGTTAATTCTCACTATTTCTCGGGCCTAAAGGGTGAGCATTTTACCCTTGCAAAATAGCGCGGACCGTCGGATCATCCCTGCAGTTAATCGACATTTAATCCTCTGAAAAGGTTCTCAGGAACGGTGGGCCCGTGGACATGTCACTAACACCTGGCATCCAGTCACCTGCGGCGCTAACTTGTCATTTTCTCATTCGCCCAAAAGAAACCACGAGGGGCCCCACTTTCGTCTCAATAGGTCTATCTCTCACGTCATCATCATGACACATGGACGGTCCTCATTAATTCTCGCTATTTCGCGGGCCTAAAGGGTGAGCATTTTACCCTTGCGAAATAGCGCGGACCGTCGGATCATCCCTGCAGTTAATCGGCATTTAATCCTCTGAAAAGGTTCTCAGGAACGGTGGGCCCGTGGACATGTCACTAACACCTGGCATCCAGTCACCTTCGGAGCTGACTTGTCACTCTGTCACTTGCCAGAAAGAATCCACAGGGTCTCAATAGATTGTTAACAGCTGTTCCTGCCAGGTCATCTCTGGGGCCCACTTTGAACTTTTAATCCTAACCCACCGACTGTGGTGCCTTGTGCCATGTGTTACCTTTTAATACGCTAGAAGAAAGCCATGGGGCTTCAACCACCTTTGACAGCTATACCCTTTACTTCCTCCATCATGACACATGGACGGTCCTCGTTAATTCTCGCTATTTCACGGGCCTAAAGGGTGAGCATTTTACCCTTGCGAAATAGCGCGGACCGTTGGATCATCTCTCAAACTGATAACTAATTACCGGGCCCGACAACTTTAGAAGAAAAGCATACAAGGCATAAATTTTTCAAATAATCAACGTAACCGCCTAGGCAAACAATAAGGGGGAACACCTCCTACGACCCCACGACCCATAACTTAAGTAAATAAAGTAACAGAAGATTAGAAACCAGAGGGTTTACAAAAGGATAAAATCTAAAAAATCAAAACCCTTAAACCTCTAAGGTTTAGAACAAAGCTGAAGCACTTGAGATTACACCCTATTCGAAGAAAAATCAATGAACCATAGCCAATTATGGGAAAAGAAGACCCAATTTTAAACAGTGATAACAAGTCATATCAGGTTTATTTACATAATAAAATCTAAAACTACGTAATTTATGAAAAAAATATATAAAATTTGTCCTAACTTTAATTAGGCATAACTTTCTGCACAAGACTCAAAATTACGAACCATTTAACTCATTGGAAAGGTCTCCAAGAGTTGTAGGCGAAATCTTAAACTCTTTCACCACTTTCAAGGGCTAAAAATGCCCTGAAGGCTTTCAAAAATGCCATTTACTAACATATAGAAAAATTAAGAAAATATATAATAATATTTTCAAATTTTCTTCTGATCACTCTCCCTCTCGCTCCCCCTATCTCCTTCCAACTAGATTCCTTTCTCCCCCTCTCTCTATATTGATATCTCCCTCTCTTTCTATCCATATCTTTCTACCTCTATCTCCTTATCTCTCTCCATATCCTCATCTATCTCTCTATATCTTCCTCTATTTATATGACTTCCTCTCTCAGTCCCTATCTTATCTATTGAGCTATCTCTCCCTCCCCCCTCCCTCTCTTTCCATATATTTCTCTACCTATATCTCCCTTACTCTCTCTCCCTATCTCTCTATCTCTTTCCCTATTTCTCTCTATCTCTCTATATCGCCATCTATCTCTCACTCCCCCCCCCCCCTCTCTCTCTCTCTCTCTCTCTACACATATCTCCCTCCCTCTATCCATCCATCTCTCTCCCTCTCCCTAGAATTCTATACTTATATCTCTTTGGCTCTTTATCTCTTTCTCTCCATATTTCTTCTTCCACCTCCATCTACCTCTCCCAATATATCACTTTATATTTCTACCTCTATTTTTCTCTCTCCCTCTCTCCTTTCTTTATCTTCATATCCTTCTCTTTATATTGTTCTCTCCCTCTCCCTCTCTTTCGCTTATTGACCTTCCACACCTCTTCGGCGTACCCATTGCACACCAAGGTGCAATTGTTAGTTAGTAGTCGTGGAAAACCAAAAGCAATTGATATAACATTTTGCTATTCAACTTAAAATATACTCAATATTTTATTTACATTGATTTATACATGGAATATGCCTTCAACACTAATTTTCATTGTACTTTGGTATTAATTTCTCGTACAAAAAAGGAAAGGTATATATTTTGTCTAATTGTTGTGAGGACATTATTAATGAATTTATTATTAATAGTAGGCTTTTTTTAGTACAATATCATCAATGAAGAAATAAATATACAATTTTACACTAAGAAAATTGAATTTTTGCGTACTGTTTTCAATATAAACCAATAGAAATAAAGAAAAATGATATATTTATAATTATATAAAATATAAAATAAATATGAACTATAAGTTTTTTGCTAAAAAAATTTAATTCTTAATATTGATTGATTGCAATAATATTCAAAAACTAATAATAGTATGAAAATCTAAACTAAAACGTTTTAATTTCTTACCTTTTCGAATGCTCACAAAGTTTGGTGTTCATCATGAAAACATAAAAAAACTGTAAATGTCAAATGTTCTTATTTTCTTGGGAAAGTCTTACCTGTATTTCAACAAGCTTGGGCTATTAAAAATTATAATCATATTCCTCCTCCTTTATGTTATAGGCTTCCCGCTTTCCATAGTGAAAATGTTAAAAAGTGGTAGACTCCTTTATATATTCAAAACCTCATCCAAAATGCTGACCTGCTTTAAGAGCGAGAAAAGTGTTTTCTTGAAAAGTGTTTGGTAGACGAGTTTTCTTTATTTGTCGACATTTTTATATTTTTATAAAGTATCCAATTCACCCATGAATGAGGATCGATGGAAGAAAAGACAAAATCAAGCACCAAGTATATGTCGGCTCCCCAAGATGATTCTAGAACTACTAGTAGGGCCCAACATGGTTTTTAGTTAGAATTGTGTTTAAAGGGCTGACAAACAATATAAAGGCATATGATAGGTAGATGAATTCAAGGTAGAATGGCATGTGAAACATCTATCAAAGAGTGAGTGGGGTATTATAGAGGAGCTTAATAGTCTAAGGGACGAACATTTTGAATGATATCTAATGCTCAACTAGTTCATAGATGTTGTTATCTAAGTGTGAATCATTTAAATCATTTTTCAAATGTTGTGAAGACATATGGGATATATTATTTTAATGATAATATGTTGAGCATGTAAATTTTACATATCCTCAAACAATTTATAGCCATTAATTTATAAGGTCTCTAATGCCTTAAACACTCGATTTCTAATAGCCATGATTTCTATATATAGACTTTTAAATGTAATGCCATTAATTTAAAATCATACAATTTTTTACAGTTATCCAAAGATGTAAAAGTTATTTTTATATATAGACTTTTAAATGTAATGTCATTAATTTAAAATCATACAATTTTACGGTTATTCAAAGATGTAAAAGTTTTTCAATTTGATTAAAATCATACAATTTTAAAAAACTTTTTCAATTGATTAACATTTGATGTCAATTAAACACATTATTCTTCCAATCTAATCTTATTTACTAAGATTAGATAAATACAAAGAAAATTATCCTTCCAAATCTAATCTTATTTAATAGATTAGATATATTAAGCAAATTATCCTTAAATAAGATTAGATAAATACAAGAAAATTATCCTTCCAAATCTAATCTTATTTAATAGATTAGATATATTAAGCAAATTATCCTTCGAAACTGTGTCTTTGACACTATTTATCTAAATATATCTCCCATCAATTCAAAATTGAGATATATCACCACATTCAAAGAGGAACAAAAATAAATCCAAGCATGTCACTTTTACTTTGAAGAGGATAAATGATGTCACTTTTACTTTGAAGAGGATAAATGATTTAAAGAAACTGTTAATATAGAAACCATAATCCCCACATTCACCATCCTACTGAATGAAATGGAACATTCATCAGTTCATAATGATGCTTCTTTAACAACTTTAAATCCATCTTAAAAATAATTAAAAAAATGAAACATACAAAATTTTAAAAACTTATGAAAACTCATAATGCACGTATATACCAAGATAAAAACATTCTTATATTACCTAAAATTTAGAAAAGAAGTATGAAAGACATTACGAAATGAAGAAATGAAGCTCGCAAAAGGTTGCAAGAAAATGATAGCAATGAATTTTCAATATATGAAATATGGTATTTTGAATAATATATGGCAGTATTGGAAGATCAAAACCAATACTTAAACATTGAGTAATGGCCATATTTTAAGTTCACTATATATATTTAAATAATTGAAATATTAAATAATATATATTTTTTAATAAAAGTGAGTATTTAAATAATTAATTAGAATATATTAAATGTCATTATAAAAAATTGATATATGAAATTCTAAACTCATTAAAAGAAAAATTCTAACATATTTTAATGCATATAGTTGATTACTTGTTGGATCTAATCTATATTGTTTGATCTAATCTATATTGTTTGAAATAAGCCAAAGTAAGTTCCTTTAGTCTTCAAACTTGGGGAGAGACTTAGATCAAAATATTCACACTCCCAAAGGTTCATTATTGTATATATGTATCTATACATATATTTATGTAGTAGTAAGCCTAGAAGCTCATTGGGCCTTGGTTATCACCCATCTGATTTGGTCCCCTCACAATCACTTCATTCTTTTGTGATTCCAAAATTCTACTCATCTCTTCTGGATGTATCCCGAAAGATCTCCCAAGAACTCTCTTGTCTAACTCTTTAAGTACATTGTTTTTTCCTGCAACAAATATAAAACACATAAATAAGAAACCTCCTCTCCATTAGATATATTCTCAAAGCTATTTTAGTGTATTACTACTTGAAGTTATTTACCTGTGAGGAACTTCCTTATATTGCGATGATCAGTGACCTCAAAGCATAAGATGAGAAGTGGGCGACCTGGAGAAGCAATTGTAGTGTAGGGATGGGCTCTTGGAACCATGAAAACAATGCCTGGTCTTAGTCTTGCCCTCACTTTTTGGTAAGAAATGTCTCTTTGTTGTCCTTCTTCATATTGCCCTTGCCCTCCTCCTCCTCCTCCTCCATAAGATCTTCCCCCACCTCCGCCTGCAAGATGTGGGCATGCCATTTCTAGGATCCCCTCACCATTGATAACTATGCCAAATTTAGTGGCTCTTGTATTGTAATTAGGAACTAACATGGATCCCTGTTGACACATCAATTCAAATCATCATTTGATAACATTATAAACATTACTTGTAGAGCGAAATTATTGTTGGACTTGAATAACACATTATGCCAAATTTAGTGGCTCTTGTATTGTAATTAGGAACTAACATGGATCCCTGTTGACACATCAATTCAAATCATCATTTGATAACATTATAAACATTACTTGTGGAGCAAAATTATTGTTGGACTTGAATAACACATTGTAAAGTTTGATTTTCTAAAACTAACTTATAACTTCTCTTTTTCAATAAAACTCAGAAGAATAGGTGAAAGACCCATTTATTAGTTTGATTTTCTAAAACTAACTTATAACTTCTCTTTTTCAATAAAACTCAGCAGAATAGGTGAGAGACACATTTATTAGTGTGATCTAAGATGTTCAGAAGCTAGTTTTTTCTTTTATGATAAAACTTAGACTAGGTTTGTTTTTTCAATAAAAGCTTAGAGTAGGAGATGGAAGACCCACCTATTAGTGTGATTTAAGATGTCCTCTAGTAAGACTAACACTAAAACTACGCTAATACTTAGGCTAGATTTAGACTAAGAGATGGAAGACCCACTTATTAGTGTGATTTAAGATGTCCTCTAGTAAGACTAACACTAAAACTACGCTAAAACTTAGGTTAGCTTTAGACTAGGAGATGGAAGACCCACCTATTACCTCTACTAAGACTAACACTAAAACTACGCTAAAACTTAGGCTAGCTTTAGACTAGGAGATGGAAGACCCACCTATTAGTGTGATGTAAGACTAACACTAAGACTAACACTAAGACTAAAACTACGCTAAAACTTAGGCTAGCTTTGTTTTTTCAAATAACACTTAGACTTTAGTAAGACTAACTAAAACTTAGGCTAGCTTTTCTTTTTTCAGTAAGATTCCACTATGAGATGTAAGATCTATCTACTCATATGAATGTTTTGTTTTCCATTAAGAATAGCACTAAAACTTAGACTAACTTCACTTTTTGTTTTCCATTAAGAGTAGCACTAAAACTTAGACTAACTTCACTTTTTGTTTAAGAGCAACACTAAAACTATAGCACTAAAACTTAGACTAACTTCACTTTTTGTCTACTCTTAAACTTAGACTAACTTCACTTTTTGTGTGAGGCTCCACTAAGAGGTGGAAGGCCCACTTATTAAGTGTAATTTAAGATGTTCTCCAATAATTTAACTAACACTAAAAGTTAATCTAGCTTTGTTTTTCCAATAAGATTTACAATAAGAGATGGAAGATCCACATATTAATGTGATTTAAAATGTCCTCCAATAAGAGTGACACTAAGAGGTCTATGATCCACCTTATTAATGTGATTTAGGATATAAGACTTAGGCTAGCTTCCAATATTTAAAATAAGAGTGACACTAAGAGGTCTAAGATCCACCTTATTAATGTGATTTAGGATATAAGACTTAGGCTAGCTTCCAATATTTAAAATATCCTCCAATAAGAGTGACACTAAGAGGTGGAAGATCCACCTATTAATGAACTAACACTAAAAGTTAATCTAGCTTTGCTTTTCCAGTAAGATCCACAATAATAATATTCACAATAAGAGATGGAAGATCCACATATTAATGTGATTTAAAATGTCCTCCAATAAGAGTGACACTAAGACGTGGAAGACTATTAATGTGATTTAGGAATAAGAGTGATTCACAATAAGAGATGGAAGATCCACATATTAATGTGATTTAAAATGTCCTCCAATAAGAGTGACACTAAGAGGTGGAAGATAAGAGGTGGAAGATCCACCTATTAATGAACTAACACTAAAAGTTAATCTAGCTTTGCTTTTCCAGTAAGATTCGCAATAATAAGATTCACAATAAGAGATGGAAGATCCACATATTAATGTGATTTAAAATGTCCTCCAATAAGAGTGACACTAAGACGTGGAAGACTATTAATGTGATTTAGGAATAAGAGTGATTCACAATAAGAGATGGAAGATCCACATATTAATGTGATTTAAAATGTCCTCCAATAAGAGTGACACTAAGAGGTGGAAGATAAGAGGTGGAAGATCCACCTATTAATGAACTAACACTAAAAGTTAATCTAGCTTTGCTTTTCCAGTAAGATTCGCAATAATAAGATTCACAATAAGAGATGGAAGATCCACATATTAATGTGATTTAAAATGTCCTCCAATAAGAGTGACACTAAGACGTGGAAGACTATTAATGTGATTTAGGAATAAGAGTGATTCACAATAAGAGATGGAAGATCCACATATTAATGTGATTTAAAATGTCCTCCAATAAGAGTGACACTAAGAGGTGGAAGATAAGAGGTGGAAGATCCACCTATTAATGAACTAACACTAAAAGTTAATCTAGCTTTGCTTTTCCAGTAAGATTCGCAATAATAAGATTCACAATAAGAGATGGAAGATCCACATATTAATGTGATTTAAAATGTCCTCCAATAAGAGTGACACTAAGACGTGGAAGATCCACCTATTAATGTGATGATTTAGGATGTAAGACATGTGATGATTTAGGATGTAAGACTTAGGCTAGCTTCCAATAAGACTAAGTCCAAACGAAAAAACCCACTTATTAATGTTAAACCTATCTATTAATGTTATTAATGTGATTTAAGATGTGATGATTTAGGATGTAAGACTTAGGCTAGCTTCCAATAAGACTAAGTCCAGACGAAAAAACCCACTTATTAATGTTAAACCTATCTATTAATGTTATTAATGTGATTTAAGATGTGATGATTTAGGATGTAAGACTTAGGCTAGCTTCCAATAAGACTATGTCCAAATGAAAAAACCCACTTATTAATGTTAAACCTATCTATTAATGTTATTAATGTGATTTAAGATGTCCTCCAATAAAATCGACACTAAAAGGAGGTGGAATGAAAGATCCACCTATTAATGTGATTTAAGATGTAAGACTTATGTTAGCTTTGTTTTTCAATAAGACTAAGGCTAAGACTAAGAGATGGAAATGTAACTAAGAACTCACACTAAGAGAACTTACACTAAGAGGTGGAAGACCTATTAATGTGATTTAAGATGTAAGACTTATGTTAGCTTTGTTTTACTAAGAGAACTCACACTAAGAGGTGGAAGACCTAGACCTATTAATGTGATTTAAGATGTAAGACTTATGTTAGCTTTGTTTTTCAATAAGACTAAGAGATGGAAATAATGTGATTTAAGATGTAAGACTTATGTTAGCTTTGTTTTACTAAGAGAACTCACACTAAGAGGTGGAAGACCTATTAATGTGATTTAAGATGTAAGACTTATGTTAGCTTTGTTTTTCAATAAGACTAAGAGATGGAAATGTAACTAAGACCCACCTATTACTTGTGGAAGACCTATTAATGTGATTTAAGATGTAAGACTTATGTTAGAAGACCCACCCAAGCTAGCTTCATTTTCTTCCTATGAGTAAGACTAAGACTAAGAGTGAGTTAAGACTATGAGTAAGACTAAGACTATGAGTGAGTTACATTTCCATTTCAAGATTTAAGATGTAAGACTTATGTTAGAAGACCCACCCAAGCTAGCTTCATTTTCTTCCTATGAGTAAGACTAAGACTAAGAGTGAGTTAAGACTATATGAGTAAGACTAAGACTATGAGTGAGTTACATTTCCATTTCAAGATTTAAGATGTAAGACTTATGTTAGAAGACTAAGACTTATGTTAGAAGACTAAGACTATGAGTGAGTTACATTTCTATTTCAAGATTTAAGATGTAAGACTTATGTTAGAAGACCCACTCAAGCTAGCTTCATTTTCTTCCTATGAGTAAGACTAAGACTAAGAGTGAGTTAAGACTATGAGTAAGACTAAAACTATGAGTGAGTTACATTTCCATTTCCATAAGACTAAGAGATAGAAATATAACTCAAGAACTCACACTAAGAGGTGGAAGACCCACCTATTAATGTAAGACTTCATTTTCTTCCTATGAGTAAGACTAAGACTAAGAGTGAGTTAAGACTATGAGTAAGACTAAGACTATGAGTGAGTTACATTTCCATTTCCATAAGACTAAGAGATAGAAATATAACTCAAGAACTCACACTAAGAGGTGGAAGACCCACCTATTAATGTAAGATTCCAATAACTCAGATGCTAGCTTCATTTTCTTGTACTAATGTAATTTTACCTACTAATATAATTTTAAGATTAAGACATCTTCTAATAAGACTTAGGTAGCTTCATTTTCTTGTACTAATGTAATTTTACCTATTAATATAATTTTAAGATAAGACATCTTCTAATAAGACTTAGGTCACTTTTTCAGTAAGACACACACTACGCCTTTAGGCTAGGAGGTGGAAGACCCACCTGTTAATGTGTTTTATAATCTAATAAGACTTGGGCTAACTTTGCTTTTCCAATAAGACTCGCAGACTTAAGGCTAGGAGGTGGAAGACCCACCTCTTAATGTAATTTGTGATTTTAAGCCATCGTCTAATAAGACTTAGATAGACTTACAGATTCCAGGATTGTAGCTGCAACGACGACCTTTAGTAGGCCTAACTGAGAATGCTCTCTTTCATCAACTTCAATAATTTTGCCATAGTTATTCTGGAAAGTTGGTCTGTGACTTAAAATGTTGAAGGGATTCTGCTCATGTCCTGCAGGCATTGATTCTCTAGATTGCGCCCCTGTAATCCTCTCTAACTCTTCTGGATGTAGTTGAATAATAGCTCCCGGATTCTGCTCCTCTTTTCCACTCAGCATTTGTTCAACACCTTCCTTGCTCTTCAAATCACACAGACAAATAATCAATCAATCAATTCCCTAATAGATGTCAAACAAAGGACATTTAGTTAAATCTTTTAACGTGGGCATTATCACCATGTTTTAATATTCTTACATTAAAGGCAGCTTCCAGAACTTCACGACTGAGTGCTGAGAAAACAGACTCAGGATTTCTAACTCCTGCCACATAAAAAGGCTGCAATACAACATACATGTAACACAGTCAAAAGCTCCATCACCTCCCTGTTAATTGACGACCCAAAAAACTTTGGCTAAAAGTTGTTTGATACTATGAACTTTTGAGATTATGTTTTCTATGGCCATGAATTACAGTCACCCATTTATTCATTGTAAACCTTTTTACACTCAATCTATGCCACAAAATAAAATCATATTCATACCTGATATTGTCCTGGAGTGGCCCCGTTATAGAGAAGATTGGCAAGGCGGAATACTTGTCGACCACCACTGTTTATGAGATAGAAAAGTTGACCAGCGGGAACCACAAATACATCTCCTTCCTCTAATCTCCTCTGCACCAAATTATTACTCTCCTGCTGCACATAGGCTATGTGACCACTTCCTGCCATGTACTTTCACATATAAAAAATTCTTCAAATGTACCAAAGTTTTATTAATATCGAGATGCATGAAAGGCATTCTACAATTGATATCTCTTGATATTGATGTATTTAAGCTGAGAGCTAAAATCTCAAACATTTAGATAGATGTATCTAATTGATGTTGAGCTAAAAGATCTAACTTAAGCTGACAGCAAAAAGATTTAATTGATGTAGATCTAAAAGATCTAATTTAAGATGACAGAAAAAAATTAAATTGATGTAGATCTAAAAGATCTAATTTAAGATGACAGAAAAAAATTAATTGAAATCTCTCGACATTTCTTTTCTTTAGATAGATGTATCTAGTTGATGTTGAGCTAAAAGATCTAATTAAAGCCGACAGTAAAATGATCTAATTGATGTCAAAATTCTAATTGATGTTGAGCTAAAAGATCTAATTTAAGCTGACAGAGAAAAATTCTAATTGATGTTGAGCTAAAAGATCTAAGCCGACAGCGAAAAGATCTAATTCATATCTCTTTGACAGTTGGTCAGATAGATATATGTAAGCTGAGAGCTTAAAGGTCTAGTTTAAGCTGAGAGTAAGAAAATCTAATAATTGATGTTAAGCTAAAAGATCTAATTTAAGCTGACAGCAAAAAGATTTAATTGATTTCTCACACCCTTTTTCCAGATTTTTAGATTAAAAAAAGATCTTTTTTCAGATTTTTAGATAGATGTATTTAAGCAAAAAAAGATTATTAAAATGGAGGAAATTGGGCCTCATTTGATTGCAAAGAGGCTCTATAAAATGTCTGGATATAACTGTTACTTACCTTCAACAACAAAGAGCACCCAGTCTGCATCAATGCAGTGAGGTTTCAACAAGGAGTTGGGCTTCATTTCAATGCAAGTGATTATATATTTTTCAATCCCTTTGAACAGCTCAGATTGTTGCCTGAAGTTAGGCAGAGCTTTGATTTCTCCAGCTCTAGAGCTTGAAATAGTCCTGAATCTCTCTCTGTCAAATACATATGGATTATCTCCTTCTTCATACCTTCCTTGTCGTCCTTCATAAGGGCTGTACTGATCTGCATCTGTGCTAGACTGAACAATGGAGGAGGATATAATTACACAGGAAAAAACAAGGAGAGAAATGGGCACCATGATTTTATGTGGAGAAGGGAGCTGGAATGCTCAAACTCAGCTCTGGGACTATATATAAATGGTTTTTCCATGCAACCCATAGACACGTGGCGGTGGAAACCAGTGGCATTTGTTGCAGAACAGGGATGACAGTCAAAAAATACTGAGGAAGGCTATGGATTTTTTCGAGGTTCATGACGATTGACAGAGCAATTGTGAATTGCACACTTTGCACTGTGACACACAGCATATGAGCTCCATATGTCAACTGATATGGTATCAAATTCTCTGATCGTTTTCCTTAGAAAGTTTAACACATTCTTAAGTTGCATAAGAGCTCAAATTACAAACATAAATTTCCATGATTTACTCATTCATGAATTTCTTAAATTTAAATGAACAGAAACAAAAAGCACCAAGCCCATGTTTTATTTTAATGGTGGTATTGTTTTTCAACATCTTTCAAAATATTGGAAGGTCTACAAAGGACTCTAAAATGAGTCCAAGAACATGAGGAAGGAAAATGTTTCCAACACACTTCACTCACAATTCCATGCACAAACAAAAATGTCAAGACAACACCACTCTTTGGTGGGCTCACAGACACCCAAAACAATGATAGGGAACTTTTTTTTTCTAACATCACAAAGATATAATTTTGAACATTTGCTTTAACATTAATTTTATTTTATGCCTAAATCAAAGATGCTCTAAATTATTTTTTTAATATCTCAAGAATTATGAAAACATTCAACCCAATGCTTGCATTTGACACCAAAATTGAGATACACAATGATGGTCAAAAGTCTATCATCACCTAGGTCGGTGGATTATAAAAACATCTATTAGAGAGATTATAACAAGCTGTACAATTACAAAGAGGACAACAAAGGTAGATTATATATTTGATATAATATTACTATAATTAGAAAACTAAAGAAAGGAGTAGAAAACCTACACTTGCACACAATCTAAAGATACTCCAAGATATTGCAAGTCCCCAAAAATGATTTCATACCACCCAACCATGTGGTACCCTCAAGTCCACTCCACCATGCTAGGAGATAGCCACTTGGTTACAAACATACACTCACACAAAACAAAAGGAATTTGACTCGTGCACATGCCAAATATTAAGAACCACCATCATAGCATAAATATGATAAAAATTATGATTAACCATCATAACGTACATATGACAAAAAGTATAAATCTTAACTGCCAAAAAAATAATTTAAGATAGAAACATCAACAACATATAGGCATAATAGATAAACTAGATCACATAGCATAGAACTTAAGTATGAACATGTGAAAACAAGATATCAACCAATCACACACATACATGGTGAGAGTCATGTATTCCATTAGATTGAAAATATAGTGGAAAGAATGACAAGGATCCTAGAGATGAGACGAGGAGTGTCATCAAAATACCTTGAAGTTATGGCTACACAAGATTGTGTATGCATAATCCTTGACACATGATAATAATGTTGTAGGTCTTTTGGTATATCATATATGTTGTTTGACATATGTTGATTCTATGACAATGATCATTTGAGTTATTTGGAAGAAGAAATCACAACCATATAGAAGTTAAGTATTTGTTAAAGTGTGATATAGGAGCACATGTGGCAAAACTAGTGAATATATGACAAGGTCAAAGGGCATGATTATATATAGGAAGATGCCACTAGAAACAACTAGTAGATAAGACTAATTTTATTTTGGTGTAAGCTATCACAAGCAAGGAGTTTTTAGTGGTGGTTATATAGGTAACATGTTGTTTGATATGGAAAAGAGACAAACTAATCTAGCCACTACTAAATAACCAGAACCAACTGAACTCTTCCATAAAACATTGGAATATGATGGACCAAAGGTGTTATGTTTGACATTAGAGTCAAACAACCTAGGTTCTATTTCATTGTTTTTTATATTAAAAGCAACCAAAACAAGGGGGCTGACCCAGATACACTCACATTAACAATAGACGAGCATCTGTTAGCAGAGAAACAACAAAAACGTAGCCTCCTAAAACTTTCCTCTATCAAAAACTTTAAAATTTCTACCCATATTAACAGAGTTTAAAAGAGTCATAGTAAACCATAAAATATGTCATGCAGGGCTAAAGATAAACAAGTCCAAGATTATCCAGCAAGCAGTATAACCATAACTATAACTAGTAAGGCCACAAAGGCCAATCAAAAACTCAAAAAACCACCAAGTAGCTAACATCCCTACTTCCTTTTGCCATGACTCATCTTGGGTAGGAGCCTCCTAGGCCATTCCTTAGTGAGAAATTTGAAGAGTTCTTTGTAGTCCTCTTCCTCCTCCTTTTTAACTTTCTGGGTATTTTTTTGCAAAAGACACAGAGTGGTCGCATAACTGTGCATGACATTTAGCACGAATCTGGTGACCTCCTATAGTCTTTTTTTAACGATATTTGCTCTACTGGCAATTTCCTGCACTTGTTTGTTCAACGCGTCCACTTTATTCTCCAAATCCAACAGCTTGCCATCCGCTTCGTCCTTGATACTACTAGCTTCCTCAATAACCACCATTTTCTCAAACCTGAGGGTAGGGGAAGGGGAATTGGCCTGAGACTTGGGATCATCATCCGAGATCCTAGGTTTTTTAGGGCTCTCAGAGACATGGGTAGAGCTATCAGAATGAGGGGCTGAGGTAGAGTAAGACGGGGCCACATTATCATTCCTCATATCATGGGATGAGGATGGGTTCTTAAAGGATTTCTCTTTTTTAGGGGGCTTGGACGCCAGTCTCACAGAGCGACGGAGAGTGTTGGATTCATCAGTGATCTCTACATCGAAGTCAATTTGTTGGATTCTCACTTTCTTGGATTCAAAGGGTTTTGAATCCTCTGAGTGGCAAGCACACTTCTTGAATTTCTTGCTGGAGGATCCAGGCTCGAGAAGGAGAGTAGGGCTTTTTTCAAGGTTTGTAACAGTCTTGGGCAGGGATTGGTTTTCCAATACATTTTGAATCAAAATCGTGTGGGGAGGGAAAAGGGCTAGATGGAAGTTATACAGGTGAAGGATAAGGCCTTGGTGGAGAATGGTATAATCCTTATTTTTCTTCTTAGCCTCAGCAAGATCTCTCATGTTAGCAGCCATAGAATGCAATAGATAAAAAGGAATAGAAATAAGGTCCATATTCCTAAGAAGATTAAGAAAAGGGAGGTGGTAGTAATAGAAAACCCCGCACCACCCTTCAAAAGTTAAATATTTCATTATGACGTAGCACACCTCATCCCATGGTGACAAAATCTCCTCGCGATTGAATCCTCCAACCCTCTTCATAGGGTTCTCACCTTCACTGAAAAATTGGTTCAGGCTAGTGGTGTCTGAGATACGACTCTGCTTTTTCCATTTTCAGCCTTCCATGGAAAGGCCCGTCGCCTAAGCTATAACCTACTCGTTTACTTCAAAAGAAATGCCACCCATAGTGACCCTTCTGTCCTCCCAGAAAGCCACAAACTATTTAGATAGTCTCTCGTAATTGGTTTTCATACTTTCCATGAACTTATCAATACCTCCTTCCATGTACACAAACCAAACCACTGGCCTAGCTTTGAAATCGTCTGTTTTATCCGGTTCAAGTCACAGTCTGTCACCCCCCATTATTGTTTCCTCTAGTGTAATAATCACCATGATTATTACAAGTAGTGTTTGAGTAGATCTGCCAAGGTCGAGATCTATTCCGCTCGTGTGAACCATTAATCCACCCAATGTAACTTAGCTGAGATAAGTTGTTGCCTTCATCACTACCAATGTCATTAGACTGGATGATTAAAAAAATATTGCCTTTTCCGATATCGGTACTCCACAAGTAGATAAAATCATTAATTAATCCACTTGAATTATTTTGGGAAAGATGACCAGGCATATGCCGCTATGTGGCATATTCATCCCACCATTGGTGGGATCCGACCTCAAATTCAAAAATTGGTAATTTATGATCCTCATCAGATAATAACTAATTAAAGGGAAAAGTGGAGGGAGGGGGGTCAACATTAAAACTTAGTATTTTCTTTCTCCAAGATCTCCTTGGTGATCACTGGCAGCAGATTAGTGCTCCTCCAACACTATAAGCCTTCTTGCAGCATGTCGACAACAACCATTGAGTTAGCAGCCGCATTTCCTTCTCTATAAATGTGGTGGATAGTGAAGTTGTCGATATTAGCTAGAAGAATTCTGGTATCCCCGAAATCGCATCCACCTTCCAACCTGCTGCAGTTCTACCCTTGACAACCTTAATAATTATTTTTGAATCCCCTTAAATTTCAAGTCGTTTGATACCTATGGTAGTGGAAAACTTCATTCCCCATAAAAGGGCCATTCCCTCAGCTTGATTGACAGTTTGATTCCTCAGGCTTCCTTCAAAGGCAACAATAAGACCACCCTGATGATCCCATATAACACCACCTCCTGCTTGCTTGTTATTGTGGGCTGCCCTGTCACAGTTTAATTTGTGCCATGAGGGACTTGGGGCTTCCCATTTGTTCCTTTTTCTGTTGATCTTCTTAGTGTTGTTAAACAACTTAAACTCCAAGGGAAGTTTCCAATGTTCAACAATTCTCCAATCATGAGGGTTAGGGGGGTTGGAGGGGGTTTTCCATCTAATCACTAAGATATTGTCCATGATCATCTTGAAGCAGCCATTACAAACATTATTTGGGGAGGTTTGAGTATCCCTGAATATTCTGTTATGTCTTTCTTTTCAAACACTCCATCATATATGAGGAGGGATCTACTTCCACAACTGAATAACCAGGGGGTGATGGGAAGGTGATGACCAATCATTCACAAATCGATGTATGTCTTCATGGAACACCCATTGGAGGCTGTTAATATTCTTTTAGACTGGTTCGTGTGTGGCATTTTGGTAAAGTTTCGGCCCCTTCCTTTAATTTTTGGCCCACTCTTCCGATCGATGTCTCAGTGTTGCTCTAAGCAGCTCCCTCTTCTTGCCCGATGTTGAGAGGACATAGAGTTGCTGCGTGGCGCAAGTCTTTTTTGAGGCGTATGTTTCTTGGCCCCACCGTCTTCCGTGTGTTGGAAATGACACTTGGTACCCCTGCGTTGCATGTTCTAGTTCTCTTTTTGTGCTCGACTTCGGGTCTCGTTCGAGTCACTGTGTGTCTTCTTTGATGGTTCATGAATCAGAATGTTGTTTGCACCGCGATTTTCTTGTTTGGCAGGTGCAGGGGTCGCCATTATGCGGTTGGAGTAACAAAATTAAGGGTCATTTTCATTGGGTAGCGTCTCATGGAGTGCCACGCTGGGAGATTCCTGATCAGAAGCGGTTGCAAGGATTTTTCAAATGCTTTTGTGCTATTTGTTGATGGTCGAGGGTTCTATATAGGCCTTCTTTTCTGCTTTTTAAGGGGTTCAGACTTTCAGGAGAACTGATTAGATTTTGGCTCATTGAAAAGCCTTTATGTTAATTAAATTAGATGAATGACAGACATATCAAATTGTGTCTATGGCCTCTGTGGTTGTTTTATTTGAAGTTTAGTAAATTGACTTATGTGCTATATTCAGATTCAGTAACTTCTACGATATATGTTGTGAGACTCTACAGATTAAACTATGTTTTAGGACTTGTTATTTGTTAGATGAATGATGAATGTCATATTATGTTGAATGAAGTGTATTTTGATCTTCTTCTCTAACAATGCTGAACATGTAGATTGTTGAATGAGCTTTAAAACTGCATGTATCTGGGTTTTATATGCTACTAGTGTCCCAAAAATATTCTAGCGTATCACCTAAGTAGTGTAGCTTTTCAAGTTTTCCTCTTCCCCTTTTCTCCCCCAATTGTATGAGGAGTCGACTTCTCAAACTCGGAGGTTATTCAGTGAAACTCTCGCATAAGGTCCCCCATCACTAAATTTCCCATAAGGCTGTTAGCGTTTAATGTAAAATTAGGAGTCAACAATTCATTTTCTCGCACACTCGGTGGGACCCAAAATTTGAACAAGCCTAAGCAAGTTTATCAGCCATAGACCTGTTACCAGGAGTCAAACAACTTTAAATCCCAATTTTCTTCTCCCACCCTTGGTAAGCGTCCATTCGCCCGCAGCTACTTCTTCTCAGAATCCACCTATTATCCTTGCGGTACCTGTTCCCATAGTAATGGCTCAAGTTCCTCCTATAAACTTTGTGACTTGGAATAATAGTAGCTCTCTCATTCCTCCTGTTCCACTTGCAGTATGGGGGCCAATTCCTACCTCCGCGCTAAAAGCTGTACCTAAATTCACCAGAGAATGTTCCAAGACGTCGGGGGAACACCTACAAGATGTGGCCGATGTCTACACTTTCCATAACATTACAGAGAAAAATATAGCTATGAGATTTCTTGCAACTTCATTCAAAGGAAGAGCTTTAGATTGGTACAGATCTCTTGGTCCAAACTCTATAACCAATTGGGACCAGCTGGGTGATTGCTTCTTTGAGAGATTTTTTGACAAGGCTGATAGATCATCTCTAATGCAAAAATTAATTACCATCAAAAGGGCTCCTCAGGAAGCGGTGACAAAATTAAATATGAGGTTTCAGAGGACCTAGCAGAGGATACTATTGTCCACTCGTCCTCTCGCATATATGGTATTTTTTTTTTATCTGAAAGCTTTCAATTCAAATATATCTGTGATGATCCAATCTCTTAGAGGAAATACTCTCTTGGATGCGTATGACTTGGTGGTCTGAGCATAAAACAATTTAATTGACACTAGAAAGCTTGCACCATGACCACTCATGCCGGTCTTCCCTTAGTTATCAAATCAATTTCCCGAGCTAGCTGTGCCTAGCTCATCTGCACCCCAATCTATGAATGTGTATCCCGGATCCCAACAAGCAAGTACGTCTTCCCCCTCATCTCTAGCTGCAGAAGTCAATGATATGAAAATTTTGTTAAGATCTTTCTCAAATGAAATCATTAATTTGAAAAGATCCTGAATTCCCCCTGCCAGACCTCCCTTCCAACAAAATTTCCAAGGGAATAGACCCACATATTGACAAAATCAATATTCGAATAACCTAGCTTCCTCAAGTTAGTCGAATGGCCAGATAGTTCCAGTGCCCAATCCTTTGCAAACTGTCTATCCCAACACCAATAAAGAGTTGACCGTAGGACAAAATAATCTAGTGGATGACACCAATTCTTGGTGTTTCCAATGTAGAAATGCCCACGCCCCAAGAAACTGCCCAAAAGGCAATTTGAAACAAATAATTGTAGATTAGTGAAGTCAAGGTGTTGCCTCAGATGATTCAGTTTATGCTTCCCCTGGCATGGACAATGCGGCTTTCACCACACAGATGCAAGGTATGTCAATAGAGCAGGAAATGGAGATAGGTCCGGACCATGCTTTATTCTCTTCGATGGAGGATGAGGATGCCATACTCACAAACGACATAATTGCATCAAGCTCGAGGGCTCCTCAAGTGCAGTCAGATTACAACCTCCGGTCAAAAAGACATTTTACGAGAGAGAATGTAGGCACACAAGGGAGGTTCATCTCAGATAAAGTTCCTGAACAACCTGTGGTTGCTACCACATATCCAAGAAAGGAGTTTATTCCCTATAAGTTGAGAGAAGCAAAAACATCAGTGCCATCAGTATTGGACATGGTGGAGCAGCTAAAGAAAGCCCCGACTAACGTCTCCTTATGGGATCTCCTTAAGAAAAAATAGCAGTGCCATTAGTATTGGACGTGGTGGAGTAGCTAAAGAAAGCCCCGACTAACGTCTCCTTATGGGATCTCCTTAGCATCCTAGAGTAGAAGAATCGGTTAAAAGAAGCTCTGTTAGAGGTGGAGAGACCTGTTGATAGGAATGTTGCCAGTTCTTCGCAGTCTAATGAAGAAAGATTTGCGACCCCTGCAGCACAATCACGCTTGTTGGTGGTGTTGACAAATGAGGTCGTACCACCTAGATCCCAAGTGGAATGTAAGCCTAAACCAAACCCTTTCTACTTGACCCTCATAGTAGGAGACAAGCTATTACATAATTCTATGATAGATTCCAGTGCTAGCACTACCGTCATGCCTCAGCAAATTGCCGAGGTTTTGAACATCAAATACAAGCTTCTAAGTAGGGGTGTTATACATCTAGATGGAAATAAAGTCAAGATTGTGGGTCTTATTAAAAGCCTTCCGCTTACATTGTTTGCGTTTCCTAGTGTCACCGTGTCCCAAGAAGTAGTAGTTATTGACATCCCACCTATTTTTGGCCTCTGCCTCTCCTGAGACTTTACCGCCAAAATAGGAGGTTACCTATCTTTAGATTGGTCCCACCTCATCCTTCGGACCCAGCATGGTGCTAAGATCAAAATTCTTTCAGAACCCCTACACACCAAGCATGTAGCTGATAAAGCTATGCTCAACTTTTAGCCTACTCATACCTCAATCTCTAATGAGGAGAGAAAAATGGTAGAACTTCTAGAGGATGAAGAGGTGACTGGGGATATTACACCAGAGCAAGAAGTTTTTCTCAGTGAATTCATAAATTCTGATCCATATTCCAATTACCATGCCACAGGTCTCAGTACCTACTGTATTTTTGATGAGGATTAGATTATCCCAAAAATAACTAAGGGTCCACTATCCAAGGAAGAGCTGTCTTCTGCGCTCTAGACCTTGCACTTTGATGCAAGATAGGTTCAATTATTGGAATTTTCCTTACTTCACCTTCGGGTGAACAAATCCTAAGATCTTTCTGCCTGTAGTTTGCTTGCTCCAACAATGAAGCAGAGTATGAAGAATGATCCAAGGCCTAAGTTTAGTAGAAAGGATGGGCATAAAACAAGTGAAAGTTTTGGGTGATTTTGAGCTGATAGTGCACTAGGTCTGAGGAATCTCAAGTTCCAAGCACGTCCGTATGAGGTCCTACCATCATAGGACATGGGATTTGATTGAAAGTTTTGACGCCTTCAACATTCAGAGGATTCCTTGAAAGACAAATGCATCCACTAATGAGATGACCACTATTGGGTCACAATTCAACCCTGTTGTGGACTTGATCGCCAACCCCCAGGCGGTCTGCGTGATTGTTCGACCAACTATTACAGACAATGACACCCACTGACAAGTTTTTGAGAGTGATGAGCAAATTGCTCTGTTCATTCAAAACTCCGAAGAGTTTGCCAATCAAATGCAGTCTAAAGTAAAGGAGGCTTACGGGGATCAAATCATTCAATTAAAATTCAACAAGCTCCCAAATGGATTTATCACCCTGGAGAATTTATTTGACCATGATGATGCTAAAAATGACAAGCAAAAACTCACAGCTGATAAAGTTGACTACGTCGAAATGTCAAGAGGGAATGGGAGAACACTTAAGGTCGGAAAGGAAGTTCCCCCAAAAGATTGAGAAAGGTTGGCTCGATATTATGATGATTACATGGGCGTGCTAGCATGGTCATATGAGGATTTTAAAGGTTACAATTCTAGCATCATTCAACACACCATTGAGCTTGCGGATGGGGCCAAGCTGGTTCGATAGAAGCAGAGACATGTCAATCCGAAGATTGAGGTTCTCATGGCGCAAGAATTGAAGAAATTGGTAGAGTCCAAGATTGTCTACCCCATCAAGCATAGTACATGGGTATCAAATTTGGTACCGGTCAAAAAGAAGAATGGGGATATTGGGCTCTGTGTGGACTTCCGTGACTTTAACCAAGCCTCTCTAAAAGGCCATTACCCTTTGCCACCAATGAAACAATTGTTAAGCATTGTGACGGGGTCAGAGATGTTTTCGATGTTGGATGGATTCTCAGGTTATAACTAAGTGTTGGTAAAGACAGAAGACCAACATAAGACAACCTTCACAACCAAATGGGGAACATTTGCTTACCAGAAAATGCCGTTTGGATTGTCAAACGCAGGTGCCACTTTTCAGAGGGCTACGGATCTGAATTTTAAGGAGCTGATTAATAAAATCATCCTCATCTACTTGGATGACTTGACAGTGTTTTCAAAGCGTAAAGAAGATCATTTCAATCATCTAGAGCTAGTTTTCTAGAAGTGTTTAGAATTCAGCATTTCATTGAACCCAAAGAAATGCATCTTTGGGGTCTCGCAAGGGAAATTATTGGGACACGTAGTGTCAAAAGAAGGAGTCTTTATCGATCCAGATCGAGTGAATGCAATAAAAGAGCTTCCTCTTCCCGTCATCAAGAAGGTCATTCGATACTTCCTAGGAAAAGTCAACTTTGTTAGTTGTTTCATCTCAGACTTTGCTGGAATGGTGAGGCCTATCATGCTAATGCTTAAAAGGGAAATGCATTTTAAATGGACTCCTAAAGAAAAAGAGGCATTTGAAAAAATTAAAGACGCCATCTCTTCCACTTTAGTACTCTCAAACCCTGATATGCGTAGGGATTTCATAATGTATGTTTTCTCTAGCGATTATAGCATTGCTGTGGTACTGACCCAGAAAGATGGAGACAAAAAGGGTGAGAATCCCATAGCCTTTCATTCCAAAACTTTGAAGGAGTATGAGGCTAAATACAAATTTGTTGAAAAACAAGCACTGGCCATTTCCAAAGGCCTAAAAAAGTTTATGCATTTCATTGCCTGCAATAAGACTACTGTGCATGTCACTCATCCTTTAATCAAGGAATATATAATGGAGGGTGACATTACAGAGAAAAGGGCAAACTAGATTAACAAGATCTTAGAATATGACATTGATGTCAGGCCCACTGAGGTAATCCGTGAAAAAGGCCTTTGCAAATATATAGCCCAATAGTTTGACTCTCGAGAAGCCGAGACTACTACAGAGGAGGTTGCGATGTTCGCCTCTGAGTGAACAGAAGCAAGTTGGATTGAGCGCTGAAGACACTTCATGGAGACTAGAATCTTCCCAACTGATATCTCTCCTAAAAAGAGGAGATTCTACAAGATACAAAATAGCGGTTTTCGCCTTGTTGAAGGAGTGCTTTTTAAAAGGAATTTTGATGGGATTCTACTTCGTTGTGTAGACCAAGACCGTAAAATCTTACACGAATTCCATCATGGCCTTTTAGGGGGTCATTATTCAACGCAAACCACCATCATCAAGATTATCCATGCTGGGTATTTCTGGCCCTCGATGTTTAAAGACACACATGCTCTGGTAAGAGAATGCAAGGAGTGCCAATACTATAGTGGCAGGTGCAGGAAGGCAACAATGCCACTTAGGCCAATAATGGTGGAAGAACCGTTTGCTCAATGGGGTTTGGATTTCATAGGGATGATTAATCTGTCTAGCTCAGCCAGATGCAAGTGGATATTTATTGCCACTTACTACTTCACCAGATGGTCCGAGGCTACACCGTTAAGGAATTCATCAAAAATAGAAATACTAGCATTTTTGGAGGAGCTAGTATGCCAGTATGGTCCGCCAAAGACCATAATATCAGATAATGCATGCTCATTCACGGGCTCCTGTGTAACTCAATTTTCTCTCTGCCATGGTATATATCTGAAGACTTCCTCGAATTATTACCCTCAAGGAAATGACCTAGTTGAATCTACCAATAAGAACCTTATAAGACTCATTAAGAGAATGGGATCTGAACACAAAAGGGAGTGACATCACCACTTGAGAAGTGCATTATGGGTGGACCGGATCACGCCTAAGCAGATTTTAAAGAACTCTCCATACAAGCTAGTCTACGTCAAAGATGCCTTATTCCTTGTTTCTTTCGAGATCTCCGCTTTGCAGCTCCTCAAGTCCATTGAGGTGGCCGAAAATGAGCCCATGGAGGTAAGGTTGGTAGAGCTTATTGTTAGAGTAAAGTAATTAATTAACTTTACTCTCCTCTTAAGATTTCCCTTTATGCACATATTAGTCATTTAATTATTAAATGCACACACCTTAGGGTTAGGTTTTCCTTTTGGTGTTGATCTCCTTTATAAGGATTGATCTCTTGTATTATTCATTATTCTTGATTCATTTTTATCTGATAATACATCTTTTCACTTTGTCAGAGCCAAAACCCTTGTATTCGTTCTCTCTCTTTCTCTGTGACAGGTTTCTTTGGGCTATGTGGATTCGTATTTCTCAAATCCTACATGGTATCAGAGCTGGATCTGCTGCAGCTTGTTTAGACTTTTGAAAGATTTTGAGATCCAGGTTTTGGTTGCATCAGATTTGTGTTTGTCTTCTGTTTTTTATTTTGGAATAGGGGTATTTTTTTTTGGTGCACTTTGAGCCCAAACGGACCTCACTGTTGAGCTCGTAGCACCCAAAAACCCCTATTTCCATATAAAATTCATCCGATTTGGACACAGTTGCTCCAAAAGGCAAATTTTTTTATGCCCCAAGGTCGTACGACCCCAAGGCACGCAACACGAGGCGCAAAAAAAAATGCGGTTTTTTGTTTTCCGACGGGTGCAGCCAGTTTTCAGGCCCGAGCCGCCGGTGCGCCGCCCGGCGGTCACTCCCCGGCCGCCGCCGCCGGCGGTAACCACCGGCTGCGGCCCGGCAACCACCGCCGCGCCACCCGTCGCCCGCCGGCGCAGCCCGCAGCCTATGCGCCGCCCGCGCCCAGCTTGCACCCCGCCCGCGTGCCGCCACTCCGCCGCCGCCGCCCCTGCGCCGCTAGCCACCAGCGCTAGCTCTTGGTCGCCTAGCAAGACCAGGGGCTTATTTTTTTTAGCCCTTGAGGGCTGAAAGGGCCTATCTGGGCTTTTTGGAGCTGTTTTACAAAATCGGGCATAACTTGGGCATCCGATCTCCGTTTTTCGAAAACGAATAGGCATTGGAAAGATGACTCCGATCCCATTCTAATGGTGTAAGAATTTTTTCAAATTTCTCCATTTTGATTGCATTTTTTCGTAGTCAAAGTCTGAAGAGCCTTTTTGCACTCCGAGGGGCATAACTTGCTCGTTTTTGCTTTGTTTTTCGAAAGCGAATAGGTGTCGGAAAGGTGGTTCTGTGCTCTTTCCAGATATATAGTCTATTTCATCAGTAAATTCTTCAGGTGCTCCAAATTTTATCTCAACCCGTTCCTACTTTCTATCTTTTTCTAGCTTTCAGTTTGTACTGGGGATTAGTTTTTTGCATTGTGGGGGGGTGTTTTTCTCTTGCTTTCTGTTATTTACATCAGAAAACCAGAATATACAAACACCAATACAAAACAATCAAACCCCTTCTGCATCTTCTGTCTAGTTCTGAAAGACCACTTAATAATAATTAAAACATTCAGAGCAGTTGAGGCACAGTTCACAGGATGGCCGACAAACCTATTGACTCTCTCACACCGCATAATTACCACACTTGGAAGGGTCGCATGATGACTCTTCTCCAGTCTAGAGGGTTATGGTCCTGTTTGGATGAGATTCAACCTCAGTTGACACGTCCCTTTGAGGTTATGCAACACAGGAACAATATGGATCAGGCTATGGGATTGATGGCTTTACACATTTCCGACAGTCTCCAGTTTCATCTTGAGGGTTGTCTCACACCTCGAGCCATTTGGACCAAGTTTGAAGGACTTTTTGGTACTGTCAACGAGTTCAGAGCTTTATAGCTTGAGGCAGAGTTAACTTCCTTGGTACCTGATTCATTTCCTTCTATTGAGGACTTTCTGATGAAGTTCAAACAACAAAGATCTATCTTGCAGGGTTGTGGTAAGACTAAGACTGATACAGAGTGCATTTTCCTGATCCTCTCCAAGCTTCGGGGTCCATTTCAGATCTTCTCTTCGACCTTCTATTCCACCATGGATGCCTTGGGTGCTCGCCATGTCCTGTCTTCTTTTGAGGTCTTTTGTGATCGTCTGACTCGTGAGCAAGCTAAGCTTAAGCATTTGGATTCACTTTCAGGTTCACAGAACCAAGCATTGGTAGCCCAGTCCTCCAAAGGAAAACAGAAGCAGAAACCGAAGCCTAAGAAAGTTTTAGAGGCTAGTGAGAATCCCTCCAAGCCACCACCTAAGTTTGAATCAAAACCACAGTCCAATTCTAAATAGGGCAAATCTTCAAAGTCTGGTGAGTCTTCCTCCAAGACTAAGAAGAAATCAGGTGATCCTTGCAGTTTTTGTGGCAAGGAAGGACATCCCGTTTCCAGGTGTTGGAAACGTTTAGAGGCTTTGGAGGAAGCCATGCAGCAGCATAATATCAGTGCACCACAGCCTCCTTCACAGCCCACAGGGAAAGGTCATGCTCTTTCTGCACGAGCATTGTCCTCCGCATCCACTTGGATTCGAGATTCTGGTGCCTCTCACCATATGACACACACAGAGGATTTGGTCACCGCTCTTGCCCCTACCGGCACTAGACATATTGCAGTTGGTGACTCAGCACAACTTTCCGTTCAGGGTTCTGGTACTGTTTCATTGGATGGTGGTTGTCTTCAGGATGTGCTTTTGGTTCCTGACATTTCGACAAACCTTCTATTTGTTTATCAGATTTGCCACTCTGGCTCTGGTAAGACAGTTGAGTTCTCACCTCATGATGTGGTTATTCGAGATCTTCATGATCCTAACTTGGTTGTGGCTACTGGGAGTGTGGATTCTGCATCTCACTTATATAGTTTTGATGGCTTTGAGAGTTCAAACACTGTTGGTTCCTCTCTTATAGCACATGCAGATTCAGTGAGCAGGCTTTGGCATGAGCATTTTGGCCATGTCAATTACAGATATCTACAACAGATGAGTACACAGGCACTTGTGATTGGGCTTCCATAGATTTCTTGTACGGATGGTGTATGTCGTGGTTGTGTCCTAGGCAAATATCATCAAGATCCTTTTCCTAAGGGTCGAGCCTCTTGTGCTAGGGCAGCCCTAGAGTTGGTACACAGTGATCTTATGTCCTTTCCGACTCCTTCTTTTTCAGGGGCCCGTTATGTGCTCACTTTTATTGATGACTTCTCCAGACGTACATGGGTGTACTTTCTTAAGTACAAGTCTGATGTCTTTGACTCATTCAGGATTTTTAAGACATTTGTGGAGAAGCAATCTGGACTTTCTATCAGGCAGATACGCACAGATAATGGGGGGGAGTATGTAAATCAGGCTTTCAGAGATTTTTGCACTAAGCATGGTTTACAACATCAGTTTACAGTTCCTTACACCCCTTAGCAGAATGGTGTTGCTGAGAGAAAGAACAGAACCTTACGGGAGATGGCAAATTGTATGATACAGTCTCGAGCTATGAGTTCTTCATTTTGGGCTGAGGCAGTCAATTGTGCCAATTATATTCAGAATCGGATGCCTCATAAGGCATTGCGACATATGACTCCTGAGGAGGCTTGGACCCATGTTAAGCCTGATATTTCTACATTCCGAGTTTTTGGTAGTGTGGCTTGGGCATTTATTCCTGATGCTCAGCGGAACGCCATGGAGAGGAAGAGCCGACCACTCATATTTGTTGGCTATTGTGAGGATGTTAAGGCATACAGGTTGTTTGATCCTGATTCCAGAGAGGTCTTGTTTCGACGGGATGTCCAGTTTGATGAGTGCTATCCTCAGATGGATTCTCCATCACTAGCTTCTCCCTCATTGCCTACTCCTTCCTCTTCATCTCTTGAGGATTACTTATCTCTTGAGGATGATGTAGATGATGATCCACCATCTCCACCACCACCAGTTGCTCCGTCTTTGCCGAAGTGGGCCCGTGATACTGTTGATGCAGCTGGTTCTTTGGCAGGTGATCCTTCAGATACTCGTCGCACTCGTGCTCAGACATCTGGTTCTAGTCTTTTGAGTCATGCCCTTTCAGATGATCCTCAAAAGTTTTCAGAGGCGACAGGACACCTTGAGTGGGATAGGGCCATGGATGAGGAGTATTCTTCTTTGATGAAGAATCATACTTGGGATCTTTGTCCTCTTCCTAAGGGAAGAAAGTTGGTTCGGTGCAAGTGGGTGTATCAAACCAAGTATGCTGCAGATGGTTCTATTGATAAGTATAAGGCTCGTCTTGTTGCGATGGGGTTTTCTCAGGTGGAGGGTATTGACTACTCTGAGACCTTTTCTCCTCTCGCCAAGATGAATTCTATCCGCCTGGTACTTTCACTTGCAGCTTCACAGGGATGGACAGTGTTTCAAATGGATGTGAAGAGTGCCTTCTTGCATGGAGACCTACATGAGGAGATCTATATGGAGCAACCTCAGGGATTTGTGCAGGACACTTCTTTGGTTTGCAGACTTCGTCGTTCATTGTATGGTCTCAAACAAGCCCCCAGGGCTTGGTATGAGAAGATGGACTCTTTCCTGCTTTCCTCTCACTTCACCCGCTGTCATTCCGATCACACTGTGTATATTCAGCATCAGGAGGGTGATCTTTTGATTCTTGTGCTATATGTAGATGATCTCATTCTTACAGGTAGCTCATCCTCCATGATTCAGAGTGTTCAGAGAGCTTTGATGGAGCAGTTTGAGATGACAGATCTTGGTCTCTTGCACTTCTTTCTAGGTCTACAGGTTATTCAGTCTTCGGATGGGATTTCCATATTTCAGGAGAAGTATGCTCTTGATATGCTTCAGCGATTTGGCATGCTTGATTGCAAGTCTACCCCTACTCCATTTCAGTCACGTGTTGTTTTGTCTTCCACTTGCTCTACTCCTTCAGTAGACCCCACTTTATATAGGCAGTTGGTTGGCAGTCTGTTGTACCTGACACATTCTCGTCCTGATCTTTCCTTTGCGGTTGGCCTTGTCTCTCGGTTCTCCCATGATCCTCATGAGAGCCATTGGCAAGCAGCCAAACGTATTTTGAGGTACATTCAGGGCACCACACATTATGGCATTCACTACACTTCATAATCCCCTCGCATCATTGGCTTCATTGACTCTGATTGGGCTGGTGATGTCAATGATCAGAAGTCTACTTTTGGCTTCATTTTTTGCCTTGGTTCTGGTCCTATTACATGGTCTTGCAAGAAGCAGTCTGCTATTGCTTTATCATCTACAGAGGCTGAGTACCATGCAGCAGTGTTGGCCAGTCAGGAGGTTTTATGGCTTCGACAGTCGATGACAGAGTTTGGGTTTCCTCCAGCTTGTCCCACTACTCTTTGGTGCGACAATTAGAGTGCCATTCATATTTCTCGCAACCCAGTGGAACATCAGCGGACAAAGCACATTGAAATCCACATGCACTTCATCAGGCAGTTGATTCAGGATGGTTCTCTCATCTTGGAGTACATACCTACAGAGGAGCAGGTTGCAGACATCTTCACTAAACCTTTGGCATCTCCGTGCTATCTTCAGTTGCGCTCCATGCTTGGGGTGAAGGAAGTTGTCCTTGGGGGGTCTCAGTGAGGCCTTCCTTCCTTCATGTTTTTCTTTTCAGCATGTTTCTTTATCTCTTTTTGGAGAGGAGTTTTTTCCCACTGGGTTTTCTCCTTTACTCCGCTTTAGAGAGATTTTCTTGTATTCGAGTACCTGATTAGGCCTTGTTGCCGGGACCCTCTTTTGCATTGTAGTTCCTTTGCTTTCTTCTGCATTGTTTGTAGCTACATTGTAGCTCATCTTAAGGGGGGGTGTTAGAGTAAAGTAATTAATTAACTTTACTCTCCTCTTAAGATTTCCCTTTATGCACATATTAGTCATTTAATTATTAAATGCACACACCTTAGGGTTAGGTTTTCCTTTTGGTGTTGATCTCCTTTATAAGGATTGATCTCTTGTATTATTCATTATTCTTGATTCATTTTTCTCTAATAATACATCTTTTCACTTTGTCAGAGCCAAAACCCTTGTATTCGTTCTCTCTCTTTCTCTATGACAGGTTTCTTGCATGCAGGTTTCTTTGGGTTCTGTGGATTCGTATTTCTCAAATCCTACACTTATGGATCTAGAAGAAGCAAGGGAGGTGACGTTTGAGTCTCTTCAAAACCACCAATAAACCGTCAAGAGGTGGTTTGATAACAAGAAGAGTTTTGACTCGGAGCTCAAACCAAGCGATCATGTTTTAAAATATAATGAGAGGGTGGCCAGGCCAGGTCAGCACGCTAAGTTTGATGTTTTATGGGAGGGACCCTTCCACATCATGAATTGTAAGGGGTTTAATGCATTCGATCTCGAGAATATGCAAGGGGAATCTCTCAAAATCCTGGTTAACGAGTTTCATCTTAAACCTTTCTACGAAGTTTAGTGCCCCCAATGTAAATATTGTATTCTAGTGTGCCTTATTTATTTAATTATGTTTCTTCATGCATTGTAAGGAAAATAAGTAAATCATAAGATATGTCATAAACAAGCAAAAGATTTGTTATATTATATATATTAGTATCTTTATACAATGCATAAATCGGCTTGCAGCCTATAGATCTTAGTGGCAAGGTGGCAGTATTTTAGTTGTCTTCCTCATCCTTATCCTCGTCCATGAGAAATTCTGAGTCATCATCTTTGTCATCATCATCTCCCATCCACTCGTGGCCGGAGTCACTGTCGAATTCCTGAGATATTGACACAAGAACTAGGTTCGAAAGAATGTGCAGCGTCAGGATCCGTGAGAAGATGTAGTCGCGGAACTCGGTATACCATGCTGTGCCGGCCATAGTGGGTACTATTAGATGGACTTTGAGGAGGAACTTTGCAGTGTGCTCTACGCGTAGGCGATGAGCGGACAATGACATACTTTTTGAGCACCCTATAAGCGGATGCCAAGTCACCTCCTCTCTGAGGGTGATGAAACGCTGCAAGTCTGAGGCCAAGGGAAAACCTCTAAAAGGGATGAAGTATTCCGCGATATCCTCAAGGCTTCCCAGATACTCTAATGGGAAGATCGTCTTGGTCATCTCCATCGTCAGGTAGTATCCTGTCCTAGCATCCAGTAATGAAGCCACAAAGCGGGAGCAAATATCGATGTTGACATGATATCTGTCAACATCATCAATAAAATCTTCCCCGAGCACTCATTTAATTGGAGCAACAATCAACAGATTTCTGTCCTGCATCATTCCTTGCAACCTCTAGTTTGAAATGTTGCCAAGGAAAGCAAATTATGTTTTGCTGTTGGTAAGCCTGATGGGAGTATCCATAACTCAAGAAACTCCACCATTGAGCTAACTTTTGTGCGAAGGAATATCTGAAAAGACATATTTATAGTTGATTTCCAGCTCTGAGTAATAAAGTCAAATTAAGAGCCAATGCCATCGATCTCTGATGTGGTTGTCCTTTCTCATTACTCGCACAAGTGAATGGAGTCAAGCCTGAAGGTTGTGTATGTCCTGTCCAGACCCTCAAAAATAAAAACAATATACTCAGATGCCACACATATTTTTGAGTACATCATGCCTTATCCCAGTAGTCCGCATGTCTATTTTGGCTCGTGCGAGTGTTGCTGGATGTGTATTTTCTCTTAAATAAGGAGATCCATCCAGACATGAAAATCATCTCTAGTGGATTGGAATGATGACTTAGTGGGCTAACGTCTTTTCAAAAATGGAAGTGGCGGCATTTCTTCCCATTTTAGAATTAATGTTGCCTAGAAAAGAAAGTGGCATACGTGCTGACAGATGCCTATCATGAATGATTCCTTTTCATGCACAAATCTAGGCATGCGATACATTTAAGGAAGAGAGCTTCAAAAGTGCATGTCATATTTGCGGTTTGTATTCCTTGTGCCAAAAGTTAGAGTGTCAGAAAAGCTCGCCTGCAAAAATGGAGATGTATACCATAGCCTCAAGTCTTTCCTAGGGTGAAATGTGGGTGGACATATATGGGGAAGTTTCATACTCATCCCACGCCATGCCCCCCAAGCCAGAATATCCCATAACCAAACCCAAATCCAAGACAGTCACCCGTGATTCCATGACGGTGATTGGTTCCTTAGAAGAGGTCTTTGAGCCTGATCTACACAAATAGCTGAGAGATCTCAAGGAGACTGCATTCAGAAGAATGCTAAATCACAGAAGCGAGCCGCAATCTATGACATTCAAATTGTGGCATTTTGACACTCCTCAGTTCGTGGTCCCTATGGTTCCACATTGTCTAGAATTTGTGGCTGCATGCGCAAGTAGATTCATGCTAGACTCTCTTTCGATATAGGGCTCCTCTCTGCGGGTCATCATAAGCCCAGAAGCTATTTGGGATATGCTGTGTTGCCCCAGAATCGATAGCACAAAGGTGTTTGATAAAGACGCTATGGAAGACTATTGGCATCGAAGGTGAGATATTGTCTCATTTTGTCAAGCTAATGAACTGGAGTTCGGTGGTCGAGCCTCCAAATCTCCCTATCCACTATAGCGATTTAAGGATCTCAAAGATATCTCCTCTACCATTGCATTCCTATGCGGTGATGACAATGACCGAGAGATCACCGCTCCTATGATGATTTTCTTGTTCAAATGCCGAAAGTAGAAGGAGCCATTCCATTTTGACTTCTTTGTGTTGATAGCCAGAGAAATGGTGAGGCAGTTGGTTGAATTTGAGCAATCACGACGGTTCAGGTTTGCCTCATTCCTAGTTCATTTATTCGTACACCAAAATGTCACTTTTTTTAGTCAATTCATGCCATTGGCTACTCATGATGAGTTAGGAAACGTAATGCCCGTGTCCGCCTGGACCCTCATACTATTAGCCACTTATGGTGTATACTAGTTTTCAGACTATTTCCTGGCTCTCGTCCTAGATTTTGGTGTCATCCCTAAGGAGCCTCTCACTCATTTTTCTAAAATCCAAATAAATTGGATGACTAATGAACGCCCCCGCTACGACTAGTTCTTGGGTAAGGACTTATCTTTTGTCCGATTACATGGATTCTCTAAAGAGCCCTTCCGCCTTCCTACTTATGTTACTGAGAGAACCCTGGCTCTCGAGATATCTCGACAGTTGATGGAAGTTGAAAAGGCTATAGGGGAGGGAAATCATGATACATCTATTACTGAGGACCATAAATTTATTGGCCCTATTATTCTTGAGTGAAGAAGCCTCCAAGCTAGTGCAACTAGGCTTGGTAGCGTTGGATGATGTATGGAGTTAGGACCCGGATGGTTGTCTGTCCAGTAAACACAAGAAAAATGTTATTAAACATGTGCCACGGAACTCATGGGAGGGACACATCTGCCCACTGGTGAATGATCGAAGACTTTATGTGGGTCCTAGTGACTTTCTTGTCCTTGAGCACCCCCCATGGTTGGATTTTTACCATATCTTTCAGAGGCACAATCCGTCTAAGCCTATTCCTCAAAACATGTGGCAAGCCACGGAAAATGATTGTTGGCCGAAAAAGAAGAGAAATGATTTTTGGATCTACCCCTAAGAGACTAATCAGCCTAGGGCTAATCTGGGAAACACCCATTATGATGAGCGTTTTGAGGAAGAATGGCATAATCATAACAAGTCAGAAGAAGAGACAAGTGATGAGTCCTCGCGTAATGACTCTTCCCCCGAGGAGGTCTGACCTCAGGAGGATGAGATTATTAATATAGAAGAGCAAGGTACAAGAGCCAACATTTCAGTTTCTCTCGTTAGCTTAGTTCGGAGGCCTCGTTCCCAATCCACTAATAGATTAGCTAAGAAGCAGACACCCAATTGCCCTTCCAAGAAGAAAAAATATTTGGGTTCAACGAAGAAGGGTTCATCTTCTCAAGTTCCCGTGGTTCCTCCAACCCCTTAGCAATCAGTGGCTTCTACGGGTCAAGTGCACTCTACTCTTCCCTTCCTCTTTGCTCAATCTGCGGTTTCCTCAGCTCCCCAAGTTGCGTCGATTTCTACTCAGGTCCCTACCGCTCTTACATTAGCCCCCGCTAGAATGCCAGTTGAGCCTCAAGTTGCATCATCGCAGGTCATTTATTCACTCCTTGTCCTTGATGTCATATTTTTCCTGCAACGTTTTTCCCACAAATTTTTGCTACAATCGCCATTTTGCATAGGTTTGGTTTTGGAGAGTCCACTCCTCCCCCAAATGTCAGTGCAACATCCGTTGATCCTTCTCTTTCAAGAGCCTCTCCCTTTGTACCATCATTCTCTCTGACCACGTTAGCGCAACCCATTCAAACCGCTCTCGTTGGCCCTATTTCCTATTTCTTCTATGTCGTCCCTCCTGGTGCAACGTTTACAGGGCAAGCCATTCCAGTCCCAGATGCTTTTTATCAACAAGTTTCCTATTCCAAATCTGCACGGGTTAGTCGAACACACAAGAGAAAGGATAAAGATGGTGCTAGGCCAACTCGACCACTTGTGCAGATGCATTTCAGTGAGGAAAATAATAATGTCCTCTTTGAAACCATGTTACCAAAGGTCAACAAGCCGAAGGCCCAAATTAAGCCCAATGATTACACTCTACATGCTATCGGGGTTAATCTCTCAAATGCCAAGGCTATGGATAAATTAGAAATGATGGAAGAAACTTTGAAGGCCGTGTCTTTGGATTTCATCAAGAAGAGCTGTGGCTTGGACAAAATGCAAGTAGAGCTCATCCACCTTAGAGAATCTTTGGATACTCAGAGGAAAGAGGACAAAGCTAGAAGTGTTGAGATAAACCGCTTGCAGGGCTTGTTAACTCAAGCCAATTTTGAAAAAGGGAAGTTGCAATCCTCCTTGAACAACATGAGCTCTTAATTGAAAGGGAAAGAAGAGACAAGGAATATGGAACTGAAAGAATTGCAGGAGAAGGGGCAAGAGATACAACAGCTGAAAGCAACTTCCAGAGATGCTACCCAGATTCATACTAGACTGTGAGAGGAGGTCCGCCTAAAGGAAGAATACGCTCGACAACTGAGCAAAGCACAGGTCACATGCTTTCTGAAGAGAGAGAAAAGTTTGAAATAAAAACACGCGAGATGCAGAGTAATCTGGAACAGGATAAGAGGAAATTCTAGGATATAAGGAGATTATTATAGCTAGATCAGGATCACACAACATAGCTTCAGGAGGCTTTTCAAGATGGAGGTACTAAGATCCTCACTTTGGAACATCAAGTGTCCCATGAGTAGGACAAATGCAAAAATATCCATAATGAGATAAGAGAGAAGGATGATGAAATAGCGTGCTTATCTTGTCTTCCTCCCCCTTTAGAAGTTCCTCTGGATCTATCCTCGGTTGTGGAAAAAATATATGTTTCTTATTGGGAGAAGATCAAGCAGTATTGCCCTTCGCTACAACTCATGCTAAGGTTCTTGGTGAGGTGCAATTTCTTTGTGCCCGAGTGGGCACTCTTATTGATAACATTATGCTTTTCATTGGTTCTGAACTCCCTGTGGCCCAGAGTTTGATTCAACTGTTGTATGCTGCTTCATATGAGGAATTAATAGCAAAAGGGGTGGCAGATTGCAAACAATTGATCAAGAAGGCCAATATTTTCATTAACCAACACAGGCAAACCATGCAAGCATCAGCAACACTTGAGTCCTTGAAGATTTTGGTTTCAGATATCAAGCAGCATGTAGAGAAGTTTGTGTTCCTAGGTTTGCCTTCACCTTTTCCCGCATATGGCTCCATGCTAGGGATTGAGGAAGTCATGAATCGAATCGAGCAATTACAACAAGATCAGACTTTCCTACAACACCTTAGTAGTTCTATTTTGGCAGAGGAAGTCAAGCGTCTCTTGCACCTCTTGGCCCATCTCTACGTGCTCCTGAAAATGGTCCATGCTGAACCGACGAGCTTTCCATTTGATGAAGTGATCCGTTTGGACCAGAATTATCTGAATCTGGAAGCTCAGGTGTTACCCTCGGAAGATGATTGGTTTTTGTTGTAGCAGGTTTTTGATCTACTTTTTCTTGTTCAAGCATGAAGTCTGGTCTCCGAACCAACAATTTTGGGTCCTAGCATTTTGTAGGCAGAATTCCCCATTAAGTCGCCAAGAAATGTTAATATTCTTTCGGAGTGGTTCGTGTGTGGCATTTTGGTAAAGTTTCGGCCCCTTCCTTTAATTTTTGGCTTGCTCGTGCATGTGCCAAGTGGTGTCTCGGTGTTGCTCTAAGCGGTTTGCTCTTCTCGCCCGATGTTGAGAGGACAGAGAGTTGCCAAATGGTGGAGGTCTTTTCTTCAGTGTATGTTTCCTGGCCCCACCATCTTCTGTGTGCTGGCAGCGACACTTGGTGCCCTCGCGTTGCATGTTCTAGTTCTCTTTTTTGCACTCCACTTCGGGTCTCCCCCGAGTCGCTGTGTGTCTTCTTTGATGGTTCGTGAAGCAAAATGTTGTTTGCACCACAATTTTCTTGTTTGGCAGGTGCAGGGGTCGCCATGATGTGGTTGGAGTAACAACATTAAAGGGCACTTTGATTGGGTAGCGTCTCATGGAGTGCCACACTAGGAGAATCCTGATCAGAAGCGGTTGCTAGGATTTTTTTGATTCTTTTGTGCTGTTTGTTGAGGGCCAAGGACTCTATATAGGCCTTCCTTTCTTCTTTTTAAGGGGTTCAGACTTTTGAGAGAACTAATTAGACTTTGGCTCATTGAAAAGCCTTTATGTTAATTAAATTAGGTGAATGATAGACATATCAGATTGTGCCTATGGCCTCTGTGGTTGTTTTATTTGAAGCTTAGTAAATTGACTTATGTGCTGTATTCAGATTTAGTAACTTCTATGATATATGCTGTGAAACTCTACAGATTAAACTATGTTTTAGGACTTGTTATCTATTAGATGAATGGTGAATTTCATATTATGTTGAATGAAGTGTAGTTTTATCTTCTTCTCTAACAATGTTGAGCATGTATATTGTTGAATGAGCTTTAAAACTGCATGTATCTGGGTTTTATATGCTGCTAGTGTCCCAAAAATATTCTGGTGTATAGCCTAAGTAGTGTAGCTTTTCAAGTTTTCCTCTTCCCCTTTTGTCCCCCAATTGTGTGAAGATCCGACTTCTCAAACCCGAAGGTTATTCAGTGAAACTCTCACAAAAGATCCCCCATCACTTAATTTCCCATAAGGCAGTTAGCGTTTAATGTAAAATTGGGAGTCAATAGAGGCCACATTTTTCAAGAGTAATGGTCCACAAGTGCCTAGCAAAGGGACAATGGATAAAGAGATGGTTAATAGATTCCTCCTCTGATTTACAGAGGATGCATCTATTCGGTAATTGGAAGCCCCTTCTTCTCAAGTTATCTTGAGTCAAAACTTTACCATGCATAAGGGTCCACCAGAAAAAAATTAATCTTTGGAATAAGATGCGGGTTCCAGATCTTTTTCCAGCATCCACTATCCCCACTGAATCTCAAGAGCTATCTATGAGAAGATCTGATTGAGAAATCTCCAGACTCATTCCCCTTCCAAATGAAATTATCCTCATGTGGAGATAGAGGTATCCACGACGTGCGCATGGATTCTTGGAGTTCAAGGGCCCTAGGCAATAGGTCAGGCCAATCATAAAAGATCAGAGAGATGTTTCTCCACTTACCTCCTCTCGACATAATGTAGCTAGCAATATAGTTACCAAAATGGTCCTTGAGAGTGCTCATTAACTAGCAGAAGCATGTTTTATCTTCCAACCACAAATTCCCCCAAAATTTGATCTTTCTACCATATCCAATTTGTCATTTCAGTCCAACTCTAACAATAGGTCTAAGCTTGAGAATGCTGTTCCACAATTTAGAACTAGGAGGTAGGCTAGCAGATTTCAATTTGAAGAAGAACTACTCTCTTTCCAAGTACTTGGCTCTAATAATGTTACACCAATCTGTCTCCCCTTTAGCTAGGTTCCAGCCCACTTTGGCCATTAAGGCCTTGTTCAAGACATTTATCTTTCAGATACCTAGACCCCCCATGGTCTTAGGCAATAAAATAGTATCCCAATTAACTAGAGAGAGGCATTTCTTTTATTCCAAACCCGTCCAGAGGAAGGTTCTTTGAATCTTCTCGAGCTTCTATCTCATAGCACCCAAAATTTTGAACATGGAGGAAATAAATAGGGATACCCTAGAGGGAAGTTGCAAGGAGTTGGAGTTTCCCCGCACTACTAAGAAATTTACCTTTCCAACCCGCAATTTTCTTTTGTAATCTTTCATGGATAGAATTCTAGAAGGCAAGAGTAACCTCTTTAATAGTGAGAGGGAGACCTAGGTAAGTCCCCAATAAATTGGCAGAATGGCACCCAAGAATATTAAGAATTTCAGATTGTAAGTCCATGAGGGTGTTGAAAAAGAAAAGGTTGATTTTATTATAGTTGATACATTGACCTGAAGCAAAGGTATAGTCAGAAAGTAGGTTCCTCCAGAGTTTAGTTTCTATTAAAGTGGATTTTACAAATAGGAAGGTGTCATCCACAAATTGCTGGATCACAGAAGGGGGAATAGTAGTAGCAACCTTGACACCCTGTAGTTTCCCATTGGCCAACATATCTAGGAAATTTCTGCCCAAAACCTCAGCAACCATAATGAGGAGGTATAGGGATAGGGGGTCCCCTTGTCTAATATCTTTTTCCATTTTGAAAAAACCCCTATGAACCCCATTGATCAAGACAACAAACTGAACCATAGACACACACTCCCGAATCAAACCAACAATTTTAGGATTAAAGCCTAGTTTTAAAAGAGTTTTAAACGTGAAACCCCAGTTGACTTTGTCATAAGCTTTTGAGATGTCCAGTTTAAAAGCCATACCTGGAGATCTTCTTTTATCCATGGAGTGGATAATTTCATGCATGGCAATGGCTGCATCCAAGATTTGATGACCTGGGACAAAGCCTTTTTGAGAGGGGTTGATAAAATTAGAAAGCAGTGATTTGATTCTGTTCACTAAGACCTTAGAGATGATCTTATAAATAGTATCACAAAGACTTAGAGGTCAAAAAGCCATCATGCATCTAGGGTCTTGAGACTTAGGAACAAGAACAATGAAAGTGTTATTCATCTTTTTCAACAATTTACCGGTCCTAAAGAAATCCTTCATAGCTCTAGTGACATCAAAGCTGACAATGTCCCAATATTTCAGGAAGAAAGCTGGGGGAAAGCCATCCAGACCTGGTGTTTTGTAAGCACCCATCACAAAGACTGCCAATTGGACCTCCTCTGAGGAAATAGGTAAAAGAAGCTGGCAATTATCCTCTTCACCAATTGCAGTAGGTAATTTGCTTAGATGTCTATCTTGAAGAGCCTCACTTCCTCCTCCAAACTCAGTATACATTCGGATAAAGAAGTCAGTGGCAAATTGACCGATTTGGGCTTCATCTGTGATCTCATGTCCAATGTCATCCCTTAGACATTTGATCATGTTCCTTTTTTTGTGAATGCTAGCTGAGCGGTGGAAGAAGAAAGAGTTCCCATCTCCCTCCTTCAGTGATTGAATTTTGGATCTCTGCTTCCAATAGATATTCTCCTTAGACAAAATTTCCTTCCAATTTTTTCTGCAATCTTCTTCTTCAATAAGGAGGGAGTGAGGGGGATCACTAGAGCCCATAATATTTTGAATCTGCTCCAGCCTGGAGTATAGATCCTTCTTCTTCTTGAATATGTCACCAAATGTAGCTCTGTTCCAACCTTTCACTTCTCGTCGGATGAGGTTCGGTTTCTCACCTACCCTGAACATAGCAGTCCCTTGAATAGGGGAGGCCCACCACCTCCTTACCAAAGCTCTAAAGTCCGAGTGGGAGGCCCACATAATCTCATAACAAAAAGGTGGATGACCCAAAGTGGGTCTATCGGTCAAGTGGAGGAGGATAGGGCTATGGTCATAAGTAATCCCTGGGAGGGCCCTTAGGTAGGAGTTGTGACCAATATCCCAATTAGCAGAGACTAAGAATCTGTCCAGTCTGACTTGGATTAGGTGATTCCCTTTCCTATTATTAGACCAGGTCGGCCACTAGATAATAAACCAATCAGGTCGGCCACCGGATAATAAACCAATTACATAATTACAAAACATGTCGACCTTAGACCAAACAAATAATATCCAACACATAAGACATCCTGGAAACACATCGAGAGGTCCAATCCACACGTTACATTAAGTAGGTCCATAACCTAGATCAACCGGGACCCAATATAGGTCGGCCACAAACAATCAGGTCGGCCACCGGATAATAAACCAATTACATAGTTACAAAACATGTCGACCTTAGACCAAACAAATAATATCCAACACATAAGACATCCTGGAAACACATCAAGAGGTCCAATCCACACATTACATTAATTCGGTCCATAACCTAGATCAACCAGGACCCAATATAGATCCACACACTAAAGAAATGATCTCCATGCGCCAAGTATCGAACATGATCACCAACAACATCCCAAATCTCCACTAGAAGCTGCACCAATTCCCCTTATGCATATCATCAAAGATCTTCAACAAAATCTCTATTGGTGAAACCCTCGCCGGAACCACAAGCCAAGCTTCCAAGAAAGAAGGATAGCATCTGATTACTAGACCAAAACCAACTGACTGAATATGAACATGAGTATCATAAATAAGCCAATTCCATAACCAAACCATACCGGAGCATACTGGATCATGTCGGATCCAAACCAACCAAAAACTACTCAACCTACCGGGACTAGAAGGGTGTCGGTAAAGCATCCAAACAACTAGTATTGACATTAATGACAAAACATCAATGCAACACATAATCAATTCCTCCAAATGGCCAACATGTCTAACCATGTCAATAGATGGTCTGAAGGAGAAGAATCGTCCAACAAGTGCCAGATGTAGGGATGAAGCAATTTTATCCATGAGATTATCAGGTAGTTTAATCGTCCCCTCCTCAGTTTGGATAAAGTTAGCCAATGCTGTCTCCAGAGTCGTATTTGAAGAGCCAACAAGGGCACTTTTCTAGTTGGATTTAGACCCATTTTTGTCCACTTTTGCATCCTTTTGACCGGAAACATTTTCTGACCCGATAGAAGGGGATTTCTTGTTACCCTCTTCAAGGTTAACCTTTTTTATGTCCGCATCCTTCTGACCAAATTTTATCAGTACTGAAGGGGATGAAACACCAGAAACTTCGTTCTTGTCAAACTTTTCACATTAACACTCTCCATAATTCTTTGCAATCTCTTGTTATAACATCTTTATGGCTTGCTTTCATTAGAATAACCAAGAAATATGCCTTCATCACAACTAGGATCAAATTTGCCAATGATATCATCTCTCCTGATATAACATTTACTACCAAAGATTCTGAAATACTTAACTGTAGGTGTATTGCCAAACCATAATTCATAAGGTGTCTTACCGGTTTCTCATTTGATATGTACTTTGTTGAATGTATAAACAACTATTCTCACTGCTTCTCTCTAGTAGATATGAGGTAGACTAACTTCCATCATCATTGTTCTAGCAACATCCAAGATCGTTTTGTTCTTCCTTTCCACAACTCCATTCTGCTGAGGTGTTCGAGGAGTAGAAAATTATCTTCTTATACCATGCTTCTCACAAAAGTTATTAAAATCACCGGATGTGAATTATCCACCATGATCTCACCTCAAACATTTAATTTTCAATCCTATCTCTGTTTCCACTTTAGCCTTCAATATTTTAAACTTCAAATGCTTCAGATTTTTCCCTTAGAAAAGCAACCCACATCATTCTAAAATAATCATCAATGATTAGCAAGAAATATCTATCACCTTGAAAACTTTTAACTCTAGTAGGGCCACACAAATCAGTATGAATAAGATCAAGAACATCATTAGATTTATCTTGTATACTCCTAAAAGAGGTTCTGACTTGTTTACCCATTTGACATTCTTTACATACCAGATTGTAGGGCTTCACAATCTTAGGTATATCTCTAACTGCCTTAGTTGAACTCATAATGAAATCAAAATTAACATGACACAACCTCTTATGCCATAGGAAACTCTCATCAATTTGTGCAATCAAACATGTCTTCTCACTAAAATTCAAATGAAATATATTACCTTTTGTCTGTGTACTGGTTGCAATCTCCAAGCCAGATCTGTTAATGATTTTGCAGTTTCCATCCTTGAACTGTAATTAAAATCCCTTATCCATGACTTGTCCTACACTCAAAAGATTATGCCTTAAACCTTCAACATAATTAACATTGTCAGTTTTGTTCTTACCATCCAATGATATAGTTCCTTTTCTTTTGATCATACATGCTTTGTCATCTCCAAATCTAACCAGACCGCCATCAAATTATTGAAAAGATAGAAACTTCCCTTTATCTCCAGTCATATGATGTGAACAACCACTGTCAATTACCCATTCATCCTTGTCTTCAATTTTAGCAGCAAGTTCCTTCTCTTTAGGTACATTTTCTTCCAGTTTCGAAACATCTTCCTTGATAGACAGGAACACCCATTCCTTTCCATTGTCGGAACCACTAGCAGAGTCATCTGTTGGTTCATCATCAGAATCAGTAATGCCTTCCTCATCCATTATGTAACATGATTTGTACATAGAAATTATACTGCTCATAACAAAAGGGGTCTCACTGACTACATAGAAATCAAGACTACAATCCAGAAGAATGAATGAACTGCAAAGATAGCATCTCCCATGCCTGAGTATAGTTCCGATTAAGCTTAATACCAGAGGACTAAATCCTCTTACATAAACCCTATTTGATCTCCAATGATCGACCAAATCCTCCGCCTGAATGATATTACATTATTCGCACATTACATATTCATTTCCATTCCTTGACCATATATCTATGATGATCTACAATGAGATCTTACAACATGTATATACAAACCCTCGACCATAAACAATCAGGTCGGCCACCGGATAATAAACCAATTACATAATCACAAAGTATGTCAACCTTAGACCAAACAAATAATATCCAACACATAAGACATCCTGGAAACACATCGAGAGGTCCAATCCACACGTTACATTAAGCTGGTCCATAACCTAGATCAACTGGGACCCAATATAGGTCCACACACTAAAGAAATGATCTTCATCTACCAAGTATAGAACATGATCACCAACAACATCCCGAATCTCCACCAGAAGCTGTACCAATTCCACTTATGCATATCATCAAAGATTTTCAACAAAATCTCTATTGGTGAAACCCTCCCCGGAACCACAAGCCAAGCTTCCAAGAAAGTAGGATAGCATCCGATCACCAGACCAAAACCAACTGACTGAATATGAACATGAGTATCATAAATAAGCCAATTCCATAACCAAACCATACCAGAGCATACCGGATCATGTCGGATCCAAACCAACCAAAAAATACTCAACCTACTGGGACTAGAAGGGTACCGGTAAAGCATCCAAACAACTAGTGTTGACATTAATGACAAAACATCAATGCAACACATAATCAATTCCTCCAAATAGCCAACATGTCTAACCATGTCAATAGACGGTCTGGAGGAGAAGAATCGTCCGAGTGCCAGATGCAGAGATGAAGCAATTTTATCCATGATATTATCAGGTAGTTTAATCTTCGTCCCCTCCTCAGTTTGGATAAAGTTAGCCAATGCTGTCTCCAGAGTCGTATTTGAAGAGCCAACAAGGGCACTTTTCTAGTTGGATTTAGACTCATTTTTGTCCACTTTCGCATCCTTCTGACTGGAAACATTTTCTGACCTGATAGAAGGGGATTTCTTTTTACCCTCTTCAATGTTAACCTTTTTTTATGTCCGTATCCTTCTGACCAAATTTTTTCAGTACTGAAGGGGTTGAACCACTAGAAACTTCGTTCTTGTCAAACTTTTTTGAAGTACCCGCAGGCGGTGGGGTCCCAGAGGTAGACACCGGGGCTTGATGAGGAACATGTGATCCGACAACAATATTGGGAGAGGGGTCAAGTTCCAGGGAGGAAGGATCCTCCCTCGGGGCAACAGACATATGGGGATTCAAATTCAAACAAAGGCAGAGCGGGAAAGTTGCAGAGCTACATGCGGAGAGCAAAGTTTTTATTAGGAGTGTTATGTTAGGTAAAATATGCTTTAAAAAATTTATGGTTTGAACCAAAGATGTAAGTACTACATGAAAGAAGCCCCACTATTTCTCCAAGGTTCTCCCTAAGGTAAAGCATGCTCAATTGTTAACATGGTAGAGATGAACCCATGGGGTTTGAACCTAGGTTGTAGGCACTACAAGCAAGAAGCCCCACCATTTCACCAAAGGGTCATCCCCATTCTATTTCATTGTTGCATAGAAGACGGATTGATTAATTTAGATGTGAGATAATTAAGTCTAGGAGCATGCATAAATGACAACATAAACTGTTGAAATAGAATAACAGGCACACAGAAAACCACTGAAAGTGAAAGAAATGGAACATAGATACAAAGGTGCACTTGTGATTGCAATAAAATCTTAAAAGTGCTTGACACGACTGGAGAGCACCCTAGTCTTGAGGGTGTTTGACTACATAAGAGATATTGAAATATAGGATCAAGTAGAAGTAAGTTAGACTCATTAATTCTATATCTTAAAAGCATAAGAACAAATGTGCAGGACTAGGGTGTTCAGCCCCCTTGTCTAGGTTTTTTTTCCAAAATTTGTTATGATAGTATCCATATTTGTGAACTTGGTCTTCTTGTACCTATTGACTATAATAAAATTCTCGATTTGCACTTGCACAAGCTCAAAGAGAGGAAAAATGGTTGTGGCTATATAGGATATTTCCTTAGTCAAACTCTCATTTTGATGTTCCTACCTCCATGAATAGCCAACTCGGATTTGAGATAAATGTGTGTGTGCTTTGAACCTTAAGTTTATTTAAGATCGTGGCTAGCAATGTTGTGCACACACATAAAAGGAAACCATACTCAAGTGTGTTAGAGTGTGTTCATCGCATACTAAATAATCCTCCCATTTAAAATTTTTTTTGCCTAAACTCCTTTCTTGTCACCCCCTCCTAATAGACAACCCGAATTAAAACTATTGGTGTTGGAGTTAAGCCACACCCGGACTGACGATGGGCTGGTCCAAGAGGGGCTAGTAGCTCAGTGGTAGAGAACTCCAACAACGTATGGAAGGTACTAGGTTAGAGTCCTAGCTGGTCCATGTCTCAACATTGTATCAGAGCTAGGTCCAGGCTAGGAGCCCCAAGCACACGAGAGGTGTGGCTTAAGGGGGGGGGTGTTGGTCTTGGAAATAAGCCACACTCGGACCGACGATGGGCTGGTCCAAGAGGGGCCAGTAGCTCAGTGGTAGAGCACTCCAACAACGTATGGAAGGTCCTAGGTTTGAGTCCTAGTTGGTCCATGTCTCAACAAAAACCCCCCTATTTTCATCAGATTTTTTATGTATCAATTTTTTCTTTAACATTTTTCATCTCCTTTATATTTCTCTTATGTTATGATAAAGAGTTGGTTGGGTTTTAAGCAAAACTCTAGATTTGGTAGAAGGGACTAATATTAATTGATGGGTTCTAAATTAAATGGAGCTTCTATTTAACTTGGATTGTTTAAAGTTTGGAGCCATAGACACATGTTAACAATTGAATATCAGAGGAAATGTTGTTATATTTGTTAGGAATGATAAAATTTGGTAAAATTTGAGTCAAATATCTACTTCAAGTTTCCCTTTTTGCATGTGTTAGGATTGTGGAGTTTAAACCTAAGTATCAAAGGGTTTTGTTATAATTTTGTTGTCACAAAAGTTTGCACCCTTGATGAAGCAAGAAACCTTGGTCATCAACCTTGTGAAACATTGAATCAACCTCTCAAGTGTGGGACCTTGCTAAATGTGAGGTTGAATCTCCGGAAAAGGCCGACTTCCTTTCAATCTGACACAAAGTATTGGACCAACCCAACACATGAAAGTCTAATTTGCCAATTCTTAGGAAAAGGGAGAGAGAGAAGAGAATGCATGAAAGAAGGGAAAAAGGGTTTGCACTCAAACTGAAATGATGATCTCCCCTGCCTATGACTGCACATTAAATCAATAGAATTGCTCTGAGTATGCACAAATCCCTATCCTAGTTAGCCACCTATGTGCAAGTGAAGGTTGGAATCTTACAAAATGAAGAGAGGAACTGAGTTCAGTTCACAGTCAACATCCACAAAGGGATCAACACAGATGCTTACAACTAAGAAAAAACAAAGAAAAATACATTCATAGAAATAGGTAAAATATTACACAGGTTTTAAGAATTGAAGGAGGCAAAGTAAGCATAATCTATTTATGTAAAGACAAGGAAACTTTTACAAGTGCAGAGAAACATGAAGAGTTCTGTAGAAGAAAAAGAAAAGGAGAAGTTTTGATCAAAATGCCACAAAATTGCTTTTATAGTTTAAGCATAACTCGGATGGTTGCCATTTGAGAAAACCCTAACCCTACTCGGGTTAGGTGGAGAGAGAGAGATCAAGTCGACAAATTTGATGGCATGTTGAATTTGGCCTTTGAAGGCATCCTCTGCCTCTGGAAGAGCAAATATCCCCACAAATCAGGGAAAACCCTGCATCTGAGTGCGTCTTGGGGTACCTACAAAGCCAAAAAGTCTCTGAACTATATTGAAGAGGCATGGGTGGCATTTGGAATCAGCTGCAAGTGTCATGTCTGGAGTTATGGAGGAGGAAACTAGTAGGTAGAGTGAGATCTGGTCCAAAATTGGGCACCGACTGAGCAAAGAACGTCCTCGACCATCGGGTCGACAACCACCTTGCACAAAGCATTCAAAACTCAACAACCATTCGAACATCCATCGTTGATCTAAGAGATTCAAGTGAAGATGGACGTGCAAGATCTCTCCACATAGGAACCCAGTAGGCCCAATGGTAGATTAAAACATGACCGTCGGATCGGGCCTTTATGAAGATCCAACGGCCGCAGATGTCCGACATGGCACCCTAGGTCCACGCTTTCCTTATTGTGTTTGACTGCAAAATGACCATGCATATCATGCGAGATAAGGGGGAACAACCATCCCCTTTGCATTTGCTTTGTCTTCTTATCCTGTGGGTCCCTTTGCACCTTCTGTTTACCTCGCATGATAAGTCTTCTTTGTTTCTGCTTTGTTTCTTATCCCACAAACCTTTTTCACTCTTTGCTCAACCTCGTGGGATTAGCCTCCTTTGTTTCCTTCACTGTCTCTTATCCCACAAGCTCCCTCTTATCCCCCTTTATCCCCATGGGATAAGAGTTCCTTGTTTTGTCCTCCTTCTTTTCTTATCCCGTGACCTCTTCTTTGCGTTGTTCTAACCCAGTGGGATAAGGAGAAAGCCTTTTTCTTTGTTTCTCTTTGAAATACTGGCGGTCTGGATCATCGTCGCTATACAAGATAAGCCTTTTGGCTTATTTTCTTCTATTCTTTATCCCACGACCCTTTATTATTGACCTTTTCACTCGCGGGATAAGGAAAAACACACATATGCTTTTGTCTTCCTTATCCCGCGTTGTCATTTGTGTCCTCATTTTTTGAAGATGTTGACTGGTACCTGCCTTTGACTTTTCTTATCTTGCGCGGGATAAAAATTTGTCTCTTTTACTTCAATCACCTCTTATCCCCCGATATCACATTGTGTCCCTTTTAACCCTGTGGGATAAGGAAAAAACACCCGCCTTAGTTATTTTCTTATCCCGTGGGTCGCCTCTGATGTCTTTGAAACTTTGTGAGATAAGCAAAAGCCTCTTTGGCTTCGCGTGCCTTATCCTCTGACCTCATTTGTGTCCTTGTTCAACCCCGCAGGATAAGACTTCTTGAGTTTTCCCTTTTTTTCCTTATCCCATGGGAACACGCATGATAAGGAAGTCCTGCGTTCCCTTCATTTTCTTATCTTGTGACATCATTTGTCTCCACTTTTTACCCCACGGGATAAGGCTTTCTTCCTTTCTTTAGACAATTCCTTATCCCGCGTGCTGTCAATATTGCCTTTTCAACTCTGCGGGATAAGGGGAAAGCCTAAACTTTATCCTTGGCAAGCTTATCCCTCACGACCTTTGGTGCATTTTATTTACTTTGTAGGATAAGGGAAAAGCTTCCTTGCCTTTGATGTTTTCTTATCCCGCGTGATCTTCCTGATGTCTTTGAAAGCACATGGGGGAAGTAGATAGCCTCGTTGCTGATTGTTGCTCTTATCCTGCGACACCATTTGCTCCTCTTATAAAATCTTATGGGGTAGCGGGGCCCTTCGTAGCTGAGAGAAAACCACCATCGACCGGTAAGAGGAAAAGGGGGAAATTGGGCCACTAACGGCTAGGAGCCCTCCAACCTATAGAACTTAAGTGAGTTGAATGGCTCGGTCAACTCAGAAATTGAATTGGAGTCCAAAAAGGATGCAAGGTCAAAAGAGCCCCCTCTCAGTTATTTCTTATCCCACACGATTTGCCTATTGCCTTTGTTTCTTCATGGGACAAGTGTTCTATTTCACCTTTATTTTATTATCCAGCGGGAACGCGCATGATAAGAAAGTTCTTCGCTTTTTCTTTGTTCTCTTATCCCGCGAGACCTTATCCCGCGTGACCTTATCCCTCCCTGTTAGGTTGGCACCAAAATTGCCAATAAATTCCTTGTTGACATGTTGAACTAGTTGCTCGAGCCCTTAAGTCATAACATTGAGTAAATTTGTGCCTCATATGTTTGAATTGTAGTAATTCCAATTATTTTCATGTTTGTGCTTTGAATTTTTGAGTAGAGAGGAATTGTAGCAAAACCATAGTTTGTTTCAGTTGCCAAAATGCCAAAGAAAGGCAAGTCCTCTAGTAAAAAAGCCAAGAAGGTAAATTTATGGTAATCCCTTCAAAATAAAGTAGTGAAGAAATTGTAGATCCACATGCAGAACTTGTAGTGCAATCAAGTGTAGGGAAAAGTGTCATTCCCACAACTGTGCCCATAGAAAAGAATCTTAAAAGATGTAGGGCTCCAAGAAAGCAAAAAGACCCAACTTCCAGTTCTTAGGAGCCAAAACCCAAGAAGCCTAGAGCCCCAGGAAGAAAAAGGAGGATGCCCTTTCCCAAACACAAGCATGAGCCTAAGAACAAACATATGTCGATATAGTCAGAGAGGACCTTGTGAACACTGAAGAGAAACCTGTAGAAGAAGAAGAAGAAGAGGGAAGGCCATATGTTCAAGATATTTTGGATATCCTCCCTAAGTCAAGCATAAATTGGAGGGAAAGAGGAACATTTTCCGATTCATGTGCTCACTATAGAAGTTCCTGCTTCACTATCACAAGATGGAGCCTTTTCTTTTATTTCTATAAATGGAGAAATGAATCAGTCCCTTTGTCTGATCCATGGTCCCTTGACATGACGAGGTTGTTTGTGCTTGATGTTTTCATTGAACCTAATTTGATAATGATTTTGGCCATAAGATATGATTACACTACCAAATCAGTTAGGGAAGTTGAAGGAAGAATACTTCTAGATGTGAATAGAGCAACAATCATGGAATGTTTTGGATTGAGCGGACAAGCCCTCATTGAGAAAGACTTGGACAAGTTCCAAGCATATTACAACCAAAAGAGGGTTCTTCTTAGGGTAGAGGAGGTTCCATTATTCAGGAAGAAGGGTTGGGACAATAGGAAGGTCCCCATTCTCAATGAAAAAAGAGAACCCTTCCTAATTGATAGGTTAGAAATTACTTTGTCAATACTTATTATGCCCTCTGCCAAGTTTTGGGAAAGAACTGAGAAAAGAGTATACCAATTGGGATGATGCTCATGGCTATGAGGATCCAACACAAATATGTGAACAAGCACTATGACTTTACTGCCTATATTGAGGAGGAAATACTTCAAGTCCTAACTAAAGTTAGGGAAGATGGAAGAACAATTATTTTTAAATACTATGCCTTTGTATGCCACCTGATCCTGCACCAACATAGATATGAATGAGATGATAGGCTGAGATTGAAGTTATTTGATGATAGTGGAAGGGCGATGCCAATTCAAAGATGGTGCTATCTGTGGGATAATCAATACACCATCGTTGATTATTTGACTTTTCATGAATGATTTTTCATCAAGGTGACTACATGGAGTGGTTACATCCTTGACAAGTTTCCAACAAAAATTATGCAATTGTAGCATCGTAAATTGTCACTAAGCCAATTTACACCTCATGTTTGTGTCCCTACTTTAGCGCGTCTCCGCCTCATCTCCTATTTAGGTTTGTTTAGTACCTTAACTCCAATTTTGATGCCATATACACCTACCAAATGACTCTTTGGATGGGTATCCTCCTCTCTAGGCCTAAATTTTGGTCCTTGGTTAAGGAGGACCAGAGCGCTAGCGCCCTGGTCCCCCTCAATGGGGACCAATTTTCAAGAGGAGGATGGGACCTATCTCTCCAACGGGAAATGAAATTGGTGGTTCTATATGACCGTTGGAGGATGACCTAATCGATAAATTGATCTAGAATCTCATATATAAAGACATTTGATCAACCTAATTTCATCCAAGCATTCTAAGTCTCCGTATCCAAGAAATCAAGCATTCAAGCATTCATCATCAAGAATTTTTAGATATCTTCAAGGCTACATACTCTTCATTCAACCATTTTAGAGAAAAGTTACATCATTCATATGCAAGCATTCGTGTGTGATTAGGGTTTTGTCATATTCATGTCGTTTCATACAACATATGTGACTACATTCAAGAAGCAAAGCATCATTATTAGTCATTGTAGATCTAAGGTATATCTTTCCATTGTTTATTTCAATTTATTTGTAATATTTCATTCAAGGTTAATTCCTAAACCAAGGTTTGACTTAAAGGCAAACCCCTATTCCCAACCCATTTCCCCTTCTTTCCATGTGTAGGAAGTAGGTACAAAACTACAATCTTCAAGATTAGCTTTATTTATAGTGATGAATAGGTTCCCCCTTGGACGGTGAAAGGTTCAGAGGATTGGTGTGATGAACATACCGGTCCCAACGTTTCAAGAGCTCCTTTTAGGAACGGATCCAAATATTCTTACATCGCTTAGATCTAGGTTTGTGGCTCGATTTGACGACTATAGCTCACTATTCACGCCTAATTACTTCAATTTCGACATATTTACCCTAATTTAATCATTTTACAATTCAACTTCAAAATAAAGCAATCAATTCAAATCTAGTAAACCTAATAAGGATTCTCCCCCATCCTTGCTGATTTGTGGCTAGATCTATTGGGTTTACCCCTCTTTTAATGCGATGGTCCCTAAGTAAGAATTAGTGGTTTTTATATATCTAATTGTGGAAACCCTAATTTTACACCATTACATTTTGGTCAACCCAACTCCCTACACCTTTATTTCTGATTCATGTTCTCATATTTGAGTGTTTATGCAATTTAAAATGCAAATTTACATTCACAAGTTTAATTTTTTTTAATTGAATTTCATAAATTTAGAGGTTAAATTCACAAACTCCTTAATTTTTAATTCTAAAATTGAGCTTGTCGGTTGTCTAATTTGGATTAATTATTCTGGATATGATTTGTGAACATTTTAATTTTCGATTTTGCATCATAGATCTTATTTTAATCAAATTGCATGAATTTAGAGGTTTAATTCACAAAAACCCTAATTTATTTTGGTTAATTTGACTTGTGGATTGCATAATTTTTTAAATTCATTTTTAATTATCATCTTTATGATATGTTATGCTATGATTTAGAGGAATTTATCTTTCAAATTCACAAATGAAAGTTCTTAATTAATTGGTTAATCAATCACTTTTACAAAACTTTGCATTGGTTAATCACAATTTTCAATTTTGAAATTCAAATTTCTCTCCTTTATTCAATCTTCCATGCATATATTGAGTGAGCATTACTTTGGTTACATGACATGTGAGTGTTTTTTTTTATCATAAGAGCATATGGAGTTCTTATATTATTTTGCTAGTTCAATTTCAAGTTACATTAAAGATGTTCATGATGTTCCCTTTCATGCATATGATGATAACTTAGTCCTCCCTTTCATTCATAGCTATGATTTACCCTCTCCCAAAATTGGTCCTACCAATGATGGCACATTGGTGCAAGAAGAGAATATGAACACTTCTTTCAAAGATTTCCCTCCTAAAGATGGAGCTTTGGAGAATGATGTTCATCCTTCTCCTAAAATATAGATTTCCCACATAACGATTATTTGGTGCATGATGATGATAATATTGTAGCTACTTTTCCTAGTGATACCATACCTTATTTTCATGATATTCCCCCTAGAGATGAAGCATTAATGATATATGATGGTCCCTTTCCTAAAGATTGTCTTATTCATGATGATACTTTAGAGCAAGAAGATGATACCACTTCTCATCATTATAATGTTTCCAATGCTCTCTCTCCCAAAAATGAAGAACCAACCAAGATCAAATCAATACCATTCATATTGTTGAGAAACCTAAGGTTTTTATCCACCTTTATCAAGATGTCTCTCAACCTCAACAAAAATCAAAACTAATTATCATGCAATACCTTACACATATAATAATGAAGTGTTTACTTTGGAAGCCGACAAGAACATACAAATTGAAGCACAATATACTTTGTTAGTTCCTACAATACTCTCTCCAATTAAGACAAGTACACCATATCCTACTAAAGAAGTTCCTAAAGAAGTACTCTTGGAGGATGATTGGGGGGTCCTTATATTTCACGCCTTCTTTTTGTAAAAAATCTAAGATGCCTGAATTTGATATTCAATTTTTTTTATCCTAACACATGTATAGAAATTGATTGGGCCTCTTTAAACTTCAATCCAATTCCACTTAAGAGTAAACCCTCTCTCGATCCTACACATGGATAAAATGGACAAGTTTTAGGATGTGTGCAACAAAGTCTTGAAACTCATGAGAAATCACACTTTTCTAATGAAAAGATAGGTATCCAACCTCTTCCTTTGTCAACATCCCCTCCTCCATTTTCTAGTGAATCCACATTTTTTCATCCCAATATGGTATTACAACAATACAATATTTTGTCTAATCTTCCTCACACCAGTTTAATCTCTCTTATTTGGCCTAAAAGAAGAAGGAAATGTAGACAACATCTTGAAAATTCTATTTTTTGCAAGTATCATCAAATTCACGACCATTTACTAATGAGTTTCAACCTTTGAAAACAAAAATACAACATTATATTGATTTAGGTATCATAAAAGTAACATGTGACAATGAATGGCATATTTCTCATGATTATTTCAAATAACATTCAAGTTCCTATTTTGTTGCTCCTCACTATGTGACATTGTTAGCCTACCTATTGGGGGCTCATTGTCATTCATGGTGGTACAATTTCAGGTGCGACAATAATTAGTGAGCAACATAATAGTCTATTTATTCTTGTCTCTATGCTTGCAGGGTAGGAATATTATTTTTCCTCTTTCTAAGGTTTCACTATGTCCTTTTATAATGGTGGAAAAATGGTGAATGATAGATCAAGAGGAAAACTACCCTTTCCCTCAAAGAGAGATGAGAATTTCACTATTGATTACCCTTCAAATACTTTTCACCATGTTCCATTAGAAAGAGGAGAGGATAATTCACTAGATTCAATCTCTCCACATGAAGATGGTAGATTGAATTTTGAATGAACTGGGAATGTTAGGTTGATCCCCCCTTCCTTGTTTGAAATGGAAAGGGATTGATTAAATTATGTAGTGCAAAAGTGACAAAGAATTTATTATAACTTGAGATCGGAATATGGGATGAATATGTGCACCTGGATCTGGCAGTAATATGTCAAGACGAAGATGCCCTGCAAATTTGAGGAAAAGTTGTTCGGACCGTGGCAGGAACGTACACGGTCCTCCAAAAAATCCGTGAAACAAAAAGGGTTTTTCCACCTCTGTAAATGAAGCCCGAATCCAAAAGTACAGCTATGCACCTGCAACCTACACACAAAAAAGAGAGGAAAATAGGTTGGGATTTGGGGTTTTCCTTTAGGTTAAACCCCGGCTTTGGAATTGACCAAGTAATGAAAGAAAGTACTTCCAGGTAGATGTAAATAAAAGACTAAATTGCAAATCACCTCAAGGGAGGTTGTGATAGCAATGTTGATAGAAGTGCTTGTGTGGAATTGAATGTTGAAATCAATCTCCTCTTCGATGGTTGAATCCTTGACTTGAATGCAACACCTGGCCTTGAAGGGAGACTTGAGAATGCTCAATGCTAGAAAAGAATGCTTGATCGCTTGTGCACATTCCAATCTTATCCAACTTCAACTTATTGAACTTATGCAAATGAGAGGACGAATGCCCCTTAAATACATGTTGGTGGATTTGATTTTCGTCACGGGCTGACATCAGGGGAGTTTCCCGCCCGATGCACAACCAACAATGCAACCCTAGGAAGGGTCCTGCCCCAAAATAGGGCAGGGACAGGGGCACCACGCACTTGTCTTGAGAGGAAAAGGGCGCCATGCCCTTGTCCAAGGGGGGATAGTGGCACCACGCCGCTATCCTACCCCTTTCTCTAGGGAAGAGTGTGGATGGGGTGAGGCCAAGGAAGAAGCTATTTATGAGGGTTGAGAAATCTCCGGTCTCCGATCAGGCTAGAGGATTCGAACTCACATGCGTGAGGACCCTAATACAGTCAAAAATTGCTATGGTCACAATTTTTTGACACTACACCTTTATGGATTTCATTCTTCATATCTTGATGTCCTTTCTTGCATAGAATTATCCTTCATGCAAATACATGTGTGTTCCTTGGTTAGGACCTATTCCTTCCTCGAAATGATATGTCTCTTATGAATAATCACTCCTTAGAGGAGTTTTGTGATCCTTCTTCTATCTTGTTCTTTGTCTTTGAAGATTACCTCTTTTTTTGTGTTGCATTCTTCATAACTTGATGTCCTTTCTTTCATGGAATTATCCTTCATGCGAGTATATGTGTGTCCCTTGGTTAGGACCTATTCTTTGTTTGAATGGTAAGTCTCTTATGAATAATATCTCTTTGGAAGTTGTGTAATCCTTCTCTTTGTTCCTACGCTTGGGGGGCATTGATCTCTCTCCTATCCATTTTAAGGATTCACTTTTCCTTTGTTGAGTGGTGTTTGCTTATGATTTGATGTCATTCCTCATGTGAAGTTGTTGTTTTCTCAAGGATTCTCTCTTATGCAAGAGTTATGTATCCTTGACTACAACCTCTTTTACACTTGGCAATGTATATCTCTCATAAACTTACACCTCTCATTGGGTCAAAATTGTGTCATTCTTCATCAAGAATCCCTTTCACTTAGGAATAAGAGGAAGGTATATATTCTTGTTCTCCTTCCCTTCCTTTGGTACGAGAAGATATTATGTTTGTTCAAGAAATCCTCTTAGAGGCAGATTTGTCTTTTGAACAAAGATCTCTTCTCCTCAAAGGACCCTCTTTACACTTGTTGCAAGATATCTCTTTTTCAAATATCTTATCCTTGTTTATAAGAGTACTTCCTCTTTAGCTTGGATTTATGACATTGTTTCCTAAAGGATATCTCCTTGGTGTTGAAGGTGAGTATCTTTGTTTCTAGCTTCCTTAAGACATCAACATAGGGCGACATTGACATCTTAAGGGGGGGCACACATATCCCCCTCTTTGTACTATATTGTACCATATCTTTGCATGTCTTAAATGGGATGTTTAGGCTCAGATCCAGATAAAAATACTCTTATACCAGATGCTTCACACTTGAAACTAGATGCAACATTGATATATGTATTAGATGGGGCACACATCACCAAAACTAGAGGAAACAAACTCTTACACAACATATCCTCGAAACCAAGAATGTACCCATCTTAAATGGGGCTATACATTCTTGAAACCAGAGAAAACAAACTCTGATACGAGATATTCTCAAAACCAAACATTCACCCCTTGGAATTTGCATTTGCATTATATGTCTTAAACAAGCTGAAGCACACTTGAAACCAGAGAAAACTAACTCTTATATGGGGTGCTATATACTTGAAACCAGACATCACTTGTACACACACACACAAGGACAATTGGAACTAGCAAAACATAGCTAGACTATTCCTTTTCTCCTCCCTAGCATGGATCACCTAGAAAAACACATCTAGAGTGTGTATCCATGTCCTCTCTCATTATTCTTCTCATGGATCACCTAGAAAAACACATCTAGAATGTGCATCCATGCTCTCTCTTTTCTTCTTCTCATGAACTAATAGTTTTGCTATTTGTAGTTCATGGATGATGCATTATTTTCTCTTTTACGTGATCACTTGTGTTCTTGAGATGGAATTTTTCAAGAATTATATTAGTGGTTGAGACATTCTGATATCGAGGTCTCTTTGGCTAGTTGACTTGAGGTCTTGCTTTTGGTCTTTAGCTTTTGCATCTTTTTCCCTTTGTTTTTGTTTGTCCTTTTTACTTTAATTTTTTTTTTTTTTTTTAATCTTGTGTGCCATTCCATGCGTTTGAGTGAGTTAAGATCCTAAGATTGGGGGCTTAATTTCTGAAAATTAGTGATGTCTTATACTCCTTGAGATTATGCTCCTAGTTGCTCCTTTCTTCCATCTCCTTGATTTCTCTTTCATCTACTTTACTGTGAGTATTTGCATAGGCTCGTAATCTCATTAAAGAAGGGGCTAAATATAGCATCATAAATTATCACTAGGCCAATTTACACCTCATGTTTGTGCCCCTACTTTAGTGTGTCTCCCCCTCATCTCCTATCAAGGTTCGTTCAGTGCCTTAACTCTAGTTTGATACCATATACACCTACCAAATGACTCTCTGATGGGGTATCCTCTTCTCTAGGCCTAAATTTTGGTCCTTGATTGAGGAGGACTAGAGTGCTAGTGCCATGGTCCCCCTCAATGGATTCAGGGCTCAATTTTTAAGAGGAGGATGGGACCTATCTCTCCGATGGGAAATAAAATTGGTGACTCTATATGACTGTTGGAGGTCGGCCTTATCGGTAAATTGACCTAGGACCTCATATATAAAGACATTTGATCAACCTAATTTCATCCAAGCATTCTAAGTTTCCATATCCAAGCAATCAAGCATTCAATAATTCATCATCAAGCATTTTTAGAAATCTTCGAGGCTACATACTCTTCATTCAACCACTGTGGAGCAAAATTACATCATTAAAATGCAATCATGTGTGTGTGATTAGAGTTTTGTCATGTTTATGTCATTTCATACAACATGTGCAATTACATTCAAGAAGAAAAGAATCATTATTAGTCATTGCATATATGAGGTATATCTTTCCATTATTTATTTCAATATTTGTAATATTTCATTCAAGGTTAATTCCTAAACTAGGGTTTGACCTAAGCAAACCCCTATTCCCAACCTACTTCCCCTTCGCTTTCTATGTGTAGGAAGCGGGTACAGAGCTATGATCTTCAAGATTAGCTTTATTTATAGTGATGAACATGTACCCCTTTGGATGACGAAAAGTGTGGAGGATTGGAGCGATGGAGCGACGGGCATACCGACCTCGACATTTCAGGATCTCCTTGAGTCCTTTTAGGAATAGATCCAAATATTCTTACATTTCTCAGATCCAGGTTTGTGGTTCATTCTGAATATTGTAGCTCACTGTTCACACATAATTACTTTAATTTTGGCACAATTACCCTAATTTCAACATTTTACAATTCAACTTAAAAAGAGGGAAATCAATTCAAATCCAGTAAACCTAATAAGGATTCTCAACCCTATCCTTTTTGATTTGTGGCTAGATCTATTGGGTTAATCCCTCTTTTAATGTGATGGTCCCTAAGTAAGAATTAGTGGTTTTCATATATCTAATTGTGGAAACCCTAATTTTACACCATTACAGTAGTTACTTGGGCCAAAAGAAAAAATGCTGGATAAGGCCGAGGAATTTAATCATGGTGATTAGTTATTTTTATCAGAGTACACCTTTGTAAGGATCTATAGTTTCCCTATGGCACCACACAAACTCCTAGTCTTTGTAACTCCCCGATTGGCATTCCTAGAGTACATGTGGCAAATTATATGGAGGGAGACGGAGCTAATGCACAAACAAAAGAATGGAGTCTTCCTCCCAAAATATTTCAAATATCATGACCTCACAATTGGTTTTGGCACCTTTGATAATATCCAAAATCACATCAACAGTAGATATTCTTTGAAGTTTGGACATAAAAGATGTAATGATGTAGAGGACATTGTTAATTGGTTGAAGGAAAGGCAAATGAATAGAGGAAAATATTTTTATGAACTGTATTATGCGAAGGACCTAATTAGAAATTGTCATGACTCCAAAGAAGTAGTTCAAAGGAGAAAGAAATGGTCCATTTTATCTAGTATTGAGATTGAGAGGAAGAAGTGGGACCCTAGTTTTCTAGGCTTCTACCACAAAGAGAAGAATAAGGTAAAGAGGATTGAGCTCATGCTCGAGAATTTTGAGAGAATATATACCGAGAATATTATTCAAAAGGGAAAAAGGCCCATGCTTACAAAGAAGCTAGTGGTAAGAGAACCAATTGTTGAGGATGTAGTTGAAAATGTGCCTCAAGAGGTTGACCAAGAGCCACTCCAAGCGCCTGCATTGGAAGGAGAAGCATCTGAGTATGTTCCTCCTAGATTAGAGGAACTAATGGCTAAAAGAAAATAAGTGGTTCTTCCTGATCAACCAATAGTTTAACAAAGGCCATTTGTCCATATTGTAGAGTATGAGATCACTGAACAAACCCATAAAACAAATGAGGTAACTCAAGCCTTGCATGATTTGGCTATAGGTTAAGGGGTAGACCAACCACTGAGATCTCCTCCAAGAGAAGTTATTACAAACCAAGAATCATAGGACAAAGCCAATATAGAAGCACTTGTTACTTTTGATCAGATTGATGATGAACGTGCTATGTATGCTACCAGATTTTATCAAATGATGAGTTCATAAAAACACCAAAGTTCAAAGGCCTATGGTTAAAAATGAAGGGCCAATCTGAAGCTGATGTGTTTGGAAATGTTAATAATTTGGATGAACTTCACTTGAGTCATGTAACAGTTGATGAGGCCAAACAAATGGTTAAAGATAGTGGCATGCTATTGATCCCCTCATGGAACCTTGAGGAAGTATTTTTGTTAGATTAGATTAGGGAACAACAAGACCACTATTATTGCATACTTCAATCATGAGAGGCGATTGAGTGGTACAAGATACCACCCAACATTGAAGACTTTGTCTCAATGGGCTTTAGCCCCAAACACAGGAAAACCACAATTATTGATTGGGGTAGAAGAAACCACTTCTGACAGTGGTATCATAAGGAATGTGAAAGATAGAACCACCTTGGAAGAAGCTACCATCACAATGCACTCATCTATGTTTGATAGAGATGCTACTAATCATTAGTAAAAAGATGCTAGAAAGACAAATAGTTGAAAGGGTAAATATGAATGAGTCTTATAACATGCTATACCAAGAAAATGACAAGTTGAAAATTACCTTAGGAATCAAAGACCCTCTTCCTTTACCATATCAAGTAGCAACACAGGAACAACCATGTACCTAAAATAAGGAGGTTGCAAATCCATCACAATAAATTGAGTAGACAAGGGCACAATTAATAATGTACAAATTCCAATAGATCATATTCAAAATAAATTTAAACTTATGTAGTGAACACACCTGAAGTAGAAGGATTTGCACTTGTAGAACCCCTATGTAATATAAATGGTGATTATGGGACCAAGAACCTAGTCAAAATTTGTTGGGACTTATCATTAGTAGGCTTCTTGGGTCTCCTGGTTGTGCCACTCCTTAAAACAATTGTATCATGTGAAGCCTCATCTGTAGTAGTGGTTTGCGTCTTTGATTTCACGTGTTCATTTAGAAAACTTACAATATTACCACTTTCTGGCACCAAACAAAATCATTTATTGTAGTGTACATTCCACTCTTACTTTTTTCTTATCCTCATATCCTACAAGTGTTGCTTCCACCACCTTGAAAAAAATACGCTGTGTCTTGTTGAAATCATATAGAAGTTTAATTGCTTTGTTTTTCTATGCTACTTGAATGCTTTTCACCATTTCCCTCCATTAAAATGTGATGTTGATGAGACATTGTTTTCATATGATTGTTTTTGAAGCTAAACTGTTGGTGCTTCCATGGATACTTCCCTTATTCCATAATCAATTCCACAACTTTCACAATGGATCTATATTTTAGGCTCTCCCTTTTCTAAATATATTTTGAGAGTGATTTTCTCCTTGAAAAATTCTTCCATTAAACTATTCACTTTATGATTCCAAGATACCAATACATTAGGATCAACAACTGTGTTTTGTTCCATTGAATTAAACCCATCTCCAACTCTTGGCTATTTATGCATACTTTTCTCCATACTCTCTCTATTGTTTTGAGGGTTTGGTGTACTTTCCACTATATTTGACTCCAACATTTCAACATCCACTGTGTTATGTTTCCTCTTAATGCCTATAAGCGTTCTTAAAACTTTTCTTTTTTGTTCTTACTTTAAATTTAAAGGATGCCCAAGTCCACTAATAAAATAGAAAGGATATTCAATGAGTTCATCATCTACAATTTCATGACAAATGTCAGCAAGTGTACAACCTTTTTGACAAATGACTGTGCCAATAATAAAATAAATATGAAATATTTCATATCCACCATTGGATCCATTTGCATTTCAATCCCTGTGTACCTATCAGTTGGTTAAGTAGTGGACTTGAACCTAAGGGGACTTGAACTAAGCACCTTCTTGCACAAAAATACTTAAATGCTCATCAACATTGGTGATAACCAATTGAGATAGCCCTTGGGATTCTTGTGTTTGTTTGTGTGTGTATTATTGTAGTTAACACATTTCAAACAACATAAAAGAGCATGATTGGAGCTAACATAGTTCATTGATAGGGGCTACATACCACCTAGAAATGGGAGAGATTACACTATTTACAACAACAAAATAATAGCAAACCAAAGAGTTATTCTGCTATCAACATTTGCTAGATCATGCTTTATCAGGGACACGGAGATGTGGTCAAGGCTTGTGGAGATCTTAGTAGAGGATTCAGGGGTAATGACTACCCTACCTCAGGTTAGGATTGGTTTATTGATGGATGCAATAGAAATAGATAATGAGGTATATCCTATCTCTCACATGTCTTGACTACAAAAATAGAGGAATCTTTTAGGACAAAAAAACATGGTGTTGTCAAGTTGGGTGAACATGGGAAGTTCAATGGCAACGTACCTGTAGGATAAGCCCTAAGGTGGCATCATGAGGAACTCCCAGAAGACAAGGTTATACAACAATAAATCAGCCACAACCTCTTTGAGAAAAGATATTTAGATTTTGACAGTTGAAATTTAGATTGGCAACAAAGAAATAGGGAACAAATCACAAGGGGATTCAAATAAAATCTTACATGTAGATTTATGTGGATAATCGTGGCACCGTAGAGAGAGGTGGGATCTATTTATTGTAGACACCTAAAATTGTCATGTCTAATTAAATAAATATCTTTATCTATTTAATTACTTTAGCCTAATTCTTCTATTAATTAAATAAATCCTTATTTAATTAATTAATTCATTTATCCTCTTCTAGCCTTATTTCTCATTTAAATAAATACTTTTATTTATTTAAATTATCCTTTTCCTAAATTAAATAAATACTTTTATTTATTTAATTGATCCCACTTCCTCTAGTAATTAAATAAATCTTTATTTATTTAATTGATTCATTAGCCTTTTCTACCTATGACACATGTCATTCATCTCTTAATTCCTACACTACCTACCCTCTTATTATTTGATTATTTCCTTTACCTACCCTTTAATCATAGCCAACCATTTATCTTTTACACCTCTCAATCTTATCCCTCCATTTCATATAGTGTCTTCTATATAAGAGGATACTTCCTTCATTATCAACCCTAATCAATCTATGCATCCTAATCAATTGACTACACTCTTTCATAGGCGATCAAGCCTACTTGCAACCACACTTCCGTTCTTTGTTGAGCTCTTGTGCACATAAAATCTGAGAGGAAATATATCAAGCAAGATCAATGGAGATAGGAAGAATGGAGATCCAAACCCTATTGGACATGTGATGGTGTGATCTTTGTGATTTCATTTGATTTGCATTGTCTTAGGTAATCTTCATATGTTATGGTGGATCTTTGTTGTTGTTAGGCTAGGGTTTTGTGGTTGAATTCATTTAGCCTTTCAATATTATTGTTGTTATCCATTTTCACCATATACATTTATAAAAGACCAATTCCACCTCTCATTCAAGCCCCTGAGAAAAAATGGTAGAATCCTTTGGAGTAATATGCAGGTGTGCATGTTCGAACTTAGTTGCAAAATTACTAGAGGAGCAGGTGTATTGACTGTTTCAATAGGGAAATGAGGAAGAAAAATTGGCCGTAATCAAGATCTCGGGCCTAGAGTTTTGGTTCGGAGGTAATGTTCATGATGAAGCAGTGTATGAAAATTCATTTGCCCCCATCATGCGGATTCTGGGACATGCTATCAATGCGAATGGGATAGTGAGACACATAGTTAGGGAGGAGAATGTCTTAGGCATTATCACGACCTTGGACCAATTGGAGATAGTGCCTGCATCTTAGGTGATGATGAGATTCTTTGATTTGGATTCTGAGGGTAAGAAGACCAGAGTGCTGAAGGCATGGAGGATGTATAAGAAGGGAGTGGGGCAAATATACTCATTGGACAAGTTTTTAGCATTCATGGAGGAAAAAAATGATCACTTGTTCCCAAAAGCAACTGTAGAGAGACTAGAAGTAATTGGAGATAACATTGGTTATCTCTACAACTGATGTACTTTTGGCTATGTAATCTTATTTTTTGAATTAATAGAAATGGTACTGCCCCTTACTGGTAGACTTATCCAAAAATAATAATAATCCAATTCAGTATGTTATCGTTTCACTAAGTTAAAATAGATGAATGAGAATAACAGTTCAATGGAGGGGATAAGTTTTTTCTAAATACTTGTATAAGTATTGTTCCTCGGTCCTCTTCGACTGTAAATCTTGATAATGACTTGAAGTTGCAGGTTTCCTTCCACTTTGTTGTTTAGCCACTTCTCACCTTCTAAATGAACACTATTTGACTGAAGTGTAAATAAATTCCAATACAAATTTATTGCATCCAACTTATCCTCTTTGGTACTAATTTGTGGCTATGCTGAAATTGTTTTCAATTTTTGCCCCTACTTCTAACATTTGTCGAATAAAAAATACCTTATAATATTCATATTTGATGTTAAATGTATAAAACCCCTACATCCTTAACATATTTTCAATATATTGCTTTTGATTTTTGGGATATTAACCCCCCATTATGAACATACATGATATAATATTGCTAGCCAGTGAAGCCCTCGTTAGTAGAGTGTATACATTGGGTAACACATAGCATGTTCCCTCCCCTAGAGTAATGTGTGGGATTTTGGACCGAGCCTACAACACATTTGGTTTAAGTTGTATTCTTATGTTTGACTTATAGGTAATGTACTTATATTATAGGTTGATTTGTGAATATAATTATCATTGTAATACATCTATATATATATATATATATATATATATAATGGATCTAGTTTCATTCCTATAATGACCATTGAAGTGAGCATTCAAAAGGTGTGATTGATATAAAAGTACGTGGATGATGTTGTATGAGTATCATCTCAACCATTGTGTGTGGTTTTATTTGAAGATCTTATGCATAGTATGAGGAAGTTTTGAAGTTGATCAGATCAGGAAGAAGTATAGTATTTAGCCTTCAAGATTTGCATTTCATATCTCTTATTTTTTGATGAGATTGGTGTCTCACATTCTAAGTTGATGCTTAGATCTTGGATCAAGAGATTGGTGTCTCCTATAGGTTGTTACTTGCAAATGTAATTGTGGATTGGTGTCTTTAGTAGGTTGGTGCCTACTTCATTTTATGAATTCTTTATTATATTTTTGTGAGGCTAGATTTGGGCAATAGATCTAAGAAACTATTCTCATCGTGTTTTTTTCCTTCTAGGTTTCCACATAAATCTAGTATTTATTATTATGGATGTGTGTTTGTGCACGTTGATATGTTTCTTTATCATTGTAGTGTCATAAATTGTAACCTCTTACAATTTCACATCCTTTTTGTGCCCTTGAATTAGTGTGTGCTAGCTCTTTTCCAAGTTTATTTCTTTCTTTACACTACAAAATTGATGTCATGTGACAATATGGTGATCTGAATCCTTGTTGTGAATCTATGTACACTAAGCCTACCTTTGTTTCAGCTCTTTCTGGGTAGACTAGGGTGCTAGGTTCCCTTGTCCTAGTAGACTAAGGTGCCAGGTGTCATAGTTCCCCCACTTTAGACCCATTTTTAAATGTGTCAATGTACCAGTTCTTGCCAGTTGATTTGCGATCCCAATATTTTCACTCTATTTTTTTCCTAGGATTTTTGGATCAACCCTTAGACTTGTCCTTAGGCCCACTCTTATCTCCTTTTTAATGTCTTTCTTTAGGCCTTCCCTTGACATTGAGATCATCACTCAAACTATCCTTTCTCCTCATTTCCTATGCCAACAAAGTTTTATCAAGTGCATCCATTTTTTGTATCTTCGAGGTTAATCTGGTATGACTTTGGAAGAGAAAACAAAAGCATAATGCATTTATATTCTTCTTCAACCTTAACATCTATAGAGGCTAGTTGAGTCAAAATCAAATTAGACATATCTGAATGTTTCTATTGATTCACCTTCCTATATATTTAGATAAAATAACTTCCTTTTCAAGTACAATTTATTTACTAGACTTTTGTCTTGGTAGATATTACATATCCTCTTCCACAAAGCTTATATAATATTTCCCTTTAACAAATTCAAAAGAACAAAATCTACAAGACATAATTTTATTGTACCCTTTTCATTTTTATCCATAATCTCCCAATCTTCACCACTCATTTTCTGGGTTTCTTTTTAATTTTTGTAGCCATCCATTGAACTCTTTCTTCAAGGAGATCCTCTACTTTTGACTTCCACAACTCATATCCCTTTCCATGATTAAAATTCTATATGTTTAATTGAGATGTGAAAGCAATCATGGTTTTAACACACAAATCTACAAAATAGATCAACGAAAAACCCCCCTGTAGCTCAAAATACCTTCATTTCACCACCCAAAAAACAAAGCTACCAAGATCCAATACCAAATGTTAAAAAATTGAAGTAAAAAACAATAATAACAATTCAAATCCTCAAATGCCCACCTTATAATCATCACCCCCAAGTGAATAATAACCTCTTATTGATCCTCATACAACTATCATATGACATCTTCCATGCATAGGCACCTAGGGACCAAAATAACAAAGATGTTGTCATAGTTGTTATAATATAATATTATGACATGTGTTATAATCGTCATAGATGCTCTTACAAATTATGTCAGTTATTTTAACAACTCAAAATAGCTAATTCTCAAGGTGGGTGCAAAGATCTCCTAAAATTTACCTTTTTACCATTACCGTGATGTATGTCTAGTAAATGTAATCCCGTAACAACATGTCGATAAATAACTAATCACTAAGGCCAATAAATAAATATTTAGAATAACAATAAAAAATTACCATTTTCAGTGAAACCTTCCATCCCTTATGAGCGACTTATAAAAACATTAGGAGTGATTAAATTACATGAGATTTAAAGTGTTGATGACACCTTAATCCCAACATTTAGACATTTTTTTTAATATACATTGATTCAATGGACTTGGTTTTAAGGTTGCAAACAAGTGCTTGGTATTCACAACACCCAATAAATGAATACCCACTCACAAAGCCTAAATTTATTTTATAAATGATTTGTCAATTCCCATGGGCCCATAAATATACCATTTATCAAGGGTGTACATAGTTATACAATACAAGGTCATGGATCACCTATGCACCCTTTATCTTGGAGGCTAAAGCCTTGCCAAAGATTAGCTATACCTATACCACTTGGAGGTAGAATGTGGGTAAATTCTTGCGCCTATATGGTATCTAATGCACCATCAGGAAGGATACTAGCATGGTCTTATCTAGGTTTTAATAAGGCTTTTTTGGGGAATCCATGATATATCACAAAGATACATGGGGATTGATTCTATGAAATGGAGAAAGGATGTGTTTAAGGCCTAATATGAGAGGGTAACCTAATATCCTCTATCATAATCCCAAAGTATAAAGCTCTTGGGGATTAGCCAAAATGAGAAATATTATGTTTTAATGGATGTGTCTTTTAATTCACCTCTAACTATCTATACTTTGCTAGAATCCTAGATTTGGTGTCATCCCCTAAGGTAATGAAGTCCCTAGGAAGACCCCATGGAAGAAAAACACTTGACAACACTTAAATCTAATCCACAAGATCACCCTAACGTGTGTGAGGAGAGCATACATAAGCATACCTTAGGGATTAAAAGAAACTAGTATGTTTTTAAAACTCAAATTAAAGTGTAAAGCTAAATTTAATCCCAATTTTTAATGTGATAAAACAACCAATGTAGAGGAAACATACAAAAATAGAAATGATCTATAAAAAAATCTTCAAATTTCACCCTACAAGACCTCAATACTAGTAGTTTAGATGAACATTCTTTGGATACTAGTATTTTTCGTACAAATCAAGTTAGTTCTTAGTAGACAAAATCATATGTTGGCTCAAAATTAAGATGAAAAATGATAGAAATGTTGGAGATAAATCATAGATGCTGCAAAATATAATACTAGCATCAAATTGTGTAGGTAGTTAATGGTAGCCATCCTTGATCTATAATTTATATAGGCTAGTAAAATTTTGTGAGAAGTTAAAAAATCCTAGAAAATAGAGGGTAAAATTAGTTGGAAATAAATGTGGACATTAAAAAATACAAAAACTAAATAAAATTAGAAAGATAGACAAAAAATGATGAAACAAATGACCACACAAAACAATAAGTGAGGGCTAGTGAAAATCCTTGTAAAATAGCTCAAACCTATACCAATCTAGGAGCAAAGACAACCAAAATGATAGGTTAATGTGTTAGATAACAAATGAAAATAAAAAAATTAAAAGTCGAAAAGAAAAAATGATGGAAAATAGAATAGAAATCTCTAAGAAATAGGTGGTAAATATAGGGTGCTAGTGCTAAACTTTCTAGACAACTTGGGGATAGGTGGGGGGATTAAACTATCAAGGACTGAGGATAGATGCAAAAGATGCAAGGCAAATCGGTCAAATTTACAAATAACAACATTATAAAAGTTTTAGTACCAAGTTAAAATGGTAAAATCCCTAAAAGTTTGACAAAATATGTCAAAAAATATGAAAACACTCAATAACAAAAATAGTTTAGCATGTTTGAATGTAGCAAAGCTAGGGGCAAAGGCGATTTGGGGTTGATAATAGAGTTAAACTATAAAGGTATTAAGATTTTTGTAGATGTGTCATGGTTTGACACATTTTTATCTAAAAATTTTCTTAACTCATTGCAATAGAAAAATCATGTCTATTAACCAAAACAAAGCTAACATATATTTCAAAAAAAAAAAAAAACTACGAAATAAATCTTATGTAAATAAAATAACATCTTTAATTGTATTTTTATTAAAATATACTAAAAATTGTTAAGCTTACATTAAGTACTAAATTTATATCAAGTTCCTAACATAAAATTCAAAATCAACAAATTGAACATTCTAACTTATTTAAGCAAAATTAATTTTTAAATGTAAGACATATGAGATCTCATTTTTTATTAAATAAATCTACATATACATAAGAATTCAACCTTTGATAACACTTTCATTTTATATGAAATCCATTAATTCATGCTTAAGTGAAATCAAAATATCCCTCAATACAAACATTTTCATTATATACTGAATTTATATCTATTTTAAACAATTTACATATAAATTTATAAATATTCTATTATATAGTCAAAACATCATATTGACTATTTTCTTAAAAAAATATATATTCTTTTATCATTTAATTATATGAATATTCCTGGACAACATCATTTACATATGAGTTTATAAATATTCTATTATATAGTCAAAACATCATATTGACTATTTTCTTAAAAAAATATTTATAAATATTCATGGTCGTGGTCGTATGAAGACAATATGATGATAATCTTCTAGTATGGAAAAAGATAGGATGATATGTGTAATAGCTTTTGATGAACTTTTTTGAAATTTTGTGGGATGAAAAATAGCTTTCATCAGGGATAATGTCCTCATTTTGAATTTTCTAGTTTCAAGGAAGGCCTAGAAGGCCTGGTAAACTGTTAATCTCCATGTATATATGTAGCATTTACTCCTTAATATTGATATATCTGGCTCTACAATTTATCGACCACACACACACACAGACAGACACACACAATTAAATTCAAACCAATCTTTTAATTACCTAGACGTCATATTAAATGGGTAAAATTTAAATTTTATATAAATTTGCATGTTAACTCTAGTATATGAATAGTGGAGTTCTCTTTTTTTAGTCTCAAATAAATTTTTGATATTAAAACGTCAAAGATAACAACATATTTAATGGGTGCAATTTTAATTTTATATAAATACATATATATGTTAACCCTGTTGTATAAATCCTGGGGCCATTTCTTTTATAAGTCAAAAATAAAATTTTGATATTTAAAATGTCAAAGATGGCAACATAGTATTCAGATCACATGGTTTTTGATATTAAAAGCAGCCAAAACAAGGGGGCTAACCCAGGAACAAAACAAAGAAACAGTGGCAAGCCAACTGTCAGCAGAGCAATAACAAAATTACAGCCCCCTCAACTTTCCTCTATCAAAAATAATAATCATTCTACGCATGTTCATCAAATATATAAGTGTCTTAATAAACATTTTAAACATTTGTCACACAGGGCAACAGGTAGATAAGTTCAAACATAAACAAAAATTAAAACTATAAGCCCTGAGGCTACTAGGGCTGAACAAAAAACCAGAGGTCCGAGACATAGAAGTGAACTATTTCTTTTTTCCATGGCTCCTCTTGGGGAGGAGCTTCCTAGCCCATTCTTTGGTGAGGAATTTGAAGAGGGCCCTGTAGTCTTCGTCCTCCTCGCCTTTGCCTTTAATAGTACTTTCCTGCATAAGACACAAAGTGGTCGCCGAGCAATGCATAACATTCAAAGAAAACCTGGAGACCTCCTGCAACTTGTTTTCCATGGCCACCATTATGTTGGTGATTTCCTGTAAATTATCAAACAAACCCTCCACTTTCTTACCCAACTCCGCTAGGTTGCTGTCCTCTTCCTCCTTTATGCTTCTCACTTCCTCCACCACCATCATTCTATCGAACTTGAGAGTCGGGGAGGGAGAGTTTGTCTGGGATTTGGGGTTGGCCTCCAGACTCATGGAATTTTTTGGGCTCTTAGAAGCGTGGGTGGAGTGAACAGAGTGGGGGGTTGAGGTAGACTGAAATGGGGCCACATTCTTAGAGGGGATGGAATTCCCAGTTTCATGGGATGAGGAGGGGTCTCTTAAGGATTTCTTAGGGGGTTTGGAGGCCAATCTCACAGAACGACGAGGGGTGTTGGCCTCATCTGTAATCTCCACATCGGAATCAATCTCTTGAATTCTAACTTTCTTTGGGGTTCTAGCATCCTCAGGATGGCGCTTTTTGTTCTTCTTACTATAGGAGCCAATTTCAGGCAGTAGAGGAGGGCTTGTATCGGGTTTATCTGTAACAATGGCTAGGGGATGGTTTTCAGTCACATTCTGGATAGAGATTGTGCGGGGTGGGCAAAGGGCTAGGTGGAAATTGTAGAGGCGAAGGACGAGGCCTTGGTGCAGAATGGGAAAGTATTTTCCTTTTTTCTTGGCCTCGACAATATCTTTAACATTAGAGTCCACCGAGTGCAGCAGAAAAAAAAGGAATGGAGATAACATCTTTATTTCTAAGATGGTTAAGGAAAAAGAGGTGATAATAGTAAAAGATCCCATATTGTCCTTCCAGAGTGAAGTATATAGTAGACCTCATCTCACAGTGGCAGAATCTCCTCCTGGTTGAAGTCGCCCGCCCTCTTCACAAGGTTCTCCCCTTCATGGAAAAATTGGTTCAGGCTGGTGGTATCCGAAATGCGACTTTGTTTCTTCCATTTCCTCCCCTCCATGGACAGACCCGTCGCTTGAGCGATCACCTCTTCGTTGATTTCAAAGGAAATAGCCCCATGGCAACCTTTCTATCCTCCTAGGAAGCCACAAACTGCTTAGACAATCTCTCATCAATACCTTTCATGCTTTCCATAAATTTATCAATCCTGCCTTCCGAACAGACAAAACACATCACCGACTTAGCTTTAAATTCATCCATTTTGTCAGGTTCCAGTCTTAGCCTGTCACCCCCCATGGTCGTTTCTTCCAACTTAGCAGAGCGAAAGAGAAACAGTGTATCAAAGAAACATAGCCGAACCAAAGCAGAGGCAGAGTCGAGAAAAAAACTTAGCCAGCTTTGGGATAAAGTCATACAATAAACGGTGTGATTATTGCAAGTTGTGCCTAAAAAAATTTCACTTTCATGAAATCTATTGCACTCGTGCGAACCCTCAATCCAACCAGTGTGATTTGGCCGATCCCAGTTGTCGCCTTTATCGCCGCCAATTATATCCGTCCGGATGATAATTAGGAAATTACCATTCCCAATATCAGTACTATAACAATAACTATCATCATTATTAAACCCCCTTTGTAGCTGATGACAATGCCATATGTAGCTACGTGGCAAGACCAACCCATGATGGGCGGGTTTCCCCTCCAAATTCAAAATTCAAACTTTGACTCTCTTCATCTGGTGATAGTTATACGAGTTCATCATTAGACTTGGTTTTTTAGTCTCCAAAATCTCATTGGTGATCATTGGTAGCAAATCGGGGTTCCTCCAACATCGTAAGCCATTTTGCAGCCTTCCCACCACAGCCATAGAGTCAGAAACAACATTCCCTTCTCTGAAGATGTGGTGGATGGTAAAACCATCAAGGTTAGCCAGAAGCATCCTATCATCCCTCAAAATGGAATCCACTTTCCACCCAACAACAGATCTACCACTAACCCCTTCCACAATGATCTGCGAGTCACCTTCAATTTCCAAATGTTTAATGCCAATAGTAGTACCAAATCTTAGACCCTAGAGGAGAGCCATTCCCTCGTCTTGAGTGATAGTATGGTTCTTTAGGTTGCCCGCATAAGCTACAACAGTATTCCCCTGGTGGTCATGGATCACTCCACCTCCTGCTTGGCAGACATTTTGGGCAGACCCATCAAAGTTCAATTTGTACCAATGGGGGTTTGGGGCTAACCATTTGGTCTTTTTCCTATTGATCTTTGCACTGTTGTTGAAAATTTCAAACTCTGGGATTTTTTTGTCCATCGGGTTAGGAGGATTTGAGGGGGGGGGGGTTCCACTTAGTCATTGATATATTATCCAAAATCATTTTGAAGCAATTGTAGAAGACTTTATCCGGGGGGGATTCAACATCTCTCAAGATTCTTGTTATTTCTTTCTTTCCAGACACCCCACAGATATGGGAGGGATCTGCCTCCATAATTGGAGAATCAGGGGTTGGTGGGAGGGAGGTGTCCATCTAGTGACAAACTGATTAATGCTATCCTAAAAAACCCATTGCATACCACATTTTTCAAGGGTAATGGTCCACAAGTGTCCAACGAAGGGGCAGTGGATGAAAAGATTGTCAATAGTTTCCTCTTTAGCTTACATAAAATGTATCTATTGGAAAGTTGAAACCCCTCCTTTTTAGATTGTCTCGAGTCAAGATTTTTTCATGCATTAGGGACCACCAAAAGAAGTTGACTTTTGGGATTAGCTGTGAATTCCATATCTTCCTCCAACACTCAACATTGCCAGTGGGTCTTAGGAGCTATTTGTAAGTAGACTTGACCGAGAAATCCCCCAACTGGGTCCCCTTCCAAATGAATCTGTCTTCCAGGGGAGCTAAGGGAATTCTGCATTCCAGCATAAGATCCTGCAGCTCCAGAGCAGTGGGTAATAGGTTAGGTCGATTAGAAAAGATCCGGGCTATGTTCTTCCATCTTCCTCTTCCCGGCTCGATGTAATCAGCAATGTACTCCCCAAAGTACTCCTTTAGGGGATACATTATTTGGCAGAATCGAGCGTCTGCCAGAGGTTTGTCATCCACCCAAGAGTCTTCCTAGAACCTAATCTTCCTACCATTTCCAATCTGTCATTTCAGTCCTTCTTTGATAACCGGTCTAAGTTTCAAGATGTTATTCCATAGTTTAGACCCATGAGGTAGGTCACCAACACTCAAATTACAATAGAATTGCTCCCTTTCCAAATACTTGGCCCTGATAATGTTACACCAGTCCGCCTCGCCTGTAGCTAGGGTCCATCCCACTTTTGCAATTAAAGCCTTGTTCAAGGCATTTATCTTTCTGATACCAAGTCCTCCCATGGATTTGGGTAAGCAAACAGTGTCCCAATTTACGAGAGAGAGGTGTTTCTTTTCCTCCATGCTCGTCCAGAGAAAGGTTCTTTGGATCCTCTCAAGCTTTTCCCCCATAGAACCATATATTTTGAACAAGGAAAGGAAGTACACTGGGATGCCCTGGAGGGAAGCAACAAGGAGTTGGAGCTTGCCCGCACTACTACGGAATTTCCCTTTCCAACCAGCAAGTTTCTTTTGTATTCGCTCAAGGATAGTATTCTAGAATACAGGGGTAACCTCTTTAATAGTGAGGGGGAGACGCAGGTAAGTCCCCGGAAGAGCAACAAACTTACACCCTAGTATAGAGAGGATTTTAAGCTGAAGGTCGACAAAGGTGTTGAAGAAGAAGAGATTACTCTTATCATAGCTGGTACATTGCTCTGAGGCACAGACATAATCCACCAGTAAATTCTTCCATAGTTTGGCCCCAATTACTGAGGATATACCAAACAAAAAGGTATCATCAACAAATTGTTGGATCACTGAGGGGGGAGTAGTAGAAGCTTCTTTGAATCCCTGCAGTCTGCATTAATCGTCATATCAACCACATTCCTACTCAAGACTTCAACAATCATGATGAAAAGATAAGGGGACAAAGGGTCTCCTTGTGAAATAACTTTTTCAGCTTTAAAGAAGCTCCTAGGGGTCCCGTTGATCAAGACCGAGAACTGGACAGTAGAAACACATTCTTGAATCATGTCAACAACCTTTTGGTTGAAGCCAAATTTTGAGAGAGTTTTAAATAGGAAGCACCGGTTAAATTTATCAAAAGCTTTTGAAATGTCGAGCTTGAAAGCCATAACTGGGATTCTGCTCCTGTCCATGGAGTGGATTATTTCATGGGTGGCAATGGCAACATCAAGAATTTGACGACCAGGGACAAAACCTTTCTGAGAGGGACTGATAAACTTTGCCAGAAGGGGCTCAATTCTATTCACCAAGACCTTAGATATTATTTTGTAGATAGAATTGCAAAGGCTTATGGGTTGAAAGTCCTTCATGCCACTGGTGTTCGAAGACTTGGGGACAAGAACGATGTAGGTGTTATTCAGTTTTTTCAGTAATTTTCCAGTCTTGAAGAAGTTCTTCATCGCTTTAGTAACATCATAACTAATGATGTCCCAATAATCCTGGAAGAATGCTAGGTGGAAGCCATCCAGGCCCGGGGTCTTGAAAGCACCCATTGCAAAGACCGCCAAGCGAACCTCCTCCGAGGAGAAGGAGCAAGGAGCTGACAGTTATCCTCCTCCGCAATGGCATTAGGGAGCTTACTCAAAAGCCTGTCCTGGAGAGACACATTGTTTCCTCCAGATTCAGTATACATACAGATGAAGAAGTCAGTGGCAGTTTGGCCAATTAGGGATTCTCCAGTGATCTCCTAATTTGAATTGTCCTTTAGACAGTTGATAAAGTTTCTCCTTTTATGGATGCTCGTTGAGCGGTGGAAGAAAGCCGAGTTTCTGTCCCCCTCTTTCAGCCACTGAATTCTGGATCTTTGTTTCCAGTAGATTTCCTCCTTAGAAAGGATTTCCTTCCAATTCTTACGACATTCTTCTTCCTCAACTAGAAGAGAGTAAGGGGGGTCACCTGCAGCCATATTGCTTTGGAATTGTTCCAGTCTGGAGCACAACTCCTTTTCTTCTTGAAGATGTCACCACATGTTGCCTTATTCCAACCTTTAACTTCCCTGTGGATGAGTTTCAATTTCTCAACAATTTTGAACATTGCAGTCCCTTGGATCAGGGTAGCCCACCAACCCTTGACCAGGTCTCTGAAATCCGGGTGGGAGGCCCACATAATATCATAGCGAAAAGTGGGGGGGGGACCCAGGCTGGGTCTATCCTTCCAATGGAGCAGGAGGGGGCTATGATCAGAAGTGGTCCTTGGGAGAGTCTTTAGGTAGGAGTTGTGACCAATATCCCAGTTGGTAGAGACAAGAAATCTATCCAGTCTGACTTGAATTAGATGATTGCCTTTCCTATTATTCGACCAAGTGTAGGGGACACCCTGAAGATCAAGATCAACGAGGCTAGTAACATTAATAAGGTTAGCGTGATCTCCCATGCTATCTGAAAAATCCACTAGGCCTCCACATTTCTCAGAGGGGTAGAGGGGGGTATTAAAGTCTCTTGCCAACATGTAATGAGACTTCTGGTCCGCAAGGATGAGTTCAGAGATTTCCTCCCACACCAGATGCCTTCCAACTTTGGAATTGGGGGCATATATATTGAACATGTGCCAGTAGTGCTCACCATATTGAAAAGTAACCGCTAGGAAGTTCTAAGTGCTAACAGAAATCTTTCCTTGGACTTTGAAGGGGTCCCAGAGGGTAACAATTCCCCCAGACGCCCCCAAAGCATCCACATACAAAAAGGCAACCCCCGACCAAAGTTTACCAGCAATGGTTGCAAAAGTTTGGTAGGACATTTTAACCTCCTGAAGAAGACATATATCAAGTTTCATTTTCAAGATATATTGTTTTATAGCAAATTGCTTCTGGGGACTGTTAAGACCCCTTATGTTCCAGGAGAGGAACTTCATTTCTTATTTCTGTTGATTCCATCAAGGGTCAGTTGTCTGCCCCTTGCAATATCCCTTGCCATAACTTTATGTCTCAACACCCTCTCCGTTGGTCTTCCGACTTTACTTTCAGTACCCACATTTACCTTCTTAGCCTTGGATTTCTTCTTTTGGGTCATCCATTCCTCATTATCCGTCGGAGGAGATCCGAGTGGTGATAACTTCACAAGAGAAGTTGGTATGGGGGATTTAGCTACTTCAACAAACAACCCCGCCTTGCTAGGGGAACAAGGAGGGGTTGTGATTAACAAATTTTTCTCCCTTGAGGGGGGTCATAGCACTACAGGGGTTGGAGGGTTGAGGGGTTATGGGGATAGAAATAGCCAGAGGCTTGGGGGAGATGTAGCCATCACCAGTAGCCAAGGAGGGGGAGGGAGAGGGACCAGGGGATAGCCGAAGACTTGTCACTAGGGGGATTTCACCCTCTTCCATGGGCACAACTGGGCTAGCTTTCTTCACTGGATCAACTAGGGTTTTTAAAATCTCAAGGATCCTGTCAGTGTGGGGGTAATCATCGGGGATTTCACTCACATTAGGCAGTCCCAAGGGGGCTGAGGAAGAGGGAGCACTTGGGCTGATGGGTTCATCTACAATAGCCTTTTCTTTCAGCTTGGGTTTTGTAGATGAATGGGTCTTACACTCAGCATACGTGTGCCCTTGTTTAGCACATTTCTGACAAAAAAGAGTAGCATTTTCATAGACAATGGCCTGAGACCATTTTCCCCACTTCGAGTTAAGAGAAACAAAATTGGGGAGAGCTTTGTTAATTGCAACATTGACACAAAAATGAGCATAAACCAACCTGGATTTAGCAAGAGTGACCGAATCCGTTGTAACATAGCTGCCGAACGAGTTTCCAATCCAGTGAAAGATCTATTCATCCCGGAATTCCAGCGGGAGGTCGGGGATTCTAACCCAAACAAGAGCCATGCGATTGAGTTTAGCTGAAGGGTCGAAACCAGGCTTCCATTTAGCCAGAGTTAGAAAATGTTTCCCATAGGTCCAAGAGCCTGAGAGGACAAAGATCAGGTCTTCCTCCGCAGTGAACTTGAAAAGGAAGAGACCTCCTGGCATTGCCGAGATGTCGACACTGCCCTTTAGTTTCCATCTTGATTTAGCCCATCTCCTAATCATATCAATAGATGACCTGAAGGAGAAGAAGCGTCCAACTATCGCTAGGTGAAGAGATGAAGTGATTTTATCCATGAGACTATCCAGGAGCTTGATCTTCGTTCCTTCGTCAGTTTGGGTAAAGTTAGCCAAAGCCGCTTCCAAAGTTGTATTAGTGGACCCAAGGAGGGTGCTTTTCCAGTTGGATTTGGAATCTTTCTTACCAAGCTCTGCATTCTTTTGTCCGGTAGCAAATTCTGGCCCGGGAGGGGGTATATTCTTCTTATTTGCTTCTGGGTGCTCCAATCCTTTGTCTTCATCATCCAGGACAGAGTCCGTTAGTACCAATGATGAAGAGCAAGAAGGAATATCAATCTTGGCGGTCTTTTCCGTATGACCCGTAGACAATGGGGTCCCAGCAACATGTGAACAAATCGTGGTATCGGGGGGGGGGTCCGGTTGCAGGGAGGAAGGGACCTCCCCAGAGGGGGCGGTCATACAGATGGTTCAGATTCAAATGTTGGTAGAGGCGATAAAGTTGCAGAGCAGAGCGGTTTTTATGTTTCTCTTAATTGCTTCTAGATTTTTTTGTGTTTCTGTTTTCCAACATCAACATTTAGATCCATCATTAGAATGTTCAAGAGTACGAGGAGATGTAAAAATGTTAAAATAAAGAGTTTTAAAACATCAATCATATTTAATTACCAATTTAATAATTCATAAAAATGTTATCAGTTAATTGATACATTGTTAGAGAATTCATTTTCTGCCAATCTAATTATTAAAAAAAAATACAATTATAAATCAAATAAACCTAATTACAAATAGTATCTGTCCAAAAATATATACTAATAAAAATTGTAAGGACATTGCTTTTCTCCATGTAGAACAATTCAGACAAGTGACTGCCACACTTTCTGTTTTGAACCTGCTTACTAATGCAAAGGGGCAATTCATGATGGAGGATCATGGTAAACCTCGGGTACCCTAAAATATCTTGTGTACAAATTTAAATGATTTTGTTGGGATGGCTTAAATCATATACATTAAGCTTTGCTTTCTAGCTTAAAAATGTTAAACATTTAAAATTGACTAACATTTTCTAGACTTAATATATTGCTGTGTGAGAGAGTTCAGACTGCCCGATTTTGCTTGATCATGAAAATACAGGACAACCTTCAACTACAATGCCTTTAGCAGTGGGGCATGATGCCAGGGGGCATCCATCCAAATTTTCTCCCCACCAATTCAAGGAAATATTTTCCAATCCAAGGCACAAATAAAGTAGGACGGCCATGAATGCCAATCCTGCATCCAACCCACCTGAAAGCACATAATTGTACTTTGTCCACCAATCTTTTTTGTATCTGTAAATAACAAAGCTAAAGATGAATCCCATGACTATCCAGCTTGTGTAGTTAACTGCTGTTGCAGGGGGCATCATTCCTGTTGACCCAATCAGCACTGGCATATTGATCAATCTGATCCATTCTTTGTCTGGGTATGCTTTATGAAGCAGCCATACCAAAAGTGGAGCAATTGCCCCACCTAAGAAAAACCAATTAATGGACTCATATATACCCAGGTTGCCAAATATCCTTCTGGGTCCTATCAATCCCCATATCACAGAAGCATCATAGAAAACCCGGTCTGATGGGCAACTCCAGGTGGTGGAACTTGAATCACATAAATCGGGAATGGTGTAAATCATCCACCAGGCTGTGCCTAAGTAGACTACTGATGCAATCACTGTGCCTACTAGCTGTAGAAAATTAAGATATGGGTCAAAATAGTCACATGAAATTCTGACATTTGGAGCTTTAAAAAGTACTGCACTAGTTCAAACTTCAGTTATTTACCTGTGCTAGAAACATAGTTCGTGGGGGAATTTTCATATAGTGGCCTAGTTTAAAGTCCTGTAAGAATGTGAGGGCTTGAGTCATGCTAATGTAACCGTACACTTTGAAGCATATGTTTGCAACTGGTCTTCCAGGATAAATGTAACCTATGATGTATTCTGTGATCACGTTCAGGCCTGGAGTCTGCAACACACAGATAGAAGTGTATTTAGTTTGAAGCTGTAAAAACTCTTCAGTTATAAAAGATATTATGATTAAGGTCACTGAGATTGCCATTTAACACCATTTATTTTAAGTCCTAAGATTGAACTAAGAACAAAGTGTAATAAATTTTCAATCTGACCCTGCATAGACATGAACATCTCTGGTGCCACAATATTTGATTAGGATCTAACAGCACATACCAAACAATGTCTTTGCTAATTTAAGTTTAGTGTAAGTTTGGCACTTATATTTGTCCTGTGAGATCAGGTAGTTGATTAGCTCTGACCTCTTTCCGAGTACATTATATTGATTGGCAAATGATAATAGATCATGGAGTGATGCAAAATGTTGATGATATAAAATCGATACAAAATCAAAATCAGAAACATAACAGCAAATGACCTTTTCTGGTAAACATATTTATCTAGCAGAAACCAGATTACTGCTCCTAAACAAATATATACAGCCTACACCAGAAAAATAGCTATGTCAAAGTGGTATATTGGCATATGCCTCAATTTTAGTTGCAAAACATAACATAACCATTAGTTGCAGAACATTCAAAAGTAAGAATTCATAGAAATCTAAACACCCAACTTTTTAATGGCACATACAAAAACAAAAACAGAGTCCTTGCAAACAGCATTGGCGTCAACACAGAGAGTCTGCAAGGAAGATGGAAAAGTTGTGCATAGAAAGATTCATCCAATCTTACCTGATTAGTAGTTGCAGTAATAATGCCAATAGGAAGTGTGAAGACCAGGGCAATAGCACATGCTAGCAGTACTCCCCACCAGGGCAATTGAAGCTGATCAATGTAATACTCACATGCAAAGATGGACAAAGCAACAGTGCCAACAAGTATTATTTGGAACCATAATTCTGGCACCTGGTTATATTTTCTCATTAATTTGGTGTGTACATCCTCTGTACGATCCCTAAAAGCAGAAAGACTAAGCTTCCAAATTTCTCTGCATCATAAACATTTGACATTTTGACAAATACAGTCAGTCAGTCCTATTAGGGTAACATATAAGGTATCCATTGAACTGAAAATCAAGAGGGTTCATGGAGATGGATACATACTTTCCATGGAAAAGAAGAACATGAACTACTGTAGCAGTCAACGCCGCAAATCCCACTCCATATGTCATAGCGAAAAAGGTACTTAAATATATTGAGCCATACTCCTCATAAGCCTTTAAGTCCAGATGGAAATTCGAATCAATAATCTTGGAGATGTTGTACTCTTGGCCAGAGGAGGTGAAAAGATCCTCAGAAAATATGGGAAATGTCTTTGCATGAAAAAGATTGAACCAATAGGCCAATGGAGTTATCACATACATTACAAGGGCAAATCCAACAGCTACGTTGGCAATGGCAAACCAAGGACTGGCGAGTGGGCTTCCCAAGTATGAAGAAATAGTGGACCAGTCTATCCCAAGGGCACCTATACCAAGACCATACAATCCCGAACCAAGTTGTTGTGCCAGAACAGATTTAGGAAATATCCAGCAGATCCATGAAAGGGATGTGATCATGGGAAACAAATAGCCAGGCAGAACATAATAGGCAAAACTACATGTAAGAACTACTAAAAAGAACTGATTTCTTGTAAGGCCTCCTTTGGGCCTCTGCTCCTTTTCATGAAGAGCTCTGCAATTGTGACAATTGAAATAGAATGAATATACTTAATGACCAAGCGTCCACTAACTCCAATTTGGTGCATGATATTCTAATACAATTTGAATAGTAAATGAATAAACAAACTAATGGAGGGGTTGCAAAGAAGTATCATTCAAATTATACAACATAAGTATATGATTTAAAGGTTAGTTGTAGCATGGATTGACCAAAGTCTGCAACATTCTAGATGTTAGAAGCCAAGATTTGTACTGATACTCGGTCAAGACTTTTGAGGTCTGCACTATCTAAGATGCAGTGAGATTTCAAGGTCTCTCACACAATGGGATATCCAGCGTCTGAAAGTATATGGCGGAGCTTCAGGATCTCTGCAGCCCAAGCTAAAAGATACTAACGATTTAAATCTGAGTTTCCTTTTTCTTGTTTCTTCATCTATCAATGGAAGGCAAATCACCTGAAGAGAGAAACCTGGACAAGATTTGCAGGCCACCACATGGCAGCTGGTTCCACCAAATGTCTTCTGAAAATGCCTGCCCATCCAAATCCCAGTATCTGCAAATCAAGGGCACTGCCATTTTCAACACAGTTTTACATAGAGCAGAATTTAAATTTTAGAAATTTAAATTTCATTTAAAATTTAAATGGCTTCAAAGAAACTGTAAGTTTAACTACAGTCTACACAGAGCAGAAAGTTATTTCATCTAAAATGGCTTCAATAAGGCACCTGGGTTGTTAAAACAATAAGAAAAGCAACGAACAGATCCAGCCTCTTCTTGTAGAAAATCTTGACAGCACTGACTATATGTATAGCATACACACTTCCAGCCCCTGAATTAGCAAAAATTGTAATAAGCACATGTTCCTTCATATTGAATGGTCCCGGATTCAATGAAAACTCCCAGTTGCTTCCTGCCAGAAACTTTCTCTTGCTTAAGGTAGCTGCCATTAGCCGGCCCAGAGGGAGCACTGCAATCTGAGCAGAGATTGCAGTTATAGTCAGGGGCTCTGTTCTGTACCAAAAGAACTGATTCAGAAATGATAACACCACACATGACAGAACACCAAGTACCCACATCCTAAAGGTCAAAACAGGTATGCTTGGATCATCTGTTGTTGGCACAGTAAGTGCCACCTGTTCAATGGGTGATTGTTCATCCTCATCCTCATCCTCTGCTGCAAGCAATCCTTTCTCTTCTTCTTTATTGCCAATGGGTTCAGGAGAATCCACATCCTCATATGAGATTTCGTCTTCCTCTCCCTCTTCTCCGGTGCTTGAAGATCCTCTTAGAACTGCAAATCAATTAGATTTTTATTAGCATCTATGAATTCTCATCAAACAGCCCTGAAGATATACAAGACAGAACAAATGAACTGCAAATTCTATGCAACAGCCTTCTCTCACATCTCAATAAAAGAGAAAAAAGCACAATTTTGAGAAACAAAAACTCCTGAACCAAAACTTAGACCTTTTTCGATTAGCTTCCTAACCCACCAGCGAAATCAATGATGAATTACAGTCACAAGTATCATCTCCCTATACATGCATCTAATACAAAGAACCCCTGAAAGCCCATGAAGATATATTGGACCAAACAGAAACAACTGCAGATACTATACAACGCCATGAATCTCTCACAGCCCAATAATACAATTCAAAAATGACAATGTTGTAACTCAAAAACAACAGTGCTGAATAACTTTTCCTATTGTGCTCTGTTCTGAAATCATCAAACATAGTTTAACCAATCAAAATCTTTGAATCTATACTCTTGAAATATCAATATATTAGGGGAAAAAGCTATAAGAAAAGGTTGTCTCCTACGAGGGGTCGTGGAGGATGCTTCTTCCATAATCTGCTTGCAATATGATAAAATCCTATCTACACATATCCACAGTGCTTTTCGAGGTTGATTTTCAGCTATCAATCTGAATTTCTTTCCTTCATCTATGGACAACTAAATTCATAATAACAGTTAGCAGTCCCATATATCTTGTGTGTGTACATTGGAAGAAATTCATAGTTACGTTCAAAAAGCCACGTTTAGATACAGGTTCCGTTTGTAAACTAAACTGCAGAAGGGTAGATGCCAATGACAACTGCCACGTAGTGGGACCTGCCAGTCAATCACATATTCTAACTGGAATCCAACTTAGATTGTGTGAATTGAATGGCAGACGAGCGCCCTTCACCAACATACGTGAAATAAGTATGCACCAAACAATTAAAATATTTTTTTTTATCATTAATTAATTTTGCTTGTTCGGGACTATAATTGGTAAGTGAGCGCGACTATTTTTTTCTAGGCATCCATCTACGTAAGTCCCGTTCAAGAAGGAAATAAAATAAAATTATAATACCTTAATACTGGTAAATAAATACACAGATTTTCTGTTGTAAATAAATACATAGTTATTTATTTTTGCTGTCTTTGAATTCAATTGTGTAAGTTTTTTATCATTTTTTTATTGCTTTCTTTCATTTTGATGTTAGATTTTTTTTATTTTTAAACTCTCTTTCAATAGATCATTAAATATTGATTTTTTTGAATCTATAAACAGCAAAAATAATTATTATAAATAATTAAAAACAGAGATCTTTAATACATTAAATGAAAAAATATCTCTGAATGGAGGCAAAACTAAATAGGAACGGGCCTGGGTATGCAAATTTCTAACATTAAAAATTATGGTGTCAGGTGAGGATCGGGAAAGCTAAAACTCCATTAATGATTTCATGTTGTTTGAACACTAGCCATTTAATATGCACATCCATTGGCTGTCTTTGTTCTGGTAAAGTTTGGATTTTTTTGGTTTGTCATTCATTGATCACGTCAATCACATGGAGCTTTGGATGCAAAGGATTTACAGCTATTTAAGATTTTAAAGGTATCGGTCGTTTTAGAACATGATTTTATGCTTACAATTAAAAATATAAAATTTAAATAAAATCTAAAATAGATGGATGGAAAGAAAGAAATAGAATTTTGTTGTGGGGAAAGGAAATTAGTTTCATTTGGCGTAAGGGAGAGATTTAGTAGTTGATCATATATTGATAGTTTTCAGGATATTGTCATAGTTTGATTTATCCATATAATATATTTTCATTATTGTTTGAATATAAAAATATCAATAAATATTTTTCTAAGTACTAATTATCATTTATTCTAACACGTCATTAATGCACCAAAATGTGTTATACTACTCATCATCACATAAAAAAATACATATAATAATAATCAAAATTTAGCTCCACATGATAGCAAAGTCAATCTAATTTATTTCTAGCAAAGATTACATACTAAAATATTATGTGGTTGTCCTCACATTTAATAGTTTGACCTTATACATTCTTGCATCTCTTTTGTGGAGAGACATACATATGATTGTTGTCATACTTTGATAATTTAAAATACATACAAGTGTACAACTTCTCATCCTTAATCAAATAGAAAAAACATGTAATATACAACTTATAGTCTAAATACACATAACTTTCTATTCTCTCATCAAGAAATGTGCAATTAATGTTCATTTTGGTGACTTGGACCATTAAATATTAAAGTCAATTAGTGTGCAATTAATGACCATTTTGGAGACTTGCACCACCAAATATTAAAGTACATCAATAAAAAACGAATTGTAAGGCTTGCCTTTCGATGCATAAATTATATTAATAGATTTCAAATATAAAATTTAATTATTAAAATCCAAGTTTCAAAATCAACTTATTTCCTATTTGAACCTAGAACATCATACATGCCTTCAAATTAGCAAATACATTTGAATTTATAATCTCATGTAATCACATATTTATTAGTGGTAGGCCTGGTTGTTCTAGGGTGAGATTTTAACATTAATTATTATATTGTTAAGTCTATCTTTTACTAGTTAGTGGTGCTCTAAAGAGAATAATTCGTAATTTTGAACATCATTAAATCTGACAAAAAAAAATATCTAAATAATACTAAACTACAAAAGCTTCAATTATTTACTTTTCTTTTTTTGTTTCACAAAGTACATGCAAATTCAATGTGTTCAATGTCCATGATTCCATTGTAGATAGCAGCCAAAATTATCTCTCTTAGGAGTCCTAATTGCACTGCAATGTCTCTCCAAGGTACTCTCTTCTACACTTATGGGCATTCTAAATTTTTAAAGTTGAAAATTCTTTCATAATAATTTTGGGTTATTGTTGGTAAGTTATGATCACATGACATACTACTTCAATAGATTGGAGATGCACCTTTTGGCATTAGGTGAGCACAATACCAACATTTAACACTATCTACATGAGGGGGTTTCACTTATGTGCATCATATGATTAAAAACTAAGATCTTAATTATCTCCAAAACTCATATGTTAATTTTTTAGTAGGATCTATTCAAATTTATCAAAGGTCTAATGGACACAAAAATTATCTCTTCACATAATAACTAGGTAACTTCTTTTGGTGTTTTGCAAGTAGTTTGTTTATTGTCTCTTACTTCTCATAAAGATTATGAAATTTCGTTCCCATTAATAATCATCTGCATTGTTTGTCAATTTCTCTGCAACTTATATAAATTGTCACATGTATTAACAATGTGGCAATTTATATAGATTCTCAATTTCCTTGGAAATTATATAGATTGCACTGCAATGTTATGCAAGGGAAACTTGAGATCTTAGTTTGCATTCATAGGTCTATTATCTCTTTTTCTTACATATTAGTTCTGAAAATTATGCTAGTGTGAGTTATGGCTCAAAAAATTCTACATTGAAAATTTTTGTTGGGTACAAGTTGAAAAGTATAATGGTCTAGCTAGCTAAACATCTCCCTTTCCTATCAAATGCAAATATGAAACATGTTTTTGAGGGATGGCATTTTTTAAAGAAAAAATGAAATATTATTTTTCGAGATTTACTTGCTATTTTGAGCGTTAACCGATTTGATGAAAATCTTTATTTGGTTTGAGTTTACATAATAATGTGATAGCATATATTCTATTAGATATGTCATTTGAAGGCATATATAGAGAATCTGTTGTTTAGTGTATTTTTCTAGTCATAACTTTGACCAAAAAAGTATAACTCTAATGATTTATCCTAACTCCTTTTTTTAGATTGCTTCTCTATTCTATAGGTATAGGTTGTGCTGGAGAAAAATTTAGAGGTAGACTATCAACTTTAACAAACAAAATTACAAATCTCATGCAACTACAAAGAAAGGATGTTTTATGCTCAATAATATCACAAAAGACTTAGATATCACACATGAGATGAAATGATTATGCCACTTTAGAAGGATTTTTATCTTATTGGAGTTCATATATTATGTTGGAAGGTATTTTGATGCAAGGGTCAACTTTTTATGGTGTATTTATATCTATACCTTTTCTCTATGTGGCATATTTGGATGTTATGTGTAGAGCACTTAAACTTTGCCTACTTCCTATTTCTAGTTAGCTTTCCAATATTTTCTCTTTTTTATTGATTATGGCCAAGATGTCTCTATAAGAAGGAATATTCTTGTCTCTAATATTGTTGTAGTCTTTGATATTGTATTGGTCAACACTGTTCCTCTTACTCCCTCAATAAGTACAAACTAGACAATATATGGGGAGCTTCTAATTTTAGCTTTAGCACTAGAGTTGCTTTCTTATATTTTAATGGTCTTAATGGTTCTAATTTTTGTTGCCATAAAGTTCATGTGTCACTTTACTATGGTGACTTGAGTTTATTCCTTTATTATTATTCTTCCTTTTAAGTATTGTTAAGTATTTTTATTGTCTTTAAGGTATTTCAATTATTCTTGTAGATTGTATTATTGATCTTGGACTATTTCTTTTAAGGTGTTGCATGTGGAAGATGAGGTGGAACAATTGCATAGGTTGATGAATATACATATACTTGAACAATATCATTATTTAGAGGAAAGCTAAGTCAAATGTGTTATCCATATCTAAAAGATGAGATTGAATTCAAATAGACATGAAAGATCTAGATCAAATATCCCAAATAGTTGTACATCTAAGAAACATTAAAGGTCCTACTTAAGAAGAAGTAATGGAAGCCTTTAGAGAGGCAAATCAAAACTATGTAGAATCAACTTGAGGTGGTAGAATCATAGTGCATGTCTTAGGAACTCTAGTTTATACTAGTTTCAAATGACTATACTACTCATTGGACAAAAACTATTCACATATGTGGTGTGAGTATGTAGATAATTTGAAAGGCTACTATGCATAAAATGTGAGAAGGCATAAAACCATAACTTTTGATCAATCTTTCATATTGCAAGAACGTCATATTCCTATAGTTCCCAAATCATGATAGGATGAAGAGAAAAATCAAGACTCTTACCTATCCCACTATGAGTGATTGAATAGGTAGAAATGAGATTAGTTGACAATGGAGGTACACAAAGGACATCATGAAATGATCCTTTGCCCATGTCAACAAACTCTCTCTTACATACATCCATTGAACAACCTAAGTTGGCCTAGTGGTGGAGAACTTGTGCTCTTGAAAGAGAGGTCACAAGTTCAAATCCTAGAAGGGGGTAAGGTATGTACGCCTTGTTTGTAGTGCAGTTAGTTACCTCCCGCAAGGAGTACGAGGTAGTCCCATAGGGCTCTAGCTCATTTGTAGACCCATACATAGATGGCTGGCATCGTGGACTATAAAAGACCCTTTCCTTTCCTTTTCACCCTTCAATATGTTTGGCATAGAACATGGTTGTAACATGGTGTTGTAGCCATATAGTGGGAAACTCCATAACCAAGAATGTGAGCCTTTGTAGTAGGCACTACAACTACAATCAATGCCTTTCCCTTTCCTCTATCTAATGTAGCAATGGATGTAGAAGAATTAGTGGAAAAATAGTCTAGAATGGAGATATAATTCTTCTTAAGAAGATTCATTAACCAATCAATCTAGTTTTTGATGCACTTAAATTCTTTGTATCCCAACTCTTTATGATAGCTACATTTGACACTCTTTTTTATTGATGAATCAACATTAGAAGAGTGGGTATTAGATTCAACTTTGGAGTTTGAGGAAGGTTTAGTTGATTTGTTGCTTTTGGCAAACTTGTTCTACTTCTTATCCTTAAAAAGAAGAAGCAAGTCAAAGCACAAACTTAATCTTACATGATCCAAAGTTAAAAAGAAGAAGCAAGATTTAGGGCTTATGTAGGCATCTGCCAAAGGGTGTCCTTCCTTGTATCAAATATATCTTGGGTGAATTGGAAAAGAAGAGAATTTAACTTCCACAGGCTAAACTTTTTCTATGAGATAACCTATCTCTGTTGTCCTTAAAAACATCTCACTCTAAAATTAAATGCTTTTGAACCTCACTTTCTCAGAAATCCAAAAAGTGATAAAATGAAGAATACATCCTACTGGTACAGTCAAACCTGTTAAGGTACATCCTCCTTTTGTGTGAAAGAATGAGAGGTACTGTACGCATACGAAACACCTGCCCATCTCCCATAAGTGTCTGCTGATGCGTTTAAGCCCGTTGGACATTGATTATGTACGCCACTATTTTGCCCATTGTGTGAACACTTCTATCTTCTATCGTTGTCAGTCGTCACTACTGTCTTATCTCTCCTTTTTTGAATTCATTAATTTTCTCTCTCAGTCGTCTTGTTTGTACTGGACACTGCAAATGCACTCCGAGCTCTATGGAGCACACTTCGATTACCTATCTCTGCAACTTTCATGTTCAGAATTTTTAACTTTCAATATGTTTTAATTACTAGAGGTATTCAACAATAGTAATAAAAGATCTAATGTAATGTATATACATGTTAACAATTTTTTTTAATCTTAATTTCATAATCATTTATATAATTGTCTATTTAAGGATTACAATGCATTTATATTTGCATTTTTTTTGATATTTATTAATTTAATTAAAAATGATATTAAAAAAAGTACAATCAAAGGTGCATTGTGATCTATAAATAACATGTTGTCATCATTTACATGCAAACAAAATAGTTTCAAAGTGAAATAAAATATTTTTTAAGTAAATAAAAAAGTTTGATGATGGTGAGCAAGACGAAATGGGAAGCTCATAGAGAGACATATGGAGGTGTAGTCATTAAATATCATATGCGAAAGTTTTGCATGATGAACTCTTTCAATGCTTGACAAATAGTTGGCGCTATGTTTCTTGATTGAATGGGGAAGGCAACACATATACTAAGAGGTCTATGGTGTTTATTATTCATGCTTTTGTAGTAAAATTGGCCATCTTGGTGAGGAGAGGATATTTTATAATGGATTATCATATCTATAATGTTTGAGGTGGGATCTAGGGGAAAGGGCCTAGTAGTTGAACGCGTTCCAATTGTTATGATAGTAGTTGTTGATTTAATACTCATACTTGTTGATTTAATGTCCAATTTTTTTGACAACACTGCACCAATAGTTGTGACTTTAAAGCTGTTATTGCTATGATGACTACCCATAATTGAATGAAATGTACCCTTAATTGTAAAAAGCAACCAATCATGTGATGCCACATCAGCTACACAAGTATGGGGACCTCTTTTGCACGACTATTGGTCTCAACTTTTTTTTGGGCTGTTTTGGACACCTTTGTTGGAATCCAAGAACACTGAGAGGTTGGGGGGGTGAATCAATGTTCTACCGGAATGATCAATTTTAACCTTATTAAAACATGCATTCACCAATTGATAAAATGATACATATAAGATTGAAAGAAGTAAAACAATCAATAAGCCAATCACACAAATGAATATCATAACACAAAGAATTATAAGTGGAAAACCTCAAAGAGGAAAAACCATAGTGGGATTTGTGACCCACAATATCAATCCACTGACGATATGAAAAGATATTACAAAATATGGGGGCCTGCACTTGCAGGATGGCTTACAACCTAGAGCACACTGCTCATCACAAAGGAGTCTCACTGGCTACATACAAATCCAGACTACAATCTGGAAGAATGAGTGAACTGCAATGATAGCATCTTCTATGCCTGAATACAGTTCCAGTTAAGCTCTGTATGTTCCGGTTTGAAACCCTAAACCCTTACCAGAATAGCCTCTTACATAAATGTCCTCACATACATGATCTCTCTCACATATCTCGCATACCCTTCCATTACATCTCATATCACATTCTCCTATATCAAAAAATGATCTAATCAACCGACCTATATACCCTTACAATCCTTCATGCCTTATGTCGGCTTACATAGATAATTACAAAATGAATATACATGTCGGCTCAATTGCATATATACATGAATATCAAAATCAATTGCCGATTGCCGGATCTTCCAAAATGATGGCGACCTCCAATACTGATAACCTGATGAAGTCATGTCAGCTTGCAATGTTAGTACCCAAAGAATTCCTCTTACCAGTGAAGATACCTGTCAGTGCCAGTGTCGATGCTGGTGAAGTGTCTACCGGTAAACAACCAAACCAAAATATGAAGCTGGAACATGTTGCCATCAATGACAACATATTGAAACGAATCAAATGAGTGTCAATTGCCAACAACCTTTGGCAAAAAGCATGTTGATGTGTCATCATATTTGATGATGTGGTCCTAAAACCTGAGTTATAAGTAGGGGACTTGCCAAGTAAGTTGTTGTAAAAAAATGGGAGCGATTTATAATTCTCATGTAAGATTTTGAGAAGCACGAAGATAGGGTGCACAACTATTGGGTCCTCTCGCCTACTACAAATAAGGAGGAAGAATATTTTTTGATGAATTCTTGGTCAAATACGGATCTTTAAAGGAATCAAGGATATATACTTATAACCAATGGTGGAGATAGATAGGTTGTAGAATTAAATTTATTCTGTCATTGTACACTTGCCTAAATATTGACTATTAGCAATTTAGTAGGAAAAAACAATTAACTCATGTTATTAAAGTATGCTAATATGATATTATTGACAATTAAAAATGATAGGCACGTTGGAGTTTATGTATATTGAGATATTGACATGCGTATGGGTTCATATAGCATGTTAGATAGCCACTACCTCTTTGCATTATATAATATAAATTGAACCACAACTTGTACAATACCTACAAATAGCTAAAGATGGACAATCTTCTCTATGAAAAAAATAACCATATTCGAAGGCCTAAATTAGATGGTCATATAGTTGTATTGAATGCCATATATTCTACTCTAAATTTTTAATAAAATTATATCATGTGAAAGGGAGAATATGGGCTAATTATCAAAACTATATAAGATTATATTAAAATTTATATTTGATCTATGATTCTTTATAACTAAATACATATGTTTTAATACTTGAAGAGAAATTATAAATGAACTATTCTAAAAAAAATAAAATCTTGAAAGAAAGGTCGACCATAAAGTTTAGTCTCTAATAGAACTATTAGAAATTGCTAAGGATGATCTAAAAATATGTACATAAAAACACCATTTCTTGAATTAGCGAGCCTTCAATTGTTAAATCCAAATGAAATAAAAATTGATCCTAGTTGATTTTACTAATTTGGAAACAATGATGAGCTAATAATAGCTTTACTATTTGATAAAAATGATTCTTAGAGCTAACTTTATAATTCTAGTCTAGTGCACTACTGAGTTTAGAATGACTCTACCATTCACTAGATATGCAAAAAACTTAGATCTTCATTCTTCTAAAATCTAAAAATAGACTAACCCCATGACATCACGCCTTCAGTTCCATGTTAGAATTTTATCTAAACAATAATTCTACCTAGGACAAAATGTTTACGAGCTAGTCACAAAATCAAGAAAATGAATAAATATATCCTAGTCAATATGAGTCATATTAGTGTATGTGGGAAAAGCGGGACGATGGAACTTAAAATGTGAAAATTATGTTCAAAGAGGCTTGTCCACACACCCATGAGACTTCTTGGTGCAAGTTATGGAGTCATGAAGAATGACTCAACTTCCCAAGGATGGTTCCATGGTTCTGTATCTCACAAGGTCCCTCAAGCCAATGCCTTTTTCTCTCAAATCACTGAGCAAAGTGGCTTAGGGATGACAAATGCAAGAACGAGGGATGCTTATGATTGATTTAGTTATGAAAATGCATCCTATCTATGCATGATTCTACAAATGCAATAAACTAGATTATAAGATGACAAGATTAGTAGCAATACTATCCTAACATGATATACTAGATTATGAGTTAAGCTAATGATAAAGGAAATAGTCTAAAATGCTTATTAGATTTATTCCTATAACAAAGAGAAGCTAGATGTGTTAATAAAATTGAGCATAAATGAGATACTAAAGCTTGCATGGATCCTTAAAATGGAGGAATGAGAGCTCTATTTATAGTGAAAATATGGCAATGGATGGTCAGGATTGAAAGAGTTAATCAAGGGTCAAGTTTGAAAGTTGTCAATCCATGTTTTCAATTTTCACCAATGAAATGGTGACAATTGTCAACATAAGGTTGGTTGAGAGGAGATGTAAGAAGCATTAAATTCTTGAGAAGACCTCATGGTTACCTTAGGAGGTAAGGGTTAAGGTTAGGTTAGGGTTATCCAATGGATAAAGGTTTTACCCAAGGTGTAAACTCTTGTGCAAAGGTTAAGGGAATAACCATGGTCAAATCAATAAATGCTTGATAAGACCCTTGGGTTAGATGGAGGTTAAGTTAGTCAAAAAGTCTCTAACCATGCCACTAAGGGTTAGTTAACCATTAATGGTTTGAAGACTTTGGGGGACAAATTTGTAAGAGTCCTTCCAAATTTGGGGGTATTCAACAAGTTAGCTTGTTGAATGGATAAAGGCTTTAATGCCTTTTGAAGACTTTACTCCAAATTTGAGAAGTGACCTCCTCAAATTTAGGGAAAGGGGATAATGGATGAATTTAGGCTAATTGATTAGGATTAGATGGACTCTAGAAGAAATTAGGAATAGGGTTAGGAGGCAAGTGGGATATGTAGGAAAATGCAAGTGGGTGAGGGAAAATAGAATTAATTAAAATAAATTACTTTATTTCAATTTGGTTGCAAGTTGGAGATTTAAATAAATTAGATTTATTTAATTGGGGTAAACTATTTAATTAAATGTGAATTTAATTAAAAGTAGAGAGAAGGGTTTTAATTAAATAAAATGATTTATTCAATTAAATGATGCAAAAAGGGCTTAAGTGAATTTAACTAAATAAATTGAATAATTTACTTAATTAAATAGAAGAATGAGAATAAAATAAACATTAAATATTCATTTAGGAATATGGTCATTTTTATACGTCTACAATTAGATATGGGATAATTAGCCATGCACTAAATAAGAAGGAATTATGTGGTCCTAAAATCATAGAATCTCACCACTATAAAGTCAATTGTTTTATGCCCCTTAAAATGCAAATATGCACACCATAGTTCATAATAATTAAGAGACGCACCTACAAGTTGCTTCATCTATGTGACCATTGTCCCCATGTGTTCCTCCAAGTGCTTGGTAGAACCATATGTTGGGGACTCAACTAATGCTTCTAATTTTTCAACATAACTTTTTAGGTATCTTTTAGTTAGGTAGAATCATATACACAATAATATCACTAATAAACCATTCCATCTAAATTGAACACATGTATAATTCAATCAATCTTTGACACTAATACCTTAAGTCATTAATTAATACCTACACACAATCTCTCTTATATGTTATCTTATTTATTTTAACACTTTAACGTTTTGGTGTGTCATCGTAAGGTAATCAAAATTGGATATAGATAATATATCTTTAGTTCATTAATACCATTATTGGTTTAATTAGGGATCAAAGTGAGCATACTCATCTACATATGTGTACATAAAGTTCTTACATATTGTGGACATGAAAAGAAAACGTTGAGATTTTAAATGGATTCAACCACAAAAATCCTCCACCTCACAATCACCTCAAATCATCAATAAATTCTAAAATAGAATACACAAAAGACAATAAATAAAATAGTAAATTATACCTTTCATGCAAACCTTTTGTTTGACTCCATTGTTTCTTCAAGCTCTTACTCAAATGTATGATGGTATTGTTGCTCTTAGATTTTTAGAACAAGCACAAACTAATAGTATGATTGCACACTGTAGGAAACAATGCAACAAACTAAGCAGGGGAGGGGGGTGAATCAGTTTGCACACAAACTTTCTGCAACTTAAACCACAAACTAGATCTGATAATTAACAGTTTAAAGCATGAAACAACACCACATCAATAAAACACATAACACCAAGATTTTTGACGTGAAAAACCCGATTAAGGGAAAAACCACTGTGAGAACCTACCCACAATGAGATAATACCTTGTTAGGAGTAAGTGAAATATTACAATGGGAAATGCACATGCATCTAGGTACATTGCCTAAGGCTCTCTACTCAAATACAAGAAGGGCTACAACCCTGAAGACTCACTGCCTTACAAAAGATTCAGACAACAATCCAGATTACATGAACTGATGGAATAGCATCTCCCAATGCCTAATTATAGTTCTGGTTAAGCACATATGCTCAAACTCTACTCTTCACACTCTTTTACACTTCTTTGCTTTTCTCCTCTGCCATTGAAAGATAAAAACAATATTCACACATGTAGATACATCTCTCAAATGATTATTACATATATTTATATAATTCATCAACCTATATTTCAAGGTCGGCTTAGCCCTCAACATAAATTACAAAATTCTAACCGGGCGTATGCACGAAGTTGTGGTACCAAAAAGGTGTCAGACTTCAAAAGAAATTTGAAAAGTCCATAAGGCGGGCGCCTTATGGCATTTCTTTGAACAAAACCTGCTGCCCACAGTTTGAGCATAAGTTTTCCTTCCCAAGCCCGTGTTTTGGCAATTTATTCTGCCTTTGTGTTGTGCTTGCCCTTTGTAGAAGTAAGATATTGGGCCCTAAGTTGTCTATTTCTCATCAAAATGCCGCAACGACATTGAAGAGCTCGAAGAGGTATGCATTTTTGTTTTCTTATTGTCAATTTTTTATTAATTTGAAGATTAAACTAGGTTTCTTGATTTAAATTTATTTTAATTGTTAGGAATTGAGATTGCACAAGAAAATGTTGAAAAGACTCAATCACCTTGTCATGAAGACCATAATGAAGAACAAGCACAACAAGAACCTCCTACAATCCCCATACATTCCATAGGCACACAAGAAAACCTATTAGGGCAAATAGAAAATAGTTAGAAAGGGCTTGAAGATTTAATCACAAGGCTAAAAGATCCCACTCGAACAAAATCCCATAGGACAAACCTTGCCAATTCTCTACAATCTATTGTATCTCACATACAATCATTGAGTGGGCAAATCAATTATTGGTCCAATAAAAAGGAAGAACAAAACCAATTTCATGCTAACAAATTATCATATGCGGAAGTGAAGAAAAAGAAAATTAATAAATTTGACTTGTGTGCCCTTTTTATGGACCCCCGAATGAATCAACCTTTACACCCTGGATGCAGGAGGTTCCCTATCCATTGGTGTCACCATGAAGGGATTAAGAATTTTTTTTGGGATAGGTGGTGGATGATATTTGATTAGGCCCCATGCAATAATCATGAGGTACCCCAATAATTTTTGAGGAAACTATACTATGAGTTTGTCCTTAATGAGATCCCAAACTATTTTGATTTTCTGCATTTCCAAGGTAGAGGTGGTGGCTCCTCATATGATAGAGTAGGTGCACAGCGTGACCCAAATCTCCCACCAATACCCTTGGCCAAACCTATGGTGGAGCATGTCATTATGCCTTCCGTTGTGAAGGATAGTGTTGAGGTTGAAACTCTAGACTCCATTAACTCACTCACTCAGACCCTTATACAGTATGTCAGGCCTCTAGTAGAGGGTGACGTGGCTGATGCAAGTGATTCTTCTAGGTATTGAGTTCCAGCTCAATTTTGTCGATCTTGTGGTTCAATTTGTACTTATGATCCTAATAGAAGTGAGCATGTATGTGCACGAGCTTAGTTTGCTACAGAGAACATTGTCATGACAGAATCCTTGCTGGATGAAACATTTTGCATTGATACCCAGGTGAATTTCATTACAAGTTCATTTCATTCTTTTTATTAAATTTTATATAGAAATTTTAGAATATATCTAAATTAGTAAATGATTATAATAATAAATCAAGGTCAAAGTGTTGACAATACTAGCAACATTCCCGCATCACCCTTTTTCATGAGTTCGTTGACTCCACATGTATACAACGAGTGAAGAAATATAATTATTATATGTGAATAGTTGAACCTTATGTGAATGATTTTCTAATTACTCATTTTCGATATCAAATAGTTTGATGCTAGAGCTTCAACATCAACACCTTGCAGTGTAGCTCATTGAGAATCTTTCACCCAAGTAAGAAATTTATTCTTTAATGTAGTTATTAAATAATATAGATAGTTTTGGTGATTGATCAATATACTTTGTTTAATTTTCAAATGTTGACATAATTGACAATAGAATGTGTTGTTGCTGCTATAGAAGCAAGTTTAGTTGCTTTGACAGAAGTACGAGACACATTACTAAATTTAGCATTACATTTGTTATCTTACTAATATATTATTGAAAATTTTAACGATACTTGTATTTAGTCTAATCTATATTGTGATGCCTACAGGAGGGGCTTGTCACTCCAGATCATGAGCGTGCACCTGTTGTGGATGAACATCATGATTATTTGTATGTGGTAAGTGATTATTCTATTATATGTCATTCTACAATTCAATTTATGTATATGTTAATGTCATTCTTTTTATTGTATCAGGTGGAGTTACAAATAAGCCTGGAGAGGAGGTCGAGTGGACGCACTCGAAAGACACCTGCATCATATACATCTCCATCCCCCCGATAGGAAAATATATCTTGTGATATGTATCTCGTGATCTATTTCCTTCCCCTAGAGGGAAATGACTAGAATAGGGTCCTATTTTGTATGCCTATATGGCAATTTTGAACATATGTTTTGTATTACGAATACGTGACATTCTATGTCCATATGGATTTTGGCAAGCCTATTTGATTTTATTGGATATTATGTTGTATGCCTATATGGAAATTTTGAACATATGTTTTGTTTTACGAATATGTGACATTCAATGTCCATATGGCTTTTGGCAAGCCTATTTGACTTTATTGGATATATTTGATACTTTTATTGGTATATAATGTTTTATGGATTTATACCTTTTTGGTTAATGCAAATCATTTATCATGGTTATCCATAATAGTAGTACAAATGATTAAATGAATAATTGCACAAAGTTGACTGTTAAGTAAGCTTCAAACCTAAATATGTGTCTCTAATCCAAGACACAATCTTACAAGGATCAACACAAATTCAATTGTTATAGTCCAAATATGACAAGAGGCATTCTCCAACATTCACATTAATACAAACCACAATTTAATAGTAAATTTTAAATATCATAGAAAGTTTGATGATTTTCATATTCAAATAACCCTACTCATGAGAGTGAAACAAAATTTAATAATATATAAGGGAAACACTGAAAGAACCAAAATTAGACAATGTAAGACACCATTGTACCAATACCCATTCTAAAAAAATTGCATAGCCCATACACTTCTATTCATCTAATGCATACCCTAATAGAGATACTTTAGATGACTCCCAACAATTAATAATACTTAATAGTATTTAGGTCTATTAGTCTAATGCATACCCCAATAGACTGTCGTAACATGACACCATAGGATCAAACGACTCATTCGTATGTCTCATGGACATCGAGAAATGTGTCGCTGAAGTTTGACAACTTTTTGCGCTTTGAGCACTTAAGTGCGATGACCGATAGGGTGTGGCCCAGATCGATCAGATGAGTTGGAGAACAAAACGAAAGATTGCCTAGCATAAACCCGATCACACAGACACATACGAGCTAACGATTCGGTGTCATGATGAGCGGATTGAAAGTTCTAGGGCATTGTGCAACTTTTCATTGAACTCATCTTACGCTTTTTGTCGCAACCAAGAAAGTGTTGCTATGGGCAAATGGATCCGAGTCTTCCAAAATCAAGAGAGGTTTTTGTAGAGTGTCATAACACAACCCCATAGGATCAGATGATGTTCATACGTCTCACGGTGCCAAGAACATGTTGCCGAAGTTTGACAACTTTTCACGCTTTGAGCACTTAAGTACGATGGCCGGTAGGGTATGGCCAGGATCGATCATACGAGTTGGAGAGAAAATGGAAAGCCTACCTAGCCCTAGCATAAACCCAGCCACACAAACACATATGAGATGACGGTTCAGTGCCATGACGAGCATATTGAAAGTTAGGGCGTTGTGCGACTTTTCATTGAACTCATTTGATGCTTTTTGTTGCAACCGAGAAAGTGTTGCCACGGGCAAATGGATTTGGGTCTTCCAAAATCGAGAGAGGTTTTTGTAGAGTGTTGTGCCATGACCTTGTAAGATCAAACAACTCATTTGTATGTCTCACAACGCCGAGAAACGCATCGCCAAAGTTTGACAACTTTTCACGCTTTAAGCACCTAAGTGCGATGGCCAGTAGGGTGTGGCCCAGATCGATCGGACGAGTTGGAGAGAAAAATGAAAGCTTTCCTAGTGTAAACCCAACCACATGGACACATATGAGCTAACGGTTTAGTGCCATGATGAGCAGATTGAAAGTTAGAGTGTTGCGCAACTTTTCATTGAACTCATCTGACGCTTTTTGTCGCAACTGAGAAAGTGTTGCCACAAGCAATTGGATCCAAGTCTTCCAAAATAGAGAGAGATTTTTGTAGAGTGTCATAACACAACCTTGTAGGATCAGATGGCTCATTCGTATGTCTCACGGGCACTGAGAAACACGTTGCCGAAGTTTGACAACTTTTCGCGCTTTGAGCACTTAAGCGAGTTCGCTGCTAGGGTGTGTCCCAGATCGATCGAGTGAGTTCGAGAGAGGAATGAAGACATTACTAACGTAAAACCAACCACCCAGATGCATACAAGGTGATGGTGTGGTGCCATGACGAGTGGATTGAAAGTTAGGGTGTTGTGCAACTTTTCATTGTACTCATCTGATGCTTTTTGTTGCAACCAAGAAAGTGTCACCACAAGCAATTGAATCCAAGTATACAAAACCGAGAGAGGTTTTTGTAGAGGGTCGTAACATGACCCTTTTGGATCAGACGAATCATTCACATGTAGTGCAACCAAGGTAGGGAGATCCAATGAAGGACATCCCTGCCTTGCAGCTCATTACATAAATCACCGTGAAAGATACTGGCATAACACAAAACAATATGCAAGATACCGACAACCGATAACAAAAAATAAGGTTTAACTGGTAAGAAACCTTAACCGATAGAAGAAACATACAATATAATCAGTAATAAATAAATCCATCTTTACAATCATCTACAAAATTACATAAGCCATCAACGGGTACACATGCTAGATCGCAACCCAGGATTACAAAATAATCCATGCAATACAAATCTAAGATCCGCAGATCTTCTGCTCGACAAATAGCACTCTGGTAATAGTCTGCATTGTTCTGCACTGATCCAGACTTCAGTCCCTCTAGAATTTAGTCACCTCGGACCAGAATCTCTCTAGAAACTACATCTTCGCTCGATCTCTACTTTCTCTGACCTTCATCCTTTGTCCTGTCAAATGAATCTCTAAGATTTCCCTTTATACCATCTGCAAGAAATAACAACTCGATCAAGTTGGCCAAAGACTAATCGGTTCATGATGAAACGTGCAAATGATAACGTGTCGGCCCAAATCACCAAGAATGTATTCAAAGGCATAAAACATCACGTGGTCCTCTGGGAACATCGGACAAGGCCCAAAACAACATTGCTCAACGATTCACAAGTTACAAAAATCACCTGGAACCCGATTCCATACATTACAAAACCAATCGGTACGAGCACACCAATACCGAGCCAATACCAGGATCGATGTCTCACCAGGATCAAATCAAGGTGTCGGTTTGAACTACTTCGGTGCTCCTACATCAGACTCTCGGGGTTAATTGAAAAGTGAGTCCCATCACTTGATCTAGTTTGGCAATTTGTCAGTAGGTATTTGCAACTGCCTCAGGGGTTCGGCAATCTGACTACAGATTCCAGTTGCCCTTCCTTAGTGATCTACCGGTCCACTCTGCAACTTGCTTCAGTTCGGCGATCTGTTCAATTCTCCACCCACTAACTGCCTCAAACTCAATCTCTAGGTTCAACGATCTACTTGCAAGCCTTGCATTGACTCACATTCGATGATCTGAACAAGTCTACAAGCTGCCTCAACTTCCTTTCCAACCAACCGATACATAACCGGGTCTTCTTCGATCAACAGGTTCACAAACCAACTCTGATACCACTTAGTGCAGTCAAGGCAGGGAGATCTAATGAAGGACATCCCCACCTTGCAGCTCATAACACAAAACATAAAACACAAAACAATATGCAAGATACCGATAACTGGTAACAGAAAACAAGGTTTAACCGGTAAGTAACCTTAACCGGTAGAAGCAACACACAATATAACGGGTAATAAATAAATTCATCTTTACAATCATCTACATATATATATAAGCCATCAACAGCTACACATGTTGGACCGCAACCCAGGATTACAAAATAATCCATGCAACGCAAATCTAAGATCCGCAGATCTTCTGCTTGACAAATAGGACTCTGATAACAGTTTGCACTGATCCAGATTTCATTCCCTCCGGACTTTAGTCCCCCAAGACTAGAATCTCTCCAGAAACTACATCTTCGCTCGATCTCTACTTTCTTCGACCTCTGTCCTCTGTCCTCTCAAATGAATCTCTAAGATATCCCTTTATACCATCCGCAAGTAATAACAACTCGATCAAGTTGGCCAAAGACCAATCGGTTCATGATGAAACATTCAAATGATAACATGTCGACCCAAATCACCAAGAACGTCTTCAAAGGCCTAAAACATCACATGGTCCTCCAAGAACATCAGACAAGGTCCAAAACAACATCGCTCAATGATCTGCAAGTTACAAAAATCACCCACAACCTGATTCGATACATTGCAAAACCAACCGGTAAGAGCACACCAATTTTGGGCCAATAATGGGATCGATGTCTCATCGGGATCAAATCAAGGTGTCGGTTTGAACTACTCCAGTGCTCCTACATCATTATGTCTCATGGGCGCCGAGAAACGCGTCGCCGAATATTGACAACTTTGAGCACCTTGAGTACTTAAGAGAGTTCATTGCTAGGGTGTGGCCCAGATTGATTGAGCAAGTTCAAGAGAGGAACAAAGGCATTCCTAGCATAAACCCAGTCACTTAGATGCGTACGAGGTGATGGTTAGATGTCACGATAAGTGGATTAAAAGTTGGGGCATTGTGCAACTTTTCATTAATACTCATGTGATTCTTTTTATTGCAACCGAGAAAGTGTCACCACAAGCAATTGGATCCAAGTGTACTTGAACCGAGAGAGGTCTTTTTAGAGGGTCATAACATAACCCTGTAGGATCAGACGTCTCATTCGTATGTCTCACGGGCGCCGAGAAATGCGTTGCCGAATATTGACAACTTTGAGCACCTTTAACACTTAAGAGAGTTCGCTACTAGGGTGTGGCCCAGACCGATCGAGCGAGTTCAAGAGAGGAATGCAAGCATTCCTAGCATAAAACTGACCACCTAGACACACATGATTTGACGGTTTGGTGCTATGACGAGCGGATTGAAAGTTGGGGCATTGTGCAACTTTTCATTATACTCATGTGATGCTTTTTCTCACAATCAAGAAAGTGTTTCCGCAAGCAATTGGATTTGAGTCTACCTGAACCAAGAGAGGTTTCTGTGGAGGGTCGTAACATGACCTTGTAGGATTAGATGGTTCATTTGTATGTCTCACAGGCACTGAGAAATGCATCGCCGAATATTGACAACTATGAGTACCTTGAGCACTAAAGCAAGTTCGCTGCTAAGATGTGGCCCAGATCGATAGAGCTGATTCAAGAGAGGAATGAAGGAATTCCTAGCATAAACCCGACCACCTAGATGTGTATGAGATGATGGTTTGGTGCCACAACGAGTGGATTGAAAGTTGGGGAATTGTGCAACTTTTCATTATACTCATGTGACGCTTTTTCTCACAACAGAGAAAGTGTCGCCACAAGAAATTGGATCTAAGTCTACCAAAACTGAGAGAGGTTTTTGTAGAGGTTCGTAACACATATGACCTTGTAGGATCAGATGACTCATTTGTATGTTTCACGGGCACCAATAAAACGCGTCACTAAATATTGACAACTTTGAGCACCTTGAGCACTTAAGCGAGTTTGCTGCTAGGGTGTGGCCCGGATCGATCGAGTGAGTTTGAGAGAGGAACAAAGGCATTCCTATCATAAACCCAGCTACCCAGAGGGGTACGATCTGATGGTTAGGTGCCACGACGAGCGGATTGAAAGTTGGGGAATTGTGCAACTTTTCATTATACTTGTTGTAAAGCGGAAAAATCGAACCCTAGTCATTCTCCCCTCCCCAACTCCAAGGAGAGAGAAGGGAGAGTCACTAGGGTTGATGGTTTTCACTTAGGAGGGACTTTAAATTCAAAAGAGGGGTTGAAACCCACAAGATCCAATCCCACGCAATGCAAGATTGGATTCTATATGAGTTTCAAGGGTTGTGACATCAAGGATACCCTCTTTTGTAAAGAAATGTAGATAGAAAGATTGAACTAGGAATGCATGTAAAGTAGGAAGATTCGCTTATAAACAGAGATAGGAATATGATATGAAGCTACGGACCTGGAAGTAGCAGTAAAATGTCGAGACGACGCTGTCCTGCAAATTTGAGCAAAAGTTGACGGGACGATGGCGCCCGGCGTGCACACGGTCCTCCAAAAAATCCGCGAAACGAAGGGGGATCTGTTCGTCTCTGCACAAGGATTCCAGATCTTCAATTTCAGCCGCGTACCTGCAACCTACACACAGAAAAGCGAAGATGATTGGGGGGTTAGGGATTAGGGGTTTGCCCTTAGGTCAAACCCCGGTTTTGGAATTAACCAAGAAATGAGAAATGCTGTAAATGTAAATGACTGTAATGTAAAACAAGTACTAGTACCTTGTAAGGATGTTTGTATCCTTATATGCGAAGGTATAGATGTTGTTGTTTGTTGTATGTTGTATGTTGTAGCATGTGATCTCTTCTTCAATGGTTGAATCCTTGTCTTGAAGGCAACACCTAGCCTTGAATGGAGACTTAGAATGATCAATTGCTTGAAGGAATGCTTGAATGCTTGAATGCTTGAATGTTTGAATGTTTGAATATCGTTTCCACCTTTTTTCCTCCTCCCCAAAATGAGAGAGGAAAAGTAGTTTATATACTTGCCAATTAGGGTTGATAGACTGATTTTCCCAACCTTAGGCCGACCAGGAAATGTTATGTTCCAATTTGCAAACAAAAAGGCCCGAAGTCCCATAGGAGACCAGGCCCAAAATAGGGCCAGGGACCAGGGCGCTGGGCGCCATGGTCCTGGGGGACCAGGGCGCTGGGCGCCCTAGTCCTGAAGGACTAGGGCGCTGGGCACTTTGGTCCCACCTCCCGGGACAGCAGGGTGCAAGGAGGGATCAAGCAGGGTGCTGGACCTTGTAGGATCAGATGTTTCATTCGTATGTCTCACGGGCATCGAGAAACGCATCACCAAATATTGAAAACTTTTAGCACCTTGAGCACTTAAGCGAGTTCGTTGCTAGGATGTAGCTCAGATCGATCGTGCGAGTTTGAGAGAGAAACAAAGGAATTCCTAGCATAAAACCGACCACCCAAACTCGTACGAACTGACGGTTCGGTTCCATGACAAGCGGATTGAAAGTTGGGGCATTGTGGAACTTTTCATTATACTTATGTGAAGCTTTTTCTCGCAACCGAGAAAGTGCTGCCACAATCAATTGTATTTGATTGTACCTAAACTTGTAGAGGGTTGTAACATGACCCTGTAGGATCAGATGACACATTCCCATGTCTCACGGGCACCAAGAAAGGCGTTGCCGAATATTGACAACTTTGAGCACCTTGAGCACTAAAGCAAGTTTGCTACTAGGATGTGGCCCAGATTGATTGAGCGAGTTTGATAAAGGAATGAGGGAATTTATAGCATAAACCTGACCACCTAAACACATATGAGCTGATGGTTCGGTGCCATGATGAGCAGATTGAAAGTTGGGGCACTGTGCAACTTTTCATTATACTCATGTGACGCTTTTTCTCGCAACCAAGAAAGTATCGCCACAAGAAATTGGATTTGAGTCTACCAAAACTGAGAGAGGTTTTTTTAGAGGGTTGTAACACATACAACCTTACGATCCTGTAGGATCAAACGACTCATTCGTATATCTCACGGGCACCGAGAAACATGTCGCCAAATATTGACAACTTTGAGCACCCTAAGCACTTAAGCGAGTTCGCTGCTAGGGTGTGGCCCAGATCGATCGATGGAGTTCAAGAGAGGAACAAAGGTATTTAGAGCATAAAACTAGCCACTCACATGCGTACGAGCTAATGGTTTGGTGCCACGATGAGCAGATTGAAAGTTGGGGCATTATGCAACTTTTCATTATACTCATGTGATGCTTTTTCTCGCAACTGAGAAAGTATCGCCACAAGCAATTGGATCTGAGTCTACCTAAACCGAGAGAGATTTTTGTAGAGGTTTGTAATATGAACCTATAGGATCTGATGGCTCATTCCTATGTCTCATGGGCACCGAGAAACATGTCGCCAAATATTGACAACTTTGAGCACCTTGAGCACTTAAGCGAGTTCGCTGCTAGGTTGTGGCCCGGATCGATAGAGAGAGTTTGAGAGAGAAAAAAAGGCATTCCCAACATAAATCCGACCACTTGGATGCATATAAGCTGACGGTTCGGTGCCGCGACGAGCGGATTGAAAATTGGGGCATTGTGCATTTTTTCATTATACTCATGTGACGCTTTTTCTTGCAACCGAGAAAGTGTCGCCACAAGCAATTGGATTCGAGTCTACCAAAATCGAGAGAGGTTTTTGTAGAGGTTTGTAACATGACCCTGTAGGATTAGACAAATCATTCGTATATCTCATAGGCACCCAGAAACTCATCGCCGAATATTGACAACTTTGAGCACCTTGAGCACTTAAGCGAGTTCACTGCTAGGGTGTGGTTTGGATCGATTGAGAAAGTTTGAGATAGGAATGAAGACATTCCTAGCATAAAAATGACCACCCAGACACGTACGAGCTGACGGTTTGGTCCCACGACAAGCGGATTGAAAGTTGGGGCATTGTGCGACTTTTCATTATACTCATGTGACGCTTTTTCTCGCAATCGAGAAAGTGTCGCCACAAGCAATTGGATCCGAGTCTACCTGAACTGAGAGAGGTTTTTTTAGAGTGGTATCTCACAACCTTGTATGATCATACAAATCATTCGTATGTCTTATAGGCACTGAGAAACGCAATGCCAAAATTTGACAATTTTTTAGACTTCGAGCACTTTAGGGATTTCGTTGCTAGGATGTGGCCTGGATTGATCGAGTGAGTTTGAAAGAGGAACAAAGGCATTCCTAGTGCAAACCCGACCACTTGGATGCATACGAGATGACAGTTCGGTTCCATGACAAGTGGATTAAAAGATGGGTCATTGTGCAACTTTTCATTAAACTCATCTGACGCTTTTTCTCGCAACCAAGAAAGTGTTGCCACAAGCAATTGGATCTGAGTCTACTTGAACCGAGAGAGTTTTTTTAGAGTGGCATCTCATGAACCCATAGGATCAGATGACTCATTCGTATGTCTTACGGGCGCTGAGAAACACAATGCCGAATTTTGATAATTTTTCACAGTTTGAGCACTTTAGGGAATTCGCTGCTAGGATGTGGTCTGGATCGATCGAGCGAGATGAAGAGAGGAACGGAGGAATTCATAGAATAAACCTAAACAATTGAACACGTACAAGTTGATGGCTCGGTGCCACGACGAGCAGATTGAAAGATTGGGCATTGTGCAACTTTTCATTAAACTCATCTAACGCTTTTTCTCCCAACCGAGAAAGTGTCACCACAAGCAATTGGATCTGAGTCTACCTGAACCAAGAGAGGATTTTCTAGAGTGGCATCTCACAACCCCATAGGATCAGATGACTCGTTCGTGTGTTTTATGGGTGCCCAGAAACACGATGCCGAATTTTAATAATTTTTCACACTTTAGGGATTTTTCTACTAGGATGTAGCCCAGATCAATCGAACGAGATTGAGAGAGGAACATAGGCTTTCCTAGCGTAAAGATGGCCACCTAGATGCATACAAGCTGATGGTTCAGTGCCACAACAAGTGGATTGAAAGATGGGGTATTGTGCAACTTTTCATTAAACTCATCTGACGCTTTTTCTCGCAACTGAGAAAGTGTCACCACAAGCAATTGGATCCTAGTCTACCTAAATCAAGAGAGGTTTTTTTAGAGTGGCATCTCACGACCCCGTAGGATCATATGTCTCATTTGTATCTCTTATGGGCATCAGGAAACGCGATGCCAAATTTTGACATTTTTTAACACTTTGAGCACTTTAGGGATTTCGTTGCTAGGATGTGGCTCAGATCGATCGAGCGAGATCGGAGAGGAACAAAGGAATTCATAGCATAAAATTGACCACATGAATATGTACGAGCTGATGGTTCATGTAGCGTCATAAATTGTACGCACTTGCTAGGGTGGTACAATTTCACACCTAGTTTAGCACCCGCCTTGGTGCATTTTGCATTTTGCATTGCATTTCCCCTTTAGCACTTAATTAATTAAATTAATTAGGTCTAGGGTTCTAATTTAAGTCTAGGGTTCTATTTTATCATCTCCCATATCATAAAGTTGGGCCCTTTTCATTAAAGTGTGCCCCTTTCATTTTATTCTTCCAATACATCATTTAATCTAAAACCCTAATTAGGTCCTATTTTGAACTTGGGGGCTTGATTTCGGGGGTCAGAACATCTCGAAATCAGCTGTAACTTTGGGATTCGCTCTAAAATCATCATATATGATGGCCCTGAAAATTTAGTGAAAAGTTGTCGGGACCATGGCGCCCGGCGTGCACATGGTCCCAGACATTTTTCCCGAAATTTTAGGAGCACGATCCAATCATAAAATAAAGCTTAACCCCAAGAAATTGGCGGGAGATTCAATCTCTAGGTCAGCCAAAAGATGAAATTAAGACCTAGGGTTTCATATATAACAGCTCTCTTTCTTCATTTGAAGGGATCGGAATTTTGGCTTTCGAGGACCTTCTATGCAGCGAAAGAGTAGATCTTTGAAGACTTCAATAACATTCAACATCCATCCATCAAGCATTTATCAATTTCATTCATCCATTTAGGGCTTGGAAGACATTGAAGAACAATAGGAGATTACCGACTGAAGATTGGCTTGTACTCCTCCCTTGAGGGTTGGGTATGATTTCATGTTGTTTTCATGTCTTTGCATAAGCTTCAACATATCCTTTATTCATGCTTTAGATCACCTTGCATCTTGATTTAGAGCATTTACATTATCATTTATGAGCAATTAGGGTTTACTTTCTAGGTTGCTCTAGTTTGCTTACTTGCATCTTAGGACCTTGCACACACACTAGGTCTGCACACATAATACATTTTACAATACAACTTGGCTATTCGTGGAGGTGGAAATCACCGAAGTGGGGGTTTGACTAAGGCAAAACCCTATATAGCCGCCCAAACACCTTTTCAGATATAAGTGCAGGTTTCGGGACTCAGACGACGCCGCAAGTTACAGATCCGGAAGAAGCAGACGGAGACCGAATTTTACACCAAATCTCAGAGCAAAAGACCAGGACAGGGGCACTGGGCACCCTGGTCCTTGGGACAGGGGCGCTGGGCGCCCTGGTCCTTTTGACAGCAGTTTTCAGCATTTTTGATAGCTTTGCAAAATAGCAGTTTTCAGAGTAGTTTCAGGGGCAGAATCAGGACAGTGGCGCCCGCGCCCCCGTCCTGAACATTTTCAGTCAGATTTTAACTCCGGGTACGTGTTTACATTCTTGTCTTGTCCTTGTGTTTACAACTTTCCATCATTTAAGTTCAATTCTGTAATCTTGTTATTAGTTCATACTTGCACTTTGGGGTTAGGGATTGAACTTGCATCATTTCATCTTTCAATTACAACAAAGGAATAGAAATCCTAATAGGTAGCCCGTGGCTCTCTCTTCCACAAGAAGAAGTAGCCAATTGTGTGATACCTCTAGGCTCTTTCGTATTCCACAAGTGTGTGGTTGAAAGTGCGATTAGGGCATGTTTGCTTAGTGTCACTTTTTCTCCTACACAGTTCAGTACCACAATGAGCGGATTGAAAGATGGGGCTTTGTGCAACTTTTCATTGTACTCATGTGACATTTTTTCTCGCAACTGAGAAAGTGTCGCCACGAGCAATTAGATCGGAGTCTACCAAAATCGAGAGAGGTTTTTTTAGAGTGGCATCTCATGACCCCATAGGATCAAATGAATCATTTATATATCTTACGGGCACCGAGAAATGTGATGCCGAATTTTGACAAATTTCCACACTTCGAACGATTGACAACAAATGAGCAATTTTTACATTTTTACCCTATTGGCCTAAAACTTCACAAAATGATCCCATATGATCTCTTATAGTCCACAATGACAATATTTACATAAAATAACACAAAACAAGACTAAAAGTCAAATTTTGATATTACGATGCCTCGAGTACTAAAAAATACAAGTCATATGTACATATATCCAAATATGGTTGAGATTACAATTTTTTGCATTTACATTTAATCCAATGAATCATCTAGATCTTCTCTACTCTTTATCGTGTCTAGTATTGCCTCATGGTCAGACACATGAACCTTCCATAGGTTCTTGTTTAGTGGTCTACCCTTGTATTTGATCAATTGAACATTTGACTCTACAACAAGGTTAGAATAATGAAGAATCTTCCTATGTGTGTTGAAGTCCTCGAACAACCACAAATTAGACTTCTTCACTGGGTACCTTCTAAGCCATGTACCAGTAACAACCACTGATCTTGTGGGGTACTCAATATTTTCTCCATCTGCCACAGGGCCATCTAATTTCTTTTTTTCCTCCAAACAACGACACAGATAATAATATGTTCCTTCTTCATTGTCTTCAGCTACAATAACTGCATAAACATGCCCTGCAATGATAAAGTGAGATGAATTTAGCAAACAACTAAGGTAAAATATTGAAGTAAAATATTTTGCATGTGGATAATTTACCTGGTTGGACTAAATATGACACATGGTCAAAGTCAACTGATGCTTCCATCTATGTGACTTGTAGCGCACTCAGAGGTCGATATGTCTCAAGTGGGCGTGAGGGGAAAAAGCGAGATTGGGTGACTAGGACCTAACCCCACTTTAGCCAACACATTGGGAATACAAAAGAGCCTAGGGAGATAGCTCACTTTGGCTACTTCTTGTGGGAAAGAGAGAGCCAAGGATTATCACTTAAGGTTTTTATTTCTCTTGTTGTAAATGAAGGAAAGATATGAAAGATTGATCAACTAGACTAGGAGATAGACAATGAAGCATATATGAACTGAAATTGCAGAAACTCACAGATCTAGAATTGAGATACTTAAAGAAGAGAAGGGAGAGGAATCAGGATGTGTACTTGGTGTTAAAAACTAAGCCAAAATGATCAAGACCAGGGTGCCACACTCTTGTCCCTAATGATTTGATAGAGAGCTGCAATTGAAAGGTTGCAAACCTGAGATCCTGAGCCTTCACCTTGTCAAAAATCACTGAAATTGAGGGGGACTAGGGCACCACGCCCCTATCTTGGGCAGGACCAGGGTGCCACACCCCTATCCCTGATGGATTTGGGGCATTCTAAATCCTTGGGACTGTCCTTGTGCCTTTTGCCGATCCGAGAAGCCTTTCGGGTACCTGTTTCTGAACCTGCAATTGAAAAAGAAGGGGGTTTGGGTGGCTATAGGGATTTGCCTTGGTTAAATCCCTGTGTTGGTGATTTCCACCTCCACAAATAGCTGATTTGTATAGTAAAATAGTGTGTGCAGAAATCTTGTGTGTGTCCAAGACCCTAGGATGAATGCAAACAATCTAGAGCAACCATAAGGAGTAAACCCTAAATGCTTGTAATTGACAAAGTAAATGCTCTAAATCAATGATGGAAAGTGATCTAAAGCATGAATATAAATATATAAATTGATGTAATGAAGCTTATATAAAGACATGGAAACAACATGAAACCATACCCAGCCCTTAAGGGAGGGGTACAAGCCAATCGTCAGTCGGTGATCTCCTATTATTCTTCAATGTCTTCAAGGCTCCTAATTGATGATGAATGATTGAAAAATACTTGATGAATTATTGATAAATGTTTTTGAATATTGTTGAAGACTCCACACAAGCTTCTCTTTCACTACATAAAAGGCTCCTTGTGCTTGCTTCGCCAAAACTTCCTTGTTCTTAGATCTTAGTTCTTAGATTCGATTAGATCCCTTCAAATGAAGAAATAGAGCTCTTATGTATGAAAAACTAGATCTTAATTTCTTCTTTAGGATGACCTAGGATTTGAATTTCCCACCAATTTATTACGGTTAAGTATTATAATATCATAGAATTATGCTCCCAAAATTTTGGGAAAAATGTCGGGGACTTTGTTGCACTTGCACATGGTCCGACCAACTTTTTTCACCAAATTTTCAAGGCCGTTAGATATGATGATATTAGAGTGAATCCCAAAGTTACAGCTAATTCTGAGATGTTTTGACATGCGAAATTGGGCCTTAAAGGTTGAAATAGGACATAATTAGGGTTTATGATTTAATGATTTATTGGAGGAATAAAATAAAAAGGGGCACAACTAGGGTAAAGGGCCCAATTTTATGATGTGGGGAGTGAGGAAATATGACTTTAGATTTAATTAAATTAATTAATTAAATGCTTAAAGGTAAATTACAATGCAAGATGCAAACACACTAAGGCGGGTGCTAAACTAAGCATAGAATTGTACCACCCTAGCAAGGGTGTACAATTTACGACACTACATTTAGCCCCCACTTTAGCTATCATATGACAGTACATGCATATGGAATCTAAAGTAAAGAAATGTAAACATTCAGGATAAAGGATATATCCACAAGTTTTTGGATGAAGCCCCCATCGGCATTTGTAGTACACAGTTAGGAACTGCACCCTACAAAACCACATGTTAGATAAAATCACAAAATCACCTAAATGCTTACTAAGGAAGGTGATGAAAATCCGAGGGTATCTATAATGCCCCCCATTGTTTTGGCTTGCTAATTTAGTGAGTTGAAACATGGTATCATATTTACCACATCGAATTGTGAAAGAAGATTGATGGCAAATGCTCACAAGAAGATTTGATACAAGATCAAAAACTAATGGAGAATCATTTGGGAAGAAAGAGAACTAAACCTCAATTCCAACATAACAAAGAGTGTGAGGATTTGAGAACTCTCTAACACAAGATGAAAGATTTAAATGGAAAAGAATGCAAGAGATATAATCCAAAAATGTAACTCCATAAAGGAAATTTGGAAAAGAATGGAGGATTGAAATGACATCAAAGAGAGATTATTTATATGGCAACACTCTTCTAAAGAAGGCAAGAGGTCCTCATTAGGGACATGCACATTCACAAAATAGAAGGGTTTATTATAAAAGATGCTACTCAATTAAGGATATGTACTTAAGATCCCCATTAGGGATGCTTGTTCCAATATGAGAGGAGGAATTCAAATATGAATGCACTTCTACAATCAATAATAAATCCTTATAGAAGGCACTACTTCACAAAGGGGAAATTTTAATCTTAAGAAGAGGAGATGTTTGAAATCACTCTTGCCCCTATATATAAGGAGAAGAGATGAGATAGAAATAGGATATTATGTTGCTTCCAAAAGTATGATTGCACGTGAAATTGTACCATCATGAATGAAAATGAGCCCCCAATAAGTGAGCTACCAATTTCACATAATGATGAGCAACGTAATAGCCATTAATGCTATTTTAAAGACATGATAGATTGAATGAGGTATTTGAATTTGGCATGTTTATTTCTCTACTATAAGTGAGATTAAAAACATGTATAAGATGATGAATGTTAAAAATTCTTTAGAAAGAGAAAATTTTAGAGGAGAAGAATAGGCCACTAAGTCACACTTTTCTTTCACACAAGAAATATTAGGAGAGGGATAAGTGTAATTCATTAGAGCCTTATTCCTAGAAGAAGGGATTTTAAAATGAGTAGAAGATAAAGTCTCATAAGTGGGATTAGAAATCTCTTGAGGAGATTCATAAAGAGATTTGTTCATCACCAAGATTTCCTTATGAGGGGGATAAGTGTTGAAAGAAGTAGAAGATGATTTAATTAAGGTGAGGTCATCATCGCTACTAAATATAGCATTCACATTGAGAGATGATATTTTAAATGCTTTGGTGGGCTTAGAAGGATGATATCCAAGTCCAAATGAAGCTTCATGTGTGTTATGTTCTAAAGGAACTTTAACTCCTTGTTTATTTGTGCCACAACCATTGCCATTATAGCCACTCTTAGCTAAAATGTGAAAACTAGGACCATAAAGGGATGCCAAATCAGAAAGAGATGGTTGTTCCTCATAGGTCCCAGTGCTATATGAATTAGAGGAAGGATTTGAAGAATTATTTGAATTAGAAGCAACAAAAAAAGTGGTTACTTAATTGTTCGGACAAAGTGGGTTTCTCTTTAGGTTCCTCCTTAGATTTATCCTTCCAAGTCTTAGATCCTTTCCAAGATACTCTATACTCTCCTACAAAACTAGGGTTAAAGTCTAGAGATCCCCAATCATCATCTAAGAGCACTTTTTTGGGAGAAAAGATATCTTTGGGAGGAGATTCCGATTGAGTAGAAGGATTGGGAGAAGAATGGGAAGTAGTTGAACAAGATGATCCAAATTTTAATGGTTCTTGAAGATTGGTATCAACTAACAAAGTGTATGTCTTATTGTTATAAATGAACTTGACTTGCCTATGCAAATTTGAGGGGACAACTTGCATGCTATGAATCCATGGTATCCCTAATAGAAGGTTATATGTCAATTTATCAGGAATGACGTGAATAGGTGTAGGTAAAATAACATGACCTACCTTAACAGGCAAGGTTATGACACCTAAACATTGTTCAACAACATTATCAAAGCCTCAAATAGAAATAGAAGCATGTTCGATGAGAGAACGATCCACATTAATCTTATCCAATAAGTCCACACCATAAACATTAAGGCCAAACCCATTGTCCACAAGGATTCATATTATAACACTATCGTTAATAATAACTACAATCATAAGAGGATCATATTGATGTTGGATTTAATGAGAAGGTAACTCATCTTGTGTGAATATAAATTGAGCTTTGGGTTTGTTTGTAGGCTCAATCAAAGAAGTCATGTTATTAGGTATCACTGCAGGTGGGACATCTAAGTTTTTCAAAGTATCTTGTAACATCCCATGATAAGCAGGTGAAGTTTGAACCAAATCCCAAATAGAAATCTTGGCATGAGTATCTTTAAGATGTTCAATGAGATCATACTCCTTACTAAGAGTCTGCGATATACAAGGTACTTGTGGAAGAGTAGGTTGAGAGGGAGGAAGTGAAGTTTGGGTAATTGGAAGAGGATTAGGTTGCCTATTGGCTCTTGTGTTGTAGGTATGAGCAACCATATGATAACTCTCTCTAGTGATTTCCTTAGCATACTCATAAGAGCTCTTAGTAGGATAACCTCCTTACACAATAATAACAGGTTTCTTAGGAGTGAAAAAAGAATCATTAGTATAACCACCTTGAACCACTAAGATAGGCTTATATTGATAACTTTGAGAAGGACAAGCACCTTGAATTGTGAATAGAGGTTTATTAGGTGTTTCATTCACATATATCAAATTGATTCAAGATGGTTTAGGAATATCAAAGGTGTCCTTATGAATTTTAGAAGAAGAATGGGGAATATTGTTGGAAGGATTGTTGATAGTATCTTCTTGCACTAAAATGTTATCATGGATAAGATAAATTTTAGGAGATAGACTAGAAGTAGGCATTGATGTTTTAGAAGGAAGAGTATTAGTAGGAGAGGTCATATAATCCTTTATCATCAAAGGATCTACATGGGGATTAGAATCTCTAGGAGAAGGATCAACATTACTCTTTAAAGTTTCACCTTTGAGGGGAGATATTTGAAAGAGATGTTAACAATCTCTTCTTGAACTAAGGTATCCTTATGAGTAGAACCTAGTTGGGGAGAAGGAGATGCCTTACCTTTAGAGGAAAAATGATTGAGATTCATGGAAGGTGAGATGCTATCAAGTGAGTTACTCTCATAGGGTAAATAATAATCAACACCTTCTTCTAATGGTTTATCCCAAATAGTGAGGTCATTGAAAAAAATATTAGAAATATGTTGCACAAAGATGTCCTTATTGTTATTGCCAATTTTGGGAGAGGGGATAATATTGTTAATTAATTCTTCATCCTTAGGAGGGAGAGAATCACTACATGTGTTTAAATCATCCTCTTGCCTCAAAATGTGTTCAATAGGATCTTTAGTTGAGAGAGCATTAAGGAAACTGATTATGATTTTATCTTCTTTTTCTAAGGCATCTTTATGGGTAAGACAAGGTTTGGGGCAAGGAGAAGCATTTCTCATTAATGCATCATCTCTAGTGGGAATTTTGTTGAAGTTGAAAGAGAAAATGCCATCACTAGGAAAAGTAGGGAAAATGCCATCTCCTTGCACAAAATGATCCTCATGAGGGGAGTATTCTTTAGGAGGGAGATGCACATCTTTATCCAAAGATTCATGCTTAGGGAGGAGATCTTTGAAAGAAGTGCTCATAACCTCTTGTTGCACTAACATGCCCCCATTGGTAAGACCAAAGTTAGGAGAAGATAAGTCAATGTCCATCAATTACTTTTCACTTAGAGAGGAATCATGTAGGGAAGGTAAGGTGACATTAAGAAAGGTGTTTATGATATCATCCTCTTCCTCTAAGATAGCTAGATGGGAAGGGCACATTTTAGGAGAATTGTCAAGATCACTCCTCAAATCTTCATCCTTAGAGGATGGGAGAGTTTTGATGGGTTGGTAACAAATTTTTTAGGTACTAAAATGCTGTCATAGATAGGAGGAGGTTCTTTAAGAGATGGAAACATTGAAGCAAGGGAAGCTAACCCATCATCACATTTATGAAATGAATGCATCATGACTACAATTTTCCTCTTTCAAATGATAACATATGCAAAATAGAAGGAAATGTTCAATTTTAACCAATGAAAGCACTCTAAATGTTGATTTGGAAATTAAAATTTATGAGTGAAATGTGTTCCTAAATTATATCTGAAATTAATGATCCAAATTAAGCTATCCACAAGTTCAATTTTAAATTGAAAAATTAGGGTTTTAACAAAACTGACCTCTAAATTTTTGAAATTTGCAAGAAATTGAAACTTGTAAATGTAAATTTGAATTTGAAATAGCAAAAAAAAACTCAGATCTAAGAACATAAATCAGAATTAAAGAAGGTTGGATTCACATCGGGCTCACCAAAATATGGGGGAAAAAGCGAGACCGGGGTGACTAGGGCCTAACCCCACTTTAGCCAACACATTGGGAATACGAAAGAGCCTAGGGAGATAGATCACTTTGGATACTTCTTGTGGGAAAGAGAGAGCCAAGAATTATCTCTTGGGGTTTCTGTTCCTCTTATTGTAAATGAAGGAAAGATATGAAAGATTGATCAACTAGACTAGGAGATAAACAATGAAGCATATATGAACTGAAATTGCAGAAACTCATAGATCTGGAACTGAAATACTAAAAGAAGAGAAGGGGGAGGAATATGGATGTGTAGTTGGTGTTAAAAACTGAGTCAAACTAACTAGGACTAGGGCATCACACCCCTTTCCCTGATGGTTTGACAGAGAGTTGCAACTGAAAGGCTACAAACCTAAGATCTTGAGCCTTCACCTTGTCAAAAATCACTAAAATTGAGGGGGACCAAGGTGCCACACCCCTATCCTAGGCAAGAATAGGGTGCCACACCCTTTTCCCTGATGGATTTGGGGCAGTCTGAGGCCTTGGGACTGTCCTTGTTCCTTTTGCTAATCCGAGAAGCCTTCTGGGTGCATGTATCTGCACCTGCAACTAAAAAAGAAGGGGGTTTGGGTGGCTATAGGGATTTGGCTTGGTCAAAACCCCATGTTGGTGATTTCCACCTCCATAAATAGCTGATTTGTATAGTAAAATAGTGTGTGTGCAAGACCCTACGATGAATGCAAACAATCTAGAGCAACCCTAAAGAGTAAACCCTAAATGCTTATAATTGACAAAGTAAATGCTCTAAATGAATGATGCAAAGAGATCTAAAGAATGAATGTAAATATGTAAATTTATGTAATGAAGCTCATAGAAAGACATGAAAACAACATGAAACCATACCCAACCCCTAAGGGAGGGGTACAAGCCAATCATCAATCAGTGATCTCCTATTATTCTTCAATGTCTTCAAGGCTCCTAATTGATGATGAATGCTTGACAAATACTTGATGAATTCTTTATTAATGTTGTTGAATGTTATTGAATTTTGTTGAATGTTGTTGGAGACTCCACATAAGCTTCTCTTTCACTACATAGAAGGCTCCTTGTGCTTGCTTCACCAAAAATTCATTGTTCTTAGATCTTAGTTCTTATGTTCGATTAGATCCCTTCAAATGAAGAAAGAGATCTCTTATGTATGAAACCCTAGATCTTAATTTCATCTTTAGGATGACCTAGGATTTGAATTTCCCACCAATTTCTTTGGGTTAAGAATTATAATATCATAGAATTATGCTCCCAAAATTTTGGGAAAAATGTCGGGGACCGTATTGCACTTGCACATGGTCCGACCAAATTTTCACTAAATTTTCAAGGCCATTAGATACGATGATATTAGAGTGAATTCCAAAGTTATAGTTGATTCCGAGATGTTTTGACATGCGGAATCGAGCCTTAAAGGTTGAAATATGACATAGTTAGGGTTTATGATTTAATGATTTATTGGAGGAATAAAATAAAAAGGGGCACACTTAAGGTAAAGGGCCCAATTTTATGATGTCGAGAGTGATGAAATATGACTTTAGATTTAATTAAATTCTTAAAGGGAAAGTACAATGCAAGATGCAAACACACTAAGGCGGGTGCTAAACTAAGCGTAGAATTGTACCACCCTAGTAAGGGTGTATAATTGATGACACTACAGTGGGATTGGAGGCTTCATGCACCATTCGTTTACCCACTCCTTTGACTCACACTCATTATGGGAACCATCTCTACATGAAGAATAATAGCATGCCATCTGTCACGTATGGATAGTCCATGAACCTATATTAGAGCTTTGGAAAGAGTGCAGCTCACTCGATCCTTTCAATGTACAACAATCTTCAAATTTTGCATTGTTAGTATCATCTTCCAGCCAAAAAAAATTGTGAACTGAAGACTTACCTTCATTACCTAGATCCATTGTATCATTGCACCACTAAACAATGGATTTTGCATCTTTCAAGTTTGCATTCTCTTTGTACTTTAACTCTTCTCGTGCTAAAGTTATTTTAATACATGCTCCTGCACCATCATTCTCCCCCTTTCCATTCCCAGCCTCAGAGAAATTCCACATATGCTGAACACCAGTTAACTTATGCATCCTAATCAACCAATATAACATTCGAGAGTTCTTGAATTGTGATGCACAATTATCTGATCATATGATATGCTGACAGAATGATATGCCTTAGCTAGCCAAATCATCATAGAATATCTGAAAACAACCTTGCACAAACTCTGTAGAGTGTGAGCGATCATCATTGATGTAAAAATGATACTCCCTCAATATCTTCTTGTCCTCCTCCATACTATCATGTGCATGAATGAATACTATATGAACAAATATAGCAACCTATGTGGAGTTGTAATATTGTGATTGCACCTCGTTCTGTGGTTGTAGTGTGTAGTTCTCTGCAAAGTCAACAATTGAAATGATTGTATCAAGGGGAAATGTGTCCTTGAATAACCTAAATTATGAGTCCAACCAACAAGCTTGATGGTTATGCCTTGCATACTCATACACTACATTCTCATGAAAGATGTCCATAAACTGATACACTGGAATCTTGTCACTAACCAATTCACAATTTTTTTGCTTATTTGTCATGTTTTAGCATGTAGGCCACTATCTTATATTTTCCAAATTCCATTAATTCATTACCAATTTCATGTGTACTATCCATAAGTTGACAAATTTGTAAATGTCACAATCCACCGCAATGAGCACATGTTCCATCCAAGCAACACTTATTGTAATATAGTTGACCATCCACTCTTTCACATAAGATGATATATATGAATTCCCTTGAAGATGTTGGTGGACCATTTATGTTGCATTCCTGCAAAACATTGTTAGCATGCAAATCTATACATATGTGTCGATAAACATTAAAATGGTTAGAAAATTCAATATGTACTCTACAACAAGAAGGTGTGCATGTGTTTTATTTTGACATAAAAAGGCTTTACCATTTCAAAGAATCTTTGACTAATTTTAATTTGAGGATACATACATTGAAACTTGGAAAAAAATTGTGTTTGAGTCATATCCAAAAAATATTTCGGATGAAGATCACGGATTTTACTACCAATCCTCCTTCTTACAACATCTCTTTGATTAGGAGAAACCCTTGTGTTATTCTTCAAAAAATATTCAATTAGGGATCTCAAGGCTTCAACTATTTCTTTTTCTTTCCACATCAATCTACTAGAGAATGCCCATAAATCATTGTTATATGGATCCTCCACTCTTTGTCGCCTTCCCATAGCTCTCATTAGAGTTTGTCTACTTATCTTTAATTGTTTACATGTCTTTCTAATGAGGCGAGCTTTCTTATTTTGAGTGCTTACAATTGTTGATGTAATGACACGTCATGTGGCATTACCATCTTTTGTGTAAGAGTTAAAACCTACAGTATCATATGCACTCATCAAATTCTGTACAATAGATTTTTCGCTTGATTCAATCGATGTTATTAGCCCAATGATCTTCGTTGGGGGCCTAAATTTAAGATTTCTCATCATTTCAACAAATAGTTGACATCTGACTGTCTCATTTAAAGGCTCAAAAACTATTTTTCATATCCGGTTAGCATGTCTTTGACAAGTGCTCTTCAAAATCTTGTCAACCATTGGTTTCAAAACGTTAGCATCAATATCAATCAAATACTTAGGCTTTATATGCAAAAATCTAGGAGGTGTTCTAAAACTTTGAGATGCCTCAACATTAGGAATCTCAAAAGTATTAGGGATAGATGGCATACCTTCAACTGAAGATGAAAATGATGACATACCTTGAAATTGAGGTGTAACTCCAACACTTGATATCAATCGTGATGTACTTGCAACATCAAATGTCATAGAGGGAGTGCATTAAATATGAGATGTTGTAGATGCCAACTGTGTGCCAATAAGAGAAGGTGTGCCTTCAAATTGAGATGTAAGAGATGGTGTGCCTTCAACTTGAATTGTGGTAGATGACATGCTCTCAACCTCAGGATTCAATTGTCTCATTGTACAAAGGTTTTGCATCCATTGTCTTTGTGTGGCCAATTCTATATCTCTCTTAGATTGGATGGATGTTTCATATTACTCTTCAATTGGCACCTCTTCTTCTATGGTATTCAAATTCCTTGCTTCACAAAGTTGCATCATTCCTTCTCTTTTTTTTTGCATTCTTTGCTTCGCGCTCTTCCGATGTTACATTTTTTGGTTGTTTCCTTGACATGATGTTGATTTCTACATGCACATGCACATAAAAGAGGATAAATTTAGTTCATATAGAGAGTTCAAGGGGCGTAAGAAGGGACAGTCCTAATGTATCTATGACTGTCCTAATGATGTTAGGGCAATCCTAATGCATCTATGACTATCCTAATGACATTAGGGAAGCCCTAATGAAATAAGGTTTATTTAATTTAATTAAAGGTGATTCAATTAAAGAAAGGATGATTCAATTTAAGAACATGGTTGGTTGTCCATTTCATTATCATTGAAATTGGTCATATTAACTAGGAACATGTAACATAATCAAAATAAAATCAAACTTAAACATAAATTATATATAAAAAAATCAAATGGATATGTTAATATGGATATTACAAATTGTAAATTATGCATATGTTAAAATGGATATATGAAATTGTAAATTATTTCATATTCTTTTTTTAAATTATTTCATAAGATCTTAAAAAGGATGTATGAAATTGCAAATTTTGTTTTAAACCACTAAACAAATAATTTTCTTATGCAACTTCCTTCAAATTCATTGTTAAATCTAATGTAAATATAATAGGATTATAATCAATTTTGGCAAGAACACTTCTATTCTAAAATTTAAACAAAATAACACTTAATAAGTATTTGAATTCTAGAAACACAAAAATATTACCTCGATATTCAAATTTGATCTAAAAAACCGTTCTTCCTCTTCGACGTTGTCAAATGAATAAAAAAGTGGCGGACAACTAATGAAATATATAAAATAACCTTGAATCAAGTGTCAAGACCATGGAAAAGCATTTTTTTTGCCTGATCATGCGCATAAAGTAGACAAAAACAGAGAATGTGGGCTTGGATCATGGGTCAAGGGTCCCATATAACCATTTTTTAGTGCAGCTCATTTGGGTAGCACCAAATGACTTCCTTTGAAATTTTATATCCTTTGATAAATTTGGAAAAATGTTGGAGAGGGATAAGAGGAAAAAAAAAGAGATAAGGAAGGTGAAAAGTGAGAGACAATCACACACATATGACCCTCACCCATAAACCTTTTGGCCTCAATCAAAAACTCCAAACTCTATACAAATACTCCAAAAAGTCAAGTATATGTCAAATACTCTAAAACATGTAATCAATACGCTTAACCCTATACTTGATAGCCAACACCATACTTAAAGGTCATTTAAACCCTATAACAAATAATCTTAATCGTATAACCCAATATGCTAAATCCTCGACCCTATACAATAACAGTAGACCCTATAATCCCATATGCTAAGAGAGGGGAAGGAATTAGGTAGAAAGTGAGGGATATACCTACCGAGAGGAGAGAGTGAGTAAGAAAGTGAGGGAAAAACCTAGAGAGGGAAGGGAGTGAGGAAGAAAGTGAGGTTGAGAGACCTATAGACACTTGAGTGAGGTGAGAGAGGAAAAATATGAGGTAAGGATGGAGGGGGGAATAAAGGGGGTGCAACACTTAGAGAGGGAGGGAGAATGAAGAGGAGGGATACAAGAACAAAGAGAGAGAGAGAGAGAGAGAGAGAGAGAGAGAGAGAGAGAGAGAGAGAGAGAGAGAGAGAGAGAGAGAGAGAGAGAGAGAGAGAGAGAGAGAGAGAGAGAGAGAGAGAGAGAGAGAGAGAGAGAGAGAGAGAGAGAGAGAGAGAGAGAGAGAGAGAGAGAGAGAGAGAGAGAGAGAGAGAGAGAGAGAGAGAGAGAGAGAGAGAGAGAGAGAGGGGTAAGGAGGGAATAAGATAAAGAGTGTGTAAAGAGAAGGGGGGAGAGACCTAGAGAGGGGAAGGAATGAGGAAGAAAGTGAGGGGGATACATAGAGAGAGGAGAGAGTGAGGAAGAAAATGAGGGACAAACCTAGAGAGGGAAGAGAATGAGGAAGAAAGTGAGGTTGAGAGACTTGGATATAAAGGACATAGAGGGGAAGGGAGGTGAAAGGAAATAAGGAGGATGAGGTGGATACAAAGGTAAACATGAAGGGAACAAGATACTTGGGGATAAAGGACATAGAAGGGAAGGGATACATAATAGGAATAGAGGAGAGAGAGAGGTGGGATACTTGGGGATAAAGGATATAGAGGGGAAGGGAGGTGAGAGGCCTAGAGAGGAGAGAGAAGTGGGGGACTTATGGATAAAGGACATAGAGGGGAAGGGAGGTGAGAGGCAAACATGGGAGAGAGAGGTGAGATGGGGGTTTAAGGAGGGTGGGGGGATAGATAGGTAAACATGAAGAAAGTGGGGGAGAGACCTAGAGAGTGGAGGGAGTGAGGAAGAAATTGAGGGAAAAAGGTGAGAGAGGGAATGAGATGGGTGTAAGGATGGAGAGGGAGATAGAGAGGGATAGGGGAATACGGGAATTGTGAGAGCTAGAGAGGGGAGGGACAAAGAAGAGTACATATATATGAATGAAGAGAGAAGAGGTAAGGGGAGACAAAGAATAGGAGATCTAGTTCATAGAGAGAGATGGAACTACGAGGGAGGGAGATAAAGGTGGATCGATAGGGATATTTAACTAGAGAGATAGATTTTGAGAGGTGAGATACCTAGAGGGGAGAGAGGGGTGAGATGGATGTTTAAGGAGGGTAGGGTGATACAAAGGTAAAAATGAAGGGAACAAGAGACTTGGTGATAAAGGACATAGAAGGGAAGTGAGGTGAAAGGTCTAGAGGGGAGAGATAGGTACTGAGGTTTAAGGAGGGTGGGAGGGATAGAGAGGTAAATATGAAGGAAACAAGAGAATTGGGGATAAAGGATATAAAGGGGAAGGGAGGTCAAAGGCCTAGAGGAGAGAGAGAGGTGAGATGGGAATTTGAGGAGAGTGGGGGGATAGAGATGTAAACATGAAGGGAATGACATACTTATAGATAAAGAACATAGATAAGAAGAGAGGTGAGAGGCCTAGATGAGAGATTAAGGAGGATGAGGGGGACACAAAGGTAAACATGAAGGGAATGAGATACTTGGGGATAAAAGACATATAGGGGAAGGGAGGTGAGAGGCCTAGAGGGGAGAGAGAGGTGGGAGACTTGGGGATAAAGGACATAGAGGGGAAGGGAGGTGGGAGGCCTAAGGGGAGGGAGAGGAGAGATGGGGGTTTAAGGAGGGTGGTGGTGATAGAGAGGTAAACATGAATGGAATGAGATACTTAGGGATAAAGGACATAGAGGGGAAGGGAGGTGAGAGGCATAGAGGGGAGAGAGAGGTGAGATGGGGGTTTAAGGAGGGTGGGGGGATAGAGAGGTAAACATGAGAGAAATTTAGGGAAAGAGGTGAGAGAGGGGATGAGATGGGTGTAAGGATGGAGAGAGAGATATAGAGGGATAGGGGAATAAGGGAATTGTGAAAGCTAGAGAGGGGAGGGGAAAAGAAGAGTAGGGATATAAGAATGAAGAGAGATAAGAGGTAAGGGGAGAGAGACTAGGAGATCTAGTTCATAGAGAGAGATGAAACTATGAGGGAAGGGAGATAAAGGTGGGCAGAGAGGGAGATTTAACTAGAGAGATAGATTTTGAGAGGTGAGATACCTAGAGAAGAGATAGAGGTGATATACCTAGAGGGAGAGAGAGGGAGAGGTTATAGACCTAACTAGGGAGAGAGCTCAATGTGAGATGGATAGAGGTGGATACCTCGAGAGGTGGGTAATGGGACATGGATGAATATGGATACCTCGAGAGCTCAATGTGAGATGGATAGAGGTGGATGCCTTGATAGATGGGGAGAGAGGAGGGAGAGACCATAATTGAGAGAGGGGAGTGAGATATAAAATGAGAGAGAAATGTACAAAGAGAAAGAGAGAGGGGAGGAGAGGTAGATGGTGATTTTTTGAGATACTTAGAGATGGTAAAGGTAGATAGCTGAGGGGGAGAGTTCGCAAAGCAAGAAAGAGGGGAAATTAGTTAGGGGGATAATTGGAGAGGGAGAGAAAGAAAAATGCAGAAGAGAAATAGAGGTGATTTACTTAGAGCCTAGAAGGAGGGATCGGTAAGAGACACAATAGGTAGAGATAGATATAGAAGGAGAGAGATAGCTAATGGGACATGAAGGAATAGGTATTGAGGTAAAGAGGCAAGGAAATATGGGTACAAATGGGGAGAGAAGATGAGAGGAATACATAACAATTGAGAGAATCAATGTAAGAGGGAGACGAGGGTAGAATTGGGGCTAAGGAGGGAATGTGAGGTAGACATAATGCGAAAGAGAGTTTGAGTGTAGATTAAGTTCCAAAAATTCAATTAAACTAACAATGAATGCAAAAATATTAAACATTGTTTCAATGATAGACATTTGGCACTCTCCCTATTTGCCGCGTGCCAAATGTGGAATATGGAATTTTTCAAGACACTTAGCACCACATTTGGTGCACGCCAAATGGGAAAACCCATTGTTCCAATTTGGCGCACACCAAATAGGGAGAGCACCATATTTGGTGCATTTGGTGCTCTCCCTATTTGGTGCGTGCCAAATGTGGAATATGGATTTTTTCAAGACGCTTAGCACCACATTTGGTGCATGCCAAATGGGAAAACCCATTGTTCCAATTTGGAGCACGCCAAATAGGGAGAGCACCATATTTGGCGCGTGCCAAATGACCCGCTTTGGAAAACACTAACCCTATGGGTTGGAGTTTCCTTGGTCATCCAACCCAAAGGTTTGGACGACCATTTCAGGCTAGAGATGTGTTTTTATCAGAAGATTGAAAATTTTGACATATTTTTGGTCGTGCTCTCCATCAGGTTTGTACGTGTTTTAATGCAATTAAAAAAAAACATGGAAAACTTAAGCTCCCTCTTAGCTATCCAACCATCTAAATTATTTCAAAATTTGATTTCGTTGTCTTTCACTATAATTTCTTTTGTTAGTGTGTCTGTTTTTTGTCAAAAACCAACATGCACTATTTTGGGTATGGTTTTATACACGTTCATCAGATTTTGAAGAAACTTACATTTTTAGAAACTAGACTCCATTATACACAATTTAAAAAAAATAATAATTAATTTTTTATTAGTTTTCAATGATTTTAGAGGGGAACACGCTCAAATTTCTCTTTTTTAGGATGTGTCCACTTCGAAAATTAGTAAAAAATCATATACTCATTAAAAAATTAGCTGAAAAATCTAGCATAAACTAAAAGGTGTTAGCTAATTTCTCACTAAAGGAATTTTAAAAATTTTAAAAAAAAGTTAACATTTTAGGGGAACCACAACATACGCTATGTTATGTTTTTTTGCATAAAATAGGACCACTTTTTGTGGCCCCACTTTTTGAAGCCCTTAATCTCCACCATTTTCAAAATAAATTAGTAGTTTAGAAAGTAGACTCGAATCACTCTAATTCTTGTTCTTGTTGCATCTTCAAATTTGGAGTGTAACTATGTTCAATTTATTGTCGAAGTTCAAACTTTGCTGATTTCAGAAAAAAATTGGCATCTTAAGACCCCCTTTTGGTACCACAACTTGGTGCACATACCCAACCTCACACACTACAACAAAAGATGCAGACAAAAACAATGTCGGCTAAGACATGGTCTGAACCCAAATCACCACCGCAAACATGAAACCCCACCAAGAATTATTCCTCGATCATCTACAACATGCTACAACCACCATAAATGTCGCATAATATGAAGAACACCACCAGATCAAGAAATGATCAATACTGCTCACAACAATCAATACGGACCAACAACACGGATAGAAGACATTCTAGAAACATCCACAAGCAATGTGAAATGCATCACAACAATCACAACAACTCAGATTACTAGAATCATCATCACTTCTCTACCAGAGCTCAAGCACACCAACATAATTTACTGTCAACCTGAAAGATTCAGTTGTGAATTTACAATTCATGAACCATCTGAATTCAGGACACACCTGAATGTCCCAAACACTTAGCCAAATATGAAAATCAAGATACAACAATTATGGAGCAATGCGGAGGACAAACCAGAATACCGAATACCACAAACAACTGAATAACAACTATAATACCAGATCACATAACTTGATCAAAACATCATGGAGATCACTAAAAATTCTACTAAATCAACTAGAGATACTTATCTCAAAACCCATTAAACCACACTAGCTCATCTGCAACACACTGACTGAACCAACTCATTTAATTTGACCGCAACACTAGAATACACAGAAGAATATGTTGAGAGCATTGACAAAATATCATTGCAACAATCTTATCAACAATATTCAACAATCTCCCCCTTTGGAATTGATGGCAACATATGAATGTGAAAAACAATCAATGCAAAGAAAGAAATCAACAACTAATAACTCTCAACAATCTCACCACAGGATATAACAATTTTTCACATGCTCCTTTCCCCCTTTGACAACAATTTCAAAGACACATACAACACAAATATTGATTATGCTAGATAAACACACAAATCACAACACTGACTACTCCCCTTGAGTAGTAGCCACACTCATAAATCTGGATCACAAGATATCTCTGTGAAGGTCACCAGACTGATGTAAATCCACCCATCTTAGTTCTCATCGAGAGGGGAAATCACCCCTAGCTTCTCTTTGAGATACTCAAAAGTATCTTTAGCCAAAGGCTTCGTGAAGATATCTGCAATGTGTTCCTTTGTAGATACATACTCCAATCTGACTTCCTTCTCATGCACTTTCTCTCTTAGGAAATGAAACTTGATTGATATATGCTTGGTCTTTAAATTCAACACCAGATTCTTAGAAATATTTATAGCACTTGAATTATCACAGTATATAGCAATAGACACATGAAAAATAACTCTGATATCTTTCAATATTTGCTTCATCCATAATAATTGAGTATGATTGCTAGTAGCAACAATGCTTTCAACTTCTACAGTAGACAAAGATATAGCATTTTGCTTCTTACTAGCCCATGAAACTAATCTCCTACCCAAGAAAAATGCACCACCAGTAGTACTTTTCTTGTCATCAACATCACTAAAAGAAATCAAAGTGAAATCATCATCTCTAGGATACCACAAGCCAAAATCAACAGTCCCCTTCAAATATCTGAAAATTCTTTTCACATCAACAACACGAGATTCCTTAGGATCAACTTGAAATCTAGCAATGAGACAAATAACATGCATAATGTGAGGTCTAGTATGAGTCAATTACAATAATCCATCAATCATAGATCTGTATCTAGTCTAAATTGCCTTTACAGAATCATCACCCTTAGCTAGCTTACATCTAGTCACCATAGGTGCACCAATAGGCTTTGCATCATCTAAACCAAACTTATTCAACAATTGCTTCACATACTTAGACTGAGATATAAAAATACTTTTATCCAATTGAGTAATTTGCCATCCCAAAAAGAATTTCATCCCCCCAATCATATACATCTCAAACTCATTCTGCATATCATCAAAAAACTTCTTGCACAAAACATCATTTTCACCAAAGATAAAGCCATCAACAAAACTTCAAAAATCAAGATGTTATCATTATCAATTTTGAAGTACATATTACAGTCAGTAGTACCTTTATTGAATTTAAGCTTCATCAAATACTTATCCAATTAATCATACCAGGCTCTTGGAGCTTGCTTCGATCCATACAATGCTTTCTTCAATTTGCAAACCATATCCTTTTCTTCTGTCAACTGAAATCCATCCAGTTGCTCATTGTGGACCTCTTCTTCCAACTCACCATTTAGAAAGGCTAACTTGACATCCATCTGATAAAATTTTAAATCTTTATAAGCAACATAAGCAAGAAATAGTCTAACAACTTCAATCCATAGAGTAATCCACAAGAAAATAATCCATATCAAGAAATATCTATCACCTTGCAATCTTCCCACTCTAGAGGGACCATACAAATAAGTATGCACAAGATCCAATATTCCATTAGAAGTATACTATTTGGTTTTGAAAGAAACTCTTGTTTGCTTCCCTAACTGAGATTCATTACATACCGGATTAGAAGGATTTACAATCTTAGACGGATCTCCTACAGCTTGAGAGGAACTTATCTTAACCGTGCAATCAAAATTTACTTGACACATCCTTCTATGCCATAACGAACTTTCATCAATTTGAGAAATCAAACAACTTTTACCACCAGAATTCAAATGAAAGATATTACCTTTAGTCTGTGTACCAGATGCAATCTCAATTCTAGAGCTACTCAAGATCTTACATTTTCCATTCTTGCAAATCATAACCCTTATCAACCATATGTTCGACACTCAAAACATTATGCTTTAGTCCTTCAACATACAGAACCTCATCAGTGTTATGCTTACCATAAATATAAATAGAACCTCTACCACATATTATACCAACTTTATCATCTCCAAACCTTACTACACCACCATCATTATTTTCCATACTCAAAAACTTACTCTTATCACCTATCATATGAGGAGAGCAACCACTCAATAACCCATTTATCTTTCTCTTCAACCTTAGCACCTAAATCTTTCTCTTCAACAATGCAGCTAGTAGAATCAATAACCACCAGATCATCTTCCTTGATAGCAATGAACACCCATTCATCTCCTAAATTTCCCTTCTCAGACTCATCATCTGTCACACCTTCATCAACAACAAAATAACACTTCTTCTAATATTTAGGCTTCAATGGCTTCAATGGATTCTTAGGATTTCTATCTCTTTCCAAACACCTTGAGGCAAAATGTCCTATCTTATTGCATGAAAAAAATTTAACAGGTAACTTACCCTCATACTTACCAACACCTTTAGGTAACCTTCTAGCAATCAGGGCTTCAATCTCTTCAAGCTCTCTCTCTTCTTCTTCAAGCTCTCTCATCTCTTTCTCATATCTAGACACCCTTGTAGAATTTTCTCTCGGATCATATTTCTGCTTCCTGGATACAATAGTTTTGAATGTCGATTCAGACATAGGAGGGGCCTCACTAAATTCGCTCTACTCAAAAGCAACAAGCTTTCCAATCAACATGTCTCTAGTCACATTTGTCACAATCCAGATATCTAATAACAATAGCCCCATGCTTGTAAGAAGGAGGCAAGGATCTTAGCACCTTAGCGGCAATCTTGTATTCTTCCAATAATCCACCGACACATCTGATATTGAACACCAACTCATTAACTTTCTACATAAAGGAGGTAATTTTCTCATCTTTTCCCATCTTCAACATCTCATACTTTCCTTTCAAGCTCTGTAACTTAGAAACTTTCACATGACTATGACCTTCATACAAAGTCTCTAGCTTCTTCCAGATCTCATGAACAATCTACAGATCCATCACATTAGTCATCTCAAAATCAAATAGGGCACTCAACAATGCTTCCTTCGCTTTGATATTAAATTAGGCTTCCTTAATATCATCTAGAGTAGTACAACCATTCTGAGGAACATAATAAACATTCTTAGTAATCTTCCAATAGTTTTCACCGAAGCATCTCAAATGACATTCCATCCGATTCTTTCAGAGAGTATAGTTCATTCCATCATACCTCAGACTATCCTTCTTAAAAGCAAAGGTTGTCATCCTAGATCTCCTCAAGTGATCAAGCTTATTCTGGAGGATCTAGCTTTGATACCAATTGTAGGTAACAATGAAACAAACTGAGAGGGGGGGGGGTGACTCAGTTTGCACAAAACATTTATGCAACTTAAACCACAAATCGGATCTGATAATTAATAATTTAAATCATGAAGCAACACCACATCAATAAAACACCTAACACCAAGATTTTTGACGTGGAAAACCCGGTTAAGGGAAAAACCACTGTGTGAACCTACCCACAATAAAATAATACCCTGTTAGGAGTAAGTGAAATATTAGAATGGGGATTGCACATGCATTCAAGCACATTGCCTAGAGTTCACTGCTCAAATTCAAGAAGGGATACAACCTTGAGGAAGGCTCACTACCTTACAAAGAGATTCAGACAACAATCTAGATTACATGAATTGATGGAATAACATCTCCGAATGCCTAATTACAATTTCGGTTAAGCACATATGCTCAAAACTCTTCTCTTCACACTTCTGCACTCTTTCACACTTCTTCATTTTTCTCCTTTGCCACTAAAAGATCAAAACAATATTTGCACACGCAAATACATCACTCAAATGATTATTACATATATTTATACAATTCATCAACCTGTATTTCAAGGTCAGCTAAACCCTCAACATAAATTACAAAATAATAACTAGACATGCTACAACAACACGTACAGACTAAATAAATGTTAGCTAAGACATGGTCTGGACCAAAATCACCACTGCAAACACGAAACATGACCAATAATTATGCCTCGATCATCCGTGTAATAACCCACTTTACTTAACCCAACAAAATTTGACCACTTATTTTTTTTTATTTTAATCATTTGTGTTTGATTCAATCACATACTCTGGGCATCCATCCATTTGGATTAGGCATCCATCCATCTGGGATGAGCATCTAACCATACGGGTTAGGCATCTATCCATACGAAACATAAGGTTTCATCTATCCAATATGGGATAGGCATCTACCCATGCGGGGTAGGCATCTATCCAATTGGAATAGGAGGTGCTCTGGCCAAAGACTTAGACTCATCGGGGCCGTTTGGGTCCCGAGTCACTCACTAAGCACTACACTCCTCTAATAGGAGTGCACCGAGGTCGCCATCCTTAGGATAAATCAAAATAACATAATGCAAGCTTGAATTCCGCCTCGAAATTTGGCTTAAAGCCTCGGGAAGTCAAGCGAATCCATATGGGATTCCTTCCGAGTATGCATTGAATTACTTTTTCTTTTATTACACTTATCTTTCAAATTAGGATTCTTAACAATCCTTCTTCTTACCAAAACCTAGACCCCATCCTCGAACACCTGAGTACTAGGGACAACTCCATCCCTAGACTGCCTACATACCCGTTTCGGCACGGGATCAAGGCGTAAAGTATGTAGTTCTATTTTCTAATCTATGGTTTGATATAAACTGTTTGGTGGGTACGCAACCCTTTCTAGGGTCAATGTCCCAGATAGTTTCTCTGCGGTTGCTACCCACGGTGGTAGCACTTAAGCAAAGGCTCAAGATGGCCTATTGCTTGTGGCCTAAAACAACTAGATCCTAATATCTATCATAAGCGTCACCCTTGACCCAATTGTCAATCGTCAACAACTCTTCGAGATTAAATCAATTCCATAAAAGCATTTCACTCAATCAACTCTAAAGGGGGTTTACCATGGTTTAACTCAGTGGATGTAAAATCATTTAAGGATTATCTTATTAGATTATTGATCCAAGGGGGATTACCTGCCCCTTGGATTTTAACTTCCAAGTGTCCCTTATTACTCCCCGACAATTTATAGGGATGATGCCACATACGTCGTTGATGTAGCTTTATTAGGCGTTAAGTGCAGTAGTTCAACACGATGACATTACCCGTAAGCATGATCCAGAGGCACTGTAAATACCGAACGCTCCTAGGTTTTGGTTTTCCAACTTCCTTTGTTTAGTTTTCTAACTAAGAAGCTGATGCTCTGCTAAATGGACAAGATTAGCAAATGACAAACAACACAAGAAACCAAAAAAAACCATTAGTGTTATTCAATCGAAGACTAATCTAAATAGGCATACCAAGAGAGACACTAAAAACATGAAAGCATATTTAACTAAAGAAGCAAATATGATGAGGCATCTCCAAATACCTCCTAACATGCTCTTAACTCTTTCTCCCTTGTTCCTCTCCTCTCCAAGTTCCAAAATAGTATAGCTCTCAGCAGCTTTTTGCACTATGGATGCTTATGGAGGATTGAGATTGTAGTATTGTGCTCCAAATCTGAAATGAAAAGCTAATACTAAACTATTGATGCTAAAATGATTGATTTTATCCAAAATGACAATACATGAATTAATTATGCTAAAATGCTATTTTAAAATGCCTATAGCTTAAATGCATACAAGTTTTCAGGATCAGGATTATGAAGAAATGGGCTCTATTTATAGGAAAAATGGAGCAATGGATGGTTGAGATTGAGCAATCTCAACAAGGGTCAGGATTGAATGATTTCAAATCCATGTGAGGGCTTTCAACCCAATCCCAGGATGACAAGTGTCAATGTGAGATAGGTTGAGAGGAGAGGGAATAAACATTAAATGCTTGATATGACTTTGGGAGTTAAAGTCAAGGTTGGTTGAATGAATAAACTCTTTATTCAAAGAATAAAGCTTTTATCCAATGGATAAATTCTTGTGCAAATGTGAAATGGATGAATATGGTCAAAACAATAAATGTTTGGGGGGACAATTTTGAAATAACCATAAATAGTTATGTAAGAGCCATAAATGGTCATGTAAGAGCCATTAGTGGTTTTGGAAGACTTTGGAGGTTAATTTGTTGAACACACAAAGCATTAAATGCTTTTCAAAGACTTTGGAGTCTTTGAGAAGTGACTCCATTTTGCTTAGGAATGTGACAATAATTAGGGGATGGATTAGGCTAATTAGGAAGGGGTTAGAAGAATCTAGAAGAGGATTAGATTTTGCAAGTGGATTTGGTGGGTGAGGGAAAATAGGATTTTATTTAAAATAAAAATTCATTTATTTTAATAAATGTGTGCAAGTTGCATTTGTAGAAAAATGCAAGTGGGGGGGGATAATGATTTAAATAAATGTTTTTATTTAATTTATTTAAAAGAGGAAAAAAGGGATTTAATTAAATAAATAGATTTTATTTATTGAATTGATTTGAATTTGATTTAATGAATTAATTAAAATAAATTGAATAATTTATTTAATTAATAGAAGAATGTTTGGGGATGAACTAATTAAATATTAATTTAATTAATTGATGGCTAGTGGATTTTTAATCAAATAAATATGAAATATTCATTTAATTAAAATGGACAGATTTGTGTGACTACAGAAGCTATGAAAAACTTTTTAATTAGCATCATGCTTGAAACAATTATGAAATGAATATGCATAATTAGACATTGCAAAGTTTAATTAATTGAAATAACTACTTCTATGGGATTCATGTACCACTTGATAAAAATACCATCCTTCTACAACTAAACTATTTAATATTTCAAACTTGAAATATAACTTGCACAATAATGACAATTACGAAACTCGCATATTGATAATTAAAAATGTGTAACCATGACCATTTGGAAATCAGAGCTCTGATAGGGACATTTGGGGGAGCGGGTAGCAGCCAGGATGTCAATTCCGATCACTGAGCACAGATTTGAGCGAATGCGACGATTCCAGCACCCAGACGACTACGGACCATCGGTACGCAAATTCGAATTTTTAATTTTTATGCATTTTTGATAGGTTTTTAGCTAAGTCCAAGTCAAGTCGGAGCAAGAGCACTGGAACTACAGTTTTGGCGCTTTTGCTCCATAAACTAGCGCTACTGCGCCGCAATGACGCTATTGCTCCATTGTTTGAGCGTGTTTGTTTTGTTGTAGCACTATTGTAGGTAAGTTTGGGCGCTATTGATTAATAAGCGCAATTGAGGGCTTAATTGAGTGCTATTGAGTTAAAGTGGTGCTACTGTATAGTTGTTTTAGCGCTTTTGTAGTTTGAGCGCTGTTGTATAGCTGATTTAACGCTTTTGCGAGGGTTGTAGCGCCATTGTTGAGAAACTAGCGCTTTTGTTGGTATAATAGCGCTTTTGCCTTAGGATAAAGAGATGCCCCAGTTTGGATGAAGAAAAATCTTCCGATTGCCAATGATGGATGGATGGCGAGGTGAAATGAGAATTGTTTTGAACCATAGCAGCCTAATGAGACTTAGGTCATTTGTTAGGATAAATGCCCGTTGAAGTCTAGGTGACCATGATTGCTTACCTGTTGAGACCCGAAGATACTTGATCGAAGTATCTGTTGATAGTCTAGGTTTAAACTTAAGAAAGTTCGAAAACAAAATAACTGATGGTGATTGATGGATGCCCATGTGCAGGAGGAGTTGCGCGTGTTGCAGTTACGGGAGCAACATCCTGCGACACAGGGGTTGTGGGACCGATTGACACAGGCAGAGATAGACTGTATTGCCGTGACTGGTCTATATGAGGTGATGCACATGCCCGTGATTCGTATGAATCACGGATTGATCACAGCACTAGCAGAGCGGTGGCACAGCGAGACGTGCACCTTCCATTTGGCACAGGGGGAGATGACAGTGACCTTGGAGGATGTGTGGCGTATCCTGCGGATTCCGATTCGGGGGGAGCTAGTCACGTATGATAGATCCTGGGGGACTCTTGCGGTGCAGATGATTTTTGATGAGGACGTGTATATTGATGATGGCTCTGTTGCTTGGGAGGATATAGCGGCATTATATGAGCCTCTACCAGCAGTGTTGTCAGGTATTGTGGGAGGACTGTTGTGTCCAGACAGACGTTCACATGGTTTGGCCGTGGGATGGGGGTAGGTTATCGAGATGATGATGACCGAGGGGACCCGATTTGCGTGGGGGCCATGCATGTTGGCGCACATGTACCAGGAGCTCCATGAGGTGGTTTACCGAGGGAGGGGTTCCTTAGGAGTGGGCATGACACTGCTGCATATTTGGGCTTGGGAGCACCTACCAGTGACTCGACTGGTGAGTCTTAGATTCCGTGCAGTAGATCAGCCATACATGTTTATGTACAGCGGCATGATGAGTCAGCCCCACTTGGGGAAGTTAGAGTGGTGGCGGCGGGCTTTGGACGACCTGGATGCAGTGATATGGCAGCCATACTTGGAGTGTGAGCCATGGGATGATGACGCAGAGGCACTGCCATATGTGTTTATGACTCGATTCCTCATTGGGATGACCTCATACCACATGGAGAGACAGGTGGCTAGACGAGTGCTGAGATAGTTTGGGCGGCAGCAGGAACTGCCTAGGGGATCAGGAGAGTATGCACGAGTTATTTGGGAGAGGTATGCATGGGGTCCAGTGCTACCGTATGATCAGGCACTAACAGAGTTTCGGACACTGCAAGCGAGGCCATGGGACATACGACCGAGGGTCGTGGATGCAGGTGTGACAGATGAGTATACGCAGTACTGAGCAGCGCACCCGATCCCATGGATATCGAATCCAGCAGAGCCGATCCCAGCTTTTGAGGATGAGAGGGGACGAAGACGGAGGAGGGCAGGAGGTCTAGGAGGAGTAGGAGGTGGAGGAGATGGAGGAGGTGGAGGAGGAGATGGAGGAGGTGGAGGAGGATTGGGGATGCAGAGTCAGTGGAGAGGGAGAGGTGGACTGCCTCTACGGATATCACAGGGGCCATTGATATAGGGAGGAGTTCAGCTGAGTGGGGGGGGGATGGAGAGGGAGATCCCAATGGACAGAGGGGAGGGGATTACTGGAGAGGGTGGTGCAGGGGAGGAAGCTATGGATACCGAGGAGAGAGCCACTTGAGATCTGCAAGATCACATGATAGTACGTTTGCAGATGCGGATAGAGGATTTGGAGGCGGAGGTGGCAGCTAGGGATGTGCAGTTATTTGCACGGGAGTCAGAGCTGACGGTGGTGCTACGGGAGAGAGATAATGCAGTGGAGAGATTGGTGGAGCTTCAGGAGAGAGTGCGGATTGGAGTAGGAGCACAGGGGCCTACAGGGGAGGTGATGAGGGAGATGCGATGAGCACAGGATGAGATAGAGTACTGGCGAGGTTTACACGAGCAGGTGGTGCCAGTTAGTCAATGAGCTCTTAGCTATTCACAGATGCGACAGGCGAGATCAGAGTGACCACAGAGGGTGCAGAGCAGTGGGGGTGTGATGGGTCCTTTGAGGAGGGAGAGATCAGGGGATGCAGGAGGGAGTGGTGGTTCGATGAGGCCTCCATGGAGAGATGGATCAGGTGGTGCAGGCACCAGTGGTGGAGCAGGGGGAGGTGTTGGGACAGCATCTGGCCAGAGTGGTATTTGAGAGAGCATTTTTGCATATATGTATTGTATCGTTATTTTTTGGATTGTATCTTGGATGGCTCTTGGTAGCCGATTTTTGTAGACTTCATTGCACTCTGATATATGAGATGAGATATATATGGAGATCCCATATTTAGCTGATATGCAGTTGATTATGTATGGATGTTTATGTAGGATGATGAGTTATTGCTTAGATGGATATGTGTATATGTATGCATTTGATGAGATGTTTCTTATATGCATGTTTTTATGATGATACTGACAGATGAATGCAGGTTTATATATGTATGATTTGTTTGATTTTTTTGATGTAATGCTTTATGTATGTAATGCCATGATGATGATGTATGCTTATGATGATTTACAAACATGATTTTGGTGTTTCCTATTTTGATATAATGATGAGATGATTTATGTGATGATGCTAATGCAATGGTCGAATGAATGATGTTATGTATGGATATGCATCTAGATGTTTTTAGATGAATGAATATGGATAAACAAAATGTAAAGTACAAATGTTTATATGAAAATGTTTAAATGAATGCATATGTAAAAATGGATATTTATAAAATGGTATGAACCAATGTGTTTTGGAAACAAATGGATTTATGATTCTAAATGCTTTAAATATGATTTAAGTACAAATGATAATGTGATGATATTATAACTTATGGTTTTAATAACTGCACCTTAATGCAATTAAAAAGAGGATAATGAATGCAATGTGAATGAATCCTAAAATGAGCATAATAGGATACTTAGTTAATGGATGAATGAATGCACTTTTTAACTATAAATGAATGTATGCAATAATAAATGATAAAAGATGATAAAATGATGATGGATAATCGACACTATATGAATGCCTAGTAAATGATTTAATATAATCAAAGACAATTTAATCCCACAAATGAATCTAATTATTTATGATTGATGCAATGATGCAAATGATTTAATGAAAACTAATGTCAAAAATGAACTATATGCAATGTTTAAGTGAAAATGATGTGAATGTACTTAATGCAAGATGCAACTAAATGTGATGATGATATGACCATGAAGAATGCAAGGTTTGTAAGACTCTGCATGATGCATTGATGATGTATCAGAGTACTTGGTCGTGATTATACCCAAGACTAGTTTAATTTTCACATTTGCATATAAATCCTATATATGAATGGATGAATAAATGGGTGATATGCAACAGAATGCAAGATATAAATAGATGAGATGAAATGACGATCCATAGTGCTCTATTTTCATCATTAAGCTTTAAAATGTTGGAAGAGAATACAAACATCTTGACATAATGATTCAAGATGACCTGAGTATTCCTTTCATGGATTTTATATAGCAAGTTAATACAAACGACTTGATATAAGGGTCAAGTCGACCAGAGTATTGCTTGCAGAACAGACAAGGATTATCTTTGTTCATGCATGACTTGGATCGTCCTCGATCTTAGGCTGATCATATCCTGAGACAAGTGGATACCGTACTAAGAGATAAAAACCATTATCCAGTTTGGATGAGGTAGGAGGAACCAAAGGAAGAGCATTGTACCTGCAAACAAACAATATATACATAAAGAATAAAAAATATGGATCTTTGGTAATGGTTCATGCCCATATGGTCGAGGTATACGCTGTAGTCAGCAAGCCGTAATGATCCATGACTGCATTTGGCATAAGATCACGTAG